>NC_090757.1:67592244-67622244 GCF_036898095.1 Palaemon carinicauda
TATGTAAAGGGGTTGATTTTTTTAGCGAAGCATAAAGCAAACTCAGTGACATTGTTTGTTGTATTTAATATATTATACTTTAAGTATATATACAAACTTTGCTTCAAGTCACAGAGTTGCAAGTGGCGGTGTTGCAAGAACGCACCCACACATATTTACAAATCCATTTTTTTATGACTAGCACAGAGGATCCCTCATAGTTCTGATTCCATTTTTCATATGACTAGCATAGAGGGTCACACATCGTGGAGGTTCCATTTTTTCTTATGACTAGCATAGAGGGTCACACATCGTTGAGATTCCATTTTTTCTTATGACTAGCATAGAGGTTCACCCAGAGTTGTGATTCCATTTCTGTTATGACTACCAGAGATGTTCACCCGGAGTTGTGATTCCATTTTTTTATGACTAGCTTAGAGGTTCACCCATAGCTGTGATTCCATTTTTTTATGACTAGCATAGAGGTTCACCCATAGTTGTGATTTAATTTTTCTTATGACTAGCAGAGAGGTTCACCCATAGTTGTGATTCCATTTTTCTTATGACTAGCATAGAGATTCACCCATAGTTGTGATTCCATTTTCCTTATGATAAGCATAGAGCTCACCCATTGTTGTCATTCCATTTTTTATGACTAGCAGAGAGGTTTACCCATAGTTGTGATTAAATTTTTTTAGGACTAGCATAGAGGTTCACCCATAGTTGTGATTCCATTTTTCTTATGACTAGTACAGAGGGTCTCCTATAGCTGTGATTCCATTTTATTTTGTCTAGCAAAGAGGATCACTCATAGTTGTGATTCCATTATTTTTATGTCTAGCATAGAGGGTCACCCATAGTCGTGATTTCATTTTTTTCTTATTGTCCAGCATAGAGGGTCTCTCATCGCTGTGTTTCCAATTTTTTAAAGTTTAGCTCATCCATCCTCGTGCCCCCTGGTTTTCAAGCTAGACTCCTGTTCAATTACTTGCGAGGCTTACTATTTGGTGATAGGTCTTTCCTGAGAGGTATTCTTTACGACCAGTGTACATTTTGCCCAGTTCTATCTTCCTTTCTACCGTGAGACTCTTGTTTAGGCGGGAGCGTCTTTCCCATCCATGTAATTTCTTGCACTGTCAACATCGTACCTTGTGCTGTTGAGTTTGATTTGGTCGCTGTCTCCACAAGACATTAGCAAAATTATTGCTGCTGAGACCAGTGTGTTTGCGGATTTGGCAGAACAACAAGGCTATGAGGGAGAGGCTTTGTGAAGGTATGTGCAGGAGCTCATTAATGAAGCCAATGCCCAAAGAAGAACGGAGCAAGACAGGATACGGTATGGGAGAGAGAGAGAGAGCATATGAATTTAAGAAGTGGGAAATAGACGCCCGATTAGCATAGCTCAAGAACTTGCCTCCTCAACCCAATGTTGCCAAAGTCCAGCAGGAAAATAGCAGGGAGGTCCAGTGCATGGAAGGAGTCACCAAAGAACTCCTACAGTGCAACTGAAGGTGACCACGTCCCAGCTCAGCAAGAAGTACGTACTAAGGGCAGTGAGCGATCTCGCACATGAAGACCTCCTGAGAGGCGTACAGCGAGTGCCCCTCAGGAGCATGAAGGTTGACAAGGCGGAGCCCAAAACTTTGAGGACGCCACCTGCCGGGGAAGACAGCTGGCTAGGTAACATTGACATTGGTGAGGTGGCTTGGCTAAGTGAGGAGGCTCAAGAGTCTTCCCCCTCTAGCAGTGAGTCTCAGCCTCATATGCCAGAAGTTAATTCTGGTGAAGGTGTGCCGCTTCCCATCACAGGGGATAAGGCTATTTCCAGCACTATGCCAGAGGTCTCAGAGAAGGGCCAGGAGTCTCCCCCTTCCAGCATTGAGTCTAAGCCTCGTACCCGAGAGTCCTCCCCAGTTAAAGCAATGATGCTTCCCACCGAGCCAGAGGTCTCAGAGGAGGACCAAGGGGAAGAACCCATCAGTTCAGAGACCCTAAGGAGCCAGACACAGCTCAGCAGATTCCAGCTGTTGGATGAGACATTGGTAAACCACAGGGCACCCGCCTACTCGAACGAGGTGGAAAAAAATAACTCCTCTAAGGATGAGTTCCCACTAAAGGATGAAGTGCCCCTTAAGATCACCCGAGGTTCTCACTATCCTGTTAAGTTCTCGTGCCGGCAAGTAGTTGTTCCCCGTAATCTCTGCTTGTCGGTGCTGCGCATGGTCCATGAGGGACTGAGAGGATAATTTGGGGTAATATTTACCACACAGCTGATCCACCTTCGGTTCTGGCTGGGCTTGCACGAGATTATTAAGGCTTACTTAGCATCCTGCCATTCTTGCCAAGTGTCCGGTAACTCTAAGCAAATAGTGCCGAGGGCATCACTCCAACTCATCCCATCCATAAGTGTCACAGAACTGACACAATTCTTCTATTGGTTTGGTTTCCTAGACACATTTCAGAGGGACGAGGGGTTCCACTTCATGGCAGAGGAGTCACGACCTCTGATCATACTCTTAATTCCTTTTTGGCTTCACCAGGTGCAAGCAGGAATTGTCAACTGTGGGGTTTACTTAAGTGGCAGCATAAATTTCTTCCAGACATGGGATAAACTCCAAACTCAAGAGATTGAGCTCTCAGGCATGGGGTTATCTCTTGAGCATTTTAGTTCCTATCGTGCTGACCATGTGTTCCATAGACATTCCTAACGGACCATAACCCTCTAATCTACTTATCTGAGCTACGTACTAGGATAAAGGGCTCAGGAGGTGGGGTATAGACCTCCAGAACTACAACTGGAAGGTCAAGCGCCTAAAGAGCTCGTATAAGAGAGTAGCAGATGTGTTCTCCCGGCATTAGTGCCCAATGCACAGTGCCATGTACATAACGTAGCCATAGTCAGTAGGTAAATTTAGGTTGTATGGAAAAAATAATTATTATCCGTGGTATCTATCCAGGTAGATAAACTAGAGGAGCCATCTTGGCATCATTAGTTGTATTTGATTTATTTTTGTCTTTATTTTATCTTTTTGCATAATGTCAATTTGCTTTTATTTTATGCCTACCACTGCACTAGATCACTTAACTTTGACTATTATTGCATTTTTTAAATTTTTTAACAGTTGCCTCACAACCGCATGCTTACTTCTATGTGGCAGTTAAAGTTAAGATACTATCAAAATAACATAAAATTATGACCCTAATTGCAGCTTAGATATTAATTCATTATCGTGGTGAGATTCACTGAGGGAGGAGTCATTAAGGCTAGTGGCTTCACACCTTGCTTGAAGAGTTCTTGTCCTGTTTTAGCACAAAATCTCTGCTAAAATGTGGGGCTGTTATTAATGGCGGTCATTGCGCCAGCAAGGACCAGTCGAATTCCCACAAGCTTTGGGACCCTACCTAGAGCCTCACCACATGTCCAACCATTCTATACCAGTCTGCTCCCCCTGAGGTCTCATTCCAGACATCTTCATAGCATGTGGCAGTTAAAACGCCGCCACAAGGGATCAGGGAGAAGTCACGAGGCCCATTGATGGGGGTGTCAGGACACATGATAAGGCCTGACTAATGGGACAGCGGTCAGGCCAATTAAACCCCCCACTTGGGGGCAAAACGGAGTTCAGTTGGCCTAGGAGTGGCTCGGAATCCTTCTTCGCTAACAAACCTCCGTGAGAGAAACATCACCACTCGTTGCCCTCAAGACATCAGGGAGGCTGGACCTAACATACCCCTACAAGAGAGGAACCAGAGTCCTTTTTACTAAGGTAAGGTGTCTGATTTTGAGATCCTCATCATCCTTACCGAACCTTCCATCCCTTCCTAATCACATCCCATTTTTCCGTTTATCCTTAAAGAAAGATCCTACCCACTGAACCATTTTATTCTAATCTTTATATCCCAACCACGTGTGCCGTTTGCTCCCAACCTTATTTAATTCACCCTGCGACAGTGTTGATTCCCACGTGTAGTGTTTAAATCCCTAAGCTTTGCACTTTCCCCTTTCTAGGAATGTGATTGCTGTGCTGAATTATCATTCACTGTCCATCAAACTCCACGCGAAGCTCCTCATGGCTTAAACTAAAAGATAATTAGCTGTTGTGCTCCCCTTTTATTAATTTCTATTTAAATATTATTATGAATATATCTATTTTGTCGGTATTCCTTATGTTATTGCCGACTGGCGACCTTTCTATTGTTATTTTTCTTTGTTAATGCCCAGAATTCCTTAAGCAAGACTGGATTCATAGCAGGGGCGTATAACTATATATATATATATATATATATATATATATATATATATATATATATATATATATATATATATATATATATATATATATATAAAATGTATAATATTTTAAATATATATATATATATATATATATATATATATATATATATATATATATATATATATATATATATATATATATATATATATATATATATATATATATATATATATATATATATATATATATATATATATATATATATATATATATATATATATATATATATATATATATATATATATATATATATATATATATATATATATATATATATATATATATATATATATATATATATATATATATATATATATATATATATATATATATATATATATATATATATATATATATATATATATATATATATATATATATATATATATATATATATATATATATATATATATATATATATATATATATATATATATATATATATATATATATATATATATATATATATATATATATATATATATATATATATATATATATATATATATATATATATATATATATATATATATATATATATATATATATATATATATATAATATATATATATATATATATATATATATATATATATATATATATATATATATATATATATATATTATATATATATATATATATATATATATATATATATATATATATATATATATATAGATACACACACATATATATATATATATATATATATATATATATATATATATATATATATATATATATATATATATATATATATATTATACATTTTATACATACATACATATACCAGGGCACTTCCCCCAATTTTGGGGGGTAGCCGACATCAACAAATGAAACAAAACAAAAAAGGGGACCTCTACCCTTTACGTTCCTCCAGCCTAACAAGGGACTCAACTGAGTTCATCTGGTACTGCTAGGGTGCCACAGCCCACCCTCCCACATTATCCACCACAGATGAAGCTTCATAATGCTGAATCCCCTACTGCTGCTACATCCGCGGTCATCTAAGGCACCAAAGGCAGCAGCAGGGCCTACCGGAACTGCGTCACAATCGCTCGCCATTCATTCCTATTTCTAGCACGCTCTCTTGCCTCTCTCACATCTATCTCTCCTATCACCCAGAGCTTTCTTCACACCATCCATCCATCCAAACCTTGGCCTTCCTCTTGTACCTCTCCCATCAACTCTTGCATTCATCACCTTCTTTAGCAGACAGCCATTTTCCATTCTCTCAACATGGCCAAACCACCTCAACACATTCATATCCACTCTAGCTGCTAACACATTTCTTACACACGTTCTCGCTCTCACCACTTCGTTCCTAACCCTATCTACTCAAGATACACCAGCCAAACTCCTTAGACACTTCATCTCAAACACATTCAATTTCTGTCTCTCCGTCACTTTCATTCCCCACAACTCCGATTCATACATCACAGTTGGTACAATCACTTTCTCATATAGAACTCTTTTTACATTCATGCCCAACCCTCTATTTTTTACTACTCCCTTAACTGCCCCCAACACTTTGCAACCTTCATTCACTCTCTGACGTACATCTGCTTCCACTCCACCATTTGCTGCAACAACAGACCCTAAGTACTTAAACTGATCCACCTCCTCAAGTAACTCTCCATTCAACATGACATTCAACCTTGCACCACCTTCCCTTCTCGTACATCTCATAACCTTACTCTTACCCACATTAACTCTCAACTTCCTTCTCTCACACACCCTTCCAAATTCTGTCACTAATCGGCCAAGCTATATATATATATATATATATATATATATATATATATATATATATATATATATATATATATATATATATATATATATATATATATATATATATATATATATATATATATATATATATATATATATATATATATATATATATATATATATATATATATATATATATATATATATATATATATATAAGATTAAACTCCCATATATTGAAGGTATTAAAAATATAACAATTAATATAAAAACTGAGAACCCCTTTTTTCATATCTCAAGACCATTGGAAGCACCCTTATTAATGTTTATTAAAAGAAAAGAGATATATAATCCGGCGTTTATGAAGTACCATGTGGGGATTGTGAAAAAGATCTGTTAGGTATGGCTATGAAAACTCGGGGATTTTCGTTCACCATAGAGATTTAGGGCACCAGATTAACTGGAGTGAGTCGTCTTTGCTTTTTAAGAGTACCTGTCCGTACAAAAGGAAAATCTTGGAATCAGCCATCTTAATTCTATCAAACATAATGAACCTATCCGGCAGCCAATGGGAAGCAGACACGGTGGAAAATACTCTTCTCAACCCTATCATTAAAAATATAATCCACGGAGACCGACCACCAGATATGGATCAGAGGTCAAGACATCCAACGAGCGACTCAACAATACAAAGATGCACTTAGATGTAATTAAATTTGGCTAATCCTTCCAGCAATTATAACAACTGTAGAACAATTGGAAACTCGCTTTTGCTCTTCTATGTAAACAGTCAATCTCCACTGTATTTCTCATTTTTTCTTTACATCCTGAGGAGAGCCAATGTTTATTGGCCAAAATATAGTGATTTATTTATAATCCCTGTGTGTCTTTTATGGGACCTTTTTGAAAAACATGTTAAGAAGCTCGACATCAGTCATAAGTAAGACATATATATATATATATATATATATATATATATATATATATATATATATATATATATATATATATATATATATATATATATATATATATATATATATATATATATATATATATATATATATATATATATATATATATACTGTATCAACCATGTGTCACAAGATCGTACATAGTAACGACATTTCATTTTGATTATATATTATGCCTGTATCTTCGCTCTCCCCTCGCACTGACAAAAACCTGAATTAACATGTCTGTTTTTTTTCACCGTTAACTGTTAACCGGAGCGGTCTCGGTTGAACAGGAAATTTCCTGTTGCCTTTGAGTATATATATATAAAAGCGAGTGTTGTGTAATAAAGTTACTCAGTTGCTTTCATCCTGCCTTTGAATCACAACCTTCGCTCGGCCTGTTACATTGGTGACCCCGGAAGTCGACTCGCTCCTCCCGCCTCCACCCCCCTCGCCCCTCCATGGTTGGTACTATGCCGGACTCCACGGAAGTTGAACCTGGCGCTTCTCCATTGAAACTTTCGTGGTTTGCCAGCGGAGAGGCGTTTGCTTGGTTTCAGAGCGCAGAAGTCCAGTTTTGCATCAAGGGCGTGACTCACTCAGCCACCTAAGCATATTATGTTCTCGCGGCGATACCCGAGGACACCTTCCCGGATATATCCGACTGGCTTTGTGTACAAGGAGACACCCCAATAGCGTATGATACCCTCAAAACATACCTTCTGCAGCAGTACTCGCCTTCGCCAGCCGCCCGTATAGAAAAGCTTTCTCAGCTCTCTCAACAACCGTTGGGGGACCAAAGTGCTTCGCAGGCCCTCAGGGAAATGACCAGTATCGCTCCCCTGCAACTTACTGCAGATAGCTCTCCTCTTGAGGTGAACCTACTTGGTGCCCTTTGGATACGTCGTTTACCCGAACCTGTACGCGCTGCCATACCCGATATCGATAGTTCACCCATAAAGGACTTGATGACCAAAGCCGATGCCCTTATGGACAGCCCCTTCACAACCATCAAGACCTCCATCAACGACTCCACACCTGATGAAAAGGACGCCTATTCAACGTCAACTGAAGCTGACGTGAATGCCGTAGGACATACACGCCTACCTCGTGACGTGCTGAGCCGGTGACAAAGCCACCCACCACACACCACTCGCTCGCGCCCCAGCCAACGACTTCTACAGCCACTTACTACCTCCCATCCGCCGCAGGGATGCTACTACCACTAAAGATTTGGGGCAACTGTGAAGAAATGTGCCAAGGATTGTCAGTAGCCAAAAAACATGTAATTAGGCCATCGCTCGTGGCGTTGGCCTCCCGTGTTTCTAATCTTTTCTTTTTACATGATGCAGGAACAGGCGTGCGATTTTTGGTAGACACGGGTGCTTGTCATTCTCTTTTGCCAAGGGAACTCTTCAGGACACGACATAGTTTATCTACGTCTGCCGATATCAGCTAGGTAGCTGCCAACGGATCTGCGATACCCACCTACGGTTACGAGAACCTCACATTATCATTTGGAAACAGTAAATTTAATTGGAAGTTTCTCGTTGCTGACGTCACATTGACAATTCTCCGTGCGGATTTCCTCTCTCATTTTCACCTTCTGGTCGATGTCGCTCACCGACGATTGGTCAACGCACACTCGTACTTGTCAACACCTCTTCAACCCGCCCCCTCTAACCTCGCTCTCTACATCAGTGCACCCACGGATGCCTACGCCCACCTCCTCACGTCGTACCCGGAAGTTTTCCGTCCAGAACTTCGCCAAACGCCCACGGCTCTTTCCAAGCACTGTACTTATAGCCATATCAAGACAACAGGACCCCCAGTCTTTGCAAAATTCAGACGTCTGGCACCAGAACGATTGGCAGCCACAAAACAGACGTTCGCCTACATGGAGGATATGGGGTTTGCCAAAAGGCCTCCAGCCCTTGGTCGTCACCCTTACACATCATTCTGAAGAAAGACGGCTCCCTCCATCCATGCTGGGATTACAGGGGTCTGAACATCCGAACAGAACCAGATCACTACCCCATCCCAAACATTGCCGATGTGACCTCCTACCTGCACAAAGCGAAGGTTTTCTCCACACTCAACCTCCTGAAGGGGTATTATCAGGTGCCTATGAACCCAGAGCACATCCCCAAGACCGCCATCACTACTCCGTTTGGTACATACACTTTCAATTTTTTTGGCCTTCGTAGTGCTGGGGCCACGTTTCAACGTCTCATGGATGTATGTTATGTGGACGACATACTTGTGTTCTCCTCCTCAAAAGAGGAACACCTCCGTCACTTGTGCATCGTGCTCGACCGCCTGCGACAAAACAGCCTTGTAGTCCGGTACGACAAGTGTACCTTTGGCGCCAACAAAGTGTCGTTCTTAGGGCACCGCACCACTCCTGAAGGAGTCCATCCCCTCGCTCAGAAGGTAGCAGCCGTTCAGGACTTCCCCGCGCCCTCGATCGTCAGAGCTCTGCAGGAATTCTTGGGCATGATTAACTATCATCACTGTTTTCTGCCAGCCATTGCCACCAATCTTGCTCCCCTCTACGCCTCCCCCAAGGGCTATCCAAATGACCTGAAGTTGGGTCCCCTTCAAGAAGCGGCCTTCTGCAATGGAAAGAAGTCTCTATTGACTGCTGTGGCTCTCACTTTTCCTATCCCACATGCCCCTCTCCTTCTCTCCACAGATGGCAGCAATGTCGCTATTGGTGTCCAATGCAGAATTGGGTTATTCTACCTTCACGCCTTCACTCGACAGTCTGTCGCCTAGTCCGCCCGTCAACGCCGACATCTCTCCGCCGTGGCTGAATACAATTGCACCCTTCAATACGTCCCTGGGAAAATGTATCATGTTGCCGATGCCCTGTCAAGAAACACGTTGGCTGCCGTTCAACTGGGATTGGATTACAACGCCTTGGCTGAAGCCCAATGACAGGATCCTCAGTATCAAGCATGTAAAACATCCTACACGTCCCTCCATTGGGAAGACTTCCCTCTCGAAGACTCCAACACCGCCCTCCCCTGTGACGTCAGTAATGGTAGACCACGACCTTGGATCCCTGCTCCCATGCTCCGGCAGGTGTTTGATTTCAGTCACAGCCTTTCCCATCACAGGTGCCGTTCTACTGCACAACTGCTGAAGACGAAGTTCATTTAGCACAGCATTTCTAAGGATGCTAAGGGTTGGGTCCGTGCCTGTACTTCTTGCTTAACTTCCAAAGTACATCGACACACGAATTCCTCAACCTCAGCGTCGTTTCGCACACTTTTACGTTCACGTTGTTTGGCCCCCTACCTACATCACAAGAACATCGTTACCTGTTTACCATCATAGACCGCTCCGCTAGTTGGCCTGAAGGAATTCCCATGGAAACTGCAACGTCCGCCTCATGTACATTAGCATTACTCTCAGGATAGATTGCAAGATTTGGTATCCCTGAGCCTATTACTTCTAACAGGGGAACCACTTTTACCTCTCAATTGTGGACATCATTAGCGAATCTCCCGGACATCACCCTAAATCAGACAACTGCCTACAACGCCGCTGCCAATGGAATGGTTGAACGTTTTCATTGCACCCTAAAAACAGCTTTGATATCCCGCTGCAAGGATTCCAACTGGTTTACTCAGCTTCCCTGGGTCCTCTTGGGACTAAGGACCACTCCTAAAGACGCCCTTGTGACGGGCCGAGAGAGGAGTTGTGAAATCAAAGGCAGATTGGAAACGACTGAGTTATATTGTTGTGGAACACTCTCCTTATATACAAAACCTCAAGGCAACAGGACATGACAAGTTCACAAGACAGACAAAATCACAGAGGAAAAACCAGACTTGAATTTTCATGTTCGTTTTAGTGCGAGGGAAGAGCGAAGATACAAGCATAATATATACAAAAGGAATTATGTACAATTGTGTGAAACACGGTTGGTACATGGCTCCCCCCCTAAAAATGACATACTGTACATGTTAAATAGGGCGCCCTGATCTAGAGAGGCGAACTGTAGGCGGGTCATCTGGCAGAAGATAAGCAGGTTTTAGACGATCAATGGAGACCCAGTCTTCTTTGCCCCGAATGTTTAGGAGGAATGCTTTCGGACTGCGTCGGATCACAAGGTAAGGTCCCGTGTAAGGGGGCGTTAACGGTGGCTTGCTGGTGTCGTTGCGCAGGAAGACGTGCGTTGCAGAGTGCAAGTCCGTTGGTATGTGATGCTTCGCTGGGGGCTTGTAAGTCTGGCGGCACGGAGTAAATTTTCCCACGACGTGACGTATGCGCTGGAGATCGTCGGAGGAGGTTGTAGAAGGAAAAAACTCGGCAGGGACGACCAAAGGATCGCCATACACCATTTCGGCTGCCGAGACGTCGAGGGCGTCTTTAGGAGTGTCCTTAGTCCAAGGAGGATCCAGGGAAGCTGAGTAAACCAGTTGCAATCCTTGCAGCGGGACATCAAAGCTGCTTTGAGGGTGCGATGAAAACGTTCAACCATTCCATTGGCAGCGGGGTTGTAGGCCGTTGTGTGATGTAGGGTGATGCCCAGGAGATTCGCTAATGACGTCCATAATTGAGAGGTGAAAGGGGTTCCCCTGTCAGAAGTAATATGCTCAGGGATACCAAATCTTGAAATCCATCCAGAGAGTAAGGCAGATGTACATGAGGCGGACGTTGCAGTTTCCATGGGAATGGCTTCAGGCCAACGAGTGGAGCGGTCGATGACGGTAAACAGGTAACGATGTCCTTGTGATGTGGGTAGGGGGCCTACAACGTCGACGTGAATGTATGCGAAACGACGCTGAGATTGAGGAAAGGTGCCCACTCCTGAATCCGTGTGTCGATGTACTTTGGAAGTTTGGCAAGAAGTACAGGCACGGACCCAATCCTTAGCATCCTTAGAAATGCCGTGCCAAATGAACTTTGCCTTCAGCAGCTGTGCAGTAGAACGGCACGAGGGATGTGAAAGGCCGTGGATGAAATCAAACACCTGTCGGCGCATGGGAGCAGGAATCCAAGGTCGCGGTCTACCAGTACTGACGTCACAGAGGAGGGTGGTGTTGGAGTTTTCGAGGGGTAAATCCTCCCAACGGAGGGACGTGCAGGATGTCCTACAAGCTTGATACTCTGGATCCTGTCGTTGGGCTTCAGCCAGGGCATTGTAATCCAATCCCAGTTGAACGGCAGCCAACGTGTTTCTTGACAGGGCATCGGCAACGGGATTCATTTTCCCAGGGACGTATTGGAGGGTGCAATTGTATTCAGCCACGGCGGAGAGATGTCGGCGTTGACGGGCGGACCAGGCGTCAGACTGTCGAGTGAAGGCGTGCACCAGAGGCATGTGGTCTGTGCGAATGACAAAGGGCGTACCTTCTAAGAAATGGCGAAAATGACGGACAGCCAGGGTCACCGCCAGCAATTCTCGATCGAAGGTAGAATAACCCGATTCTGCCTTGGACAGTTTTCTGCTGAAGAAGGCCAATGGGCGGGGCGAGCCTTTGACCACCTGCTCGAGTACTGCACCAATAGCGACGTCGCTAGCATCGGTGGAGAGAAGGAGAGGGGCGTGTGGGATAGGAAAAGTGAGAGCCGCAGCAGTTGATAGGGCCTTCTTTGCATTGCAGAAGGCCGCTTCTTGAAGGGGACCCCACTTCAAGTACTTTGGCTTGCCCTTGAGGGAGGCGTAGAGGGGAGCAAGAGTGGCGGCAATGGCTGGCAGAAAGTGGTGATAATAGTTGATCATGCCCCAGAAATGCTGCAGAGCTTTGACGGTCGAGGGCGTGGGGAAATTCTGAACGGCTGCTACCTTCTCAGGGAGGGGATGGACTCCTTCAGGAGTGATACGGTGCCCTAAGAACGACATTTCGTTGGCGCCAAAGGTACACTTGTCGTACCGGACTACAAGGCCGTTTTGTTGCAGGCGGTCGAGCACAATGCGCAGGTGACGGAGGTGTTCCTCTTTTGAGGAGGAGAACACAAGTATGTCGTCCACATAACATACACAGAAAGGGAGGTCCCCTAAGATGCCATCCATGAGACGTTGAAACGTTGCCCCAGCATTACGAAGGCCAAAACAGAAGTAATTGAAGGTGTATGTGCCAAACGGAGTGGTGATGGCGGTCTTGGGGATGTCTTCTGGGTTCATAGGCACCTGATAATACCCCTTCAGGAGGTCGAGCGTAGAGAAAACCTTTGCTTTGTGCAGGTAGGAGGTTACATCGGCAATGTTTGGGAGGGGGTAGTGATCCGGTTCTGTTTGCATGTCCAGGCGCCTGTAATCCCCGCACGGACGGAGGGAGCCGTCTTTCTTCAGAACGATGTGTAAGGGTGACGACCATGGGCTGGAGGCCTTTTGGCAAAGGCCCATTTTCTCCATTTCGGCGAACGTCTGTTTCGCGGCTGCCAATCGTTCCGGTGCCAGACGTCTGAATTTTGCGAAGACTGGGGGTCCCGTCGTCTTGATATGGTGATAAATACCGTGCTTAGCAGGAACCGTGGGCGTTTGGCGAAGTTCTGGACGGAAAACTTCCGGGTACGACGTGATTAGGTGGGCGTAGGCATCCGTGGGTGCGCTGATGTGGAGAGCGAGGTTAGAGGGGGCGGGTTGAAGAGGTGTCGACAAGTACGAGTCCGCGTTGACCAATCGTCGGTGGGCGACATCGACCAGAAGGTGGAAATGAGAGAGGAAATCTGCACCGAGGATTGGCATTGTGACGTCAGCAATGAGAAACTTCCAATTGAATTTACCGTTTCCGAACGATAATGTGAGGCTCTAGTAACCGTAGGTGGGTATCGCAGATCCGTTGGCAGCTACCAAGCGGACGTCGGCAGATGTAGACACACTACGTTGTGCCTTGAAGAGTTTCCTTGGCAAAAGAGAACGACAAGCACCCGTGTCTACCAAAAATCGCACGCCCGTTCCTGCATCCTGTAAAAAGAAAAGATTAGAAACATGGGAGGCCACCGCCACAAGCGATGGCCTACTTACACGTTTTTTGGCCACTGACAATCTTTGGCACATTTCTTCGCGGTTGCCCCGAATCTGAAGTGGTAGTAGCAAAACTGCGGTGGATGGGAGGTAGTAAGAGGCTGTAGAAGTCGTTCGTTGGGGCGCGAGCGATTGGTGGGTGGTGGGCGGCTTTGTCGCCGCTTCGGCACGTCACGGGGTAGGTGTGTATGTCCTACGGCATTCATGTCAGCTTCGGTGTACGTTGAATAGGCATCCTCGTCGTCAGGGGTGGAGGCGTTGATGGAGGTCTTGAAGTGGCTGTCTATAAGGGCGTCGGCTTTGGTCATCAAGTCCTTTATGGGTAAACTATCGACATCGGGTATGGCAGCGCGCACAGGTTCAGGTAAACGGCGTATCCAAAGGGCACGGAGTAGGTTCACCTCACGAGGAGAGCCGTCTGCGGCAGGTTGAAGGCGAGCGATACTGGTCATTTCCCTGAGGGCAAGCGAAGCCCTTTGGTCCCCCAACGGTTGTTGCGAGAGCTGAAAAAGCTTTGCTATACGGGCGGCTGGCGACGGCGAGTACTGTTGCAGAAGGTATGATTTGAGGTCGTCATACGCTATTGGGGTGTCTCCTTGTTCACAAAGCCAGTCGGATATTTCTGGGAAGGTGTCCTCGGGTATCGCCGCGAGAACATAATCCGCTTTGGTGGTTGAGCGAGTCACGCCCCTGATACGAAACTGGACTTCCGCGCTCTGAAACCAAGCAAACGCCTCTCCGCTGGCAAACGATGAAAGTTTGAATGGAGAGGCCGTAGCGCCAACTGCTGTAGAGTCCGTCATAGTACCAATGATGGAGGGGCGAGGGGGTGGGGGTGGAAGGCGGTGGAAGCGAGTCGACTTCCGGTGTCACCAATGTGACGGGCCGAGAGAGGAGTTGTGAAATCAAAGGCAGATTGGAAACGACTGAGTTATATTGTTGTGGAACACTCTCCTTATATACAAAACCTCAAGGCAACAGGACATGACAAGTTCACAAGACAGACAAAATTACAGAGGAAAAACCAGACTTGAATTTTCATGTTCGTTTTAGTGCGAGGGAAGAGCGAAGATACAACCATAATATATACAAAAGGAATTATGTACAATTGTGTGAAACACGGTTGGTACACCCTCGATGTCTCGGCAGCTGAAATGGTGTATGGGGACCCGATGGTCGTCCCTGCCAAATTTTTTCCTTCTGCAACCTCCTCCAACGATCTCCAGCGCATATGTCACGTCATGGAAAAATTTACTCCATGCCGCCAGACTTACAAGCCCCCAGTGAAGTACCACATACCGACAGACTTGCACGCTACATCACACGTCTTCCTGCTCAACGGCACTAGCAAGCCACCGCTAATGCCCCCTTTCACGAGCCCTTTCCTTGTGAATCAACGCGGTCCGAAAGCATTCCTACTAAACATACGTGGCAAAGAAGACTGGGTCTCCATGGATTGTCTAAAACCTGCTTATCTTCTGCCAGATGACCCGCCTATAGATCGCCTCTCTAAATCAGGGGGCTCTATTTAACATGTACAGTATGTCAGTTTTAGGGGGGGAGCCATGTACCAACCGTGTGTCATATGATTGTACATAGTAACGACATTTCATTTTGTGTATATATTATGCTTGTTTCTTCGCTCTCCCCTCGCACTAAAACAAACCTGAAATAACATGTATGTTTTTCTCACTGTTAACTGTTAACCGATGCGGTGTCGGTTTTGAACAGGAAATTTCCTGTTGCATTGAGTTTTTGTACATAAAGGATAATGTTCTGTAATAGAGTTACTCAGTTGCTTTCATCCTTTCTTTGAGTCATAAACTTCTCTCAGCTCGTCACACTCTCCTGCCCACTGCTCCTCTCCTGCCACTTGTTCCTATCCTGCCAATTATTCCTCTCCTGCTGCTTGTTCCTCTCCTGCCAACCTTGTTGAGATACTGCCGCTAGAGAGTTATGGGGTGCTTTGACTGGCCAGACAGTACTACATAGGACCCTTCGCTCTGGTTACGGTTCTTTCCCTTTGCCTACACAGACACCGAATAATCTGGCCTATTCTTTACAGATTCTCCTTTGTCCTCATACACCTGACAAAACTGAGATTGCCAAACAATTTTTCTTCACCCAAAGGGTTAATTACTGCACTGTAATTGTTCAGTGGCTACTTTCCTCTTGGTAAGGGTAGAAGAGACTCTTTAGCTATGGTAGGCAGCTCTTCTAGGAGAAGGACACTCCAAAAGCAAACCATTGTTCTCTATTCTTGGGTAGTGCCATAGCCTCTGTACCATGTCTTACACTGCTTTGGGTTAGAGTTCTCTTGCTTGAGGGTACACTCGGACACGCTTTTCTATCTTGTTTATTTTCCTCTTGTTTTGTTTAATTTTTTATAGTTTAAATAGTAAATATTTATTTCAATATTGTTACTATTATTAAAATATTTAATTTTTCCTTATTCCCTCTCCTCACTGGGCTATTTTCCCTGTTGGGGCCCCTGGGCTTATAGCATTCTGGTTTTCCAACTAGGGTTGTAGCTTAGCATTTGATAATAATAATAATAATAATAATAATAATAATAATAATAATAATAATAATAATAATAATAATAAAAATAATAATAATAATAATAATAAAGTCATCAACGAGCAGAGGACAACCTGCTAGAAAGTCATATGGACACCATCTGATTCCTTTGTTCCCTGGGAGGTTCAGAGCCTACCAAATTCCTTTCCCAAGGAAAGAGTTGATGTACGAGACCCGAAGGCTCACGTCATGGCCTTCAAGGCCAAATCCCATCCGTGATTTGATATATACACTGTTGGTTAGACCTTGCAGCCTTGTCCTCCTCCCTTTCCTGCCCAGTGACGTTCCCAAGATGCCTCTGTGACCCCTTCACCACCAATATGGAGAATAATGAACTGTTACCTTTTTATTGCTTCTGCCCCTGCTGCTTCTCCTCCTGCAAAGGATAACTGTGTTGGTCCCGATGAGTGTCTTTGTCTGCTGCAGAGTTTGTTTACAGCTGAGAAACCTTTTACATTGGTGACGGAGAAACGTCGGAGTATATCTTCTCCCATGTCTTCACCTGTTCCTGCGCCTTGTTCCTCTCCTGCCAATTATATTTCTCCTGACACTTTTTCCTTTCCTGCTAATTATTCCTCTCCTGCCACTTGCTCCTATCCTGCCAATTATTCCTCTCCTGCTACTTGTTCCTCTCCTGCCAACCATGTTGGTTTGATAAAGAAGTCATCACCGAGGCTGAGGACGACTTGCTAGGAAGTCCTATGGACACCATCTGATTCCTTCGTTCCATGGGAAAATCAGAGCCTACCAAAATCCTTTCCCAAGGAAAAATCGGATGTACGAAACCCCGAGGCTCACGTTATGGCCTTCACTGCCAAATATCATCCGTAATTTGATGTATACAATGTTGGTCAGACCTTGCCGCATTATCCACGCCCTTTTCCTACCCAGGGACGTTCCCAAGATGCCTCTTTGACCTCTTCACCTTGTATATGGACTTTTAGATGACCATAAACTTTATGAGCAGCTCTGACATGTTCTTTGGAGGTTGTTGACATCTCAGATCAGTTTTCTGACTCTCATAAGCAAAGAGCACGTACCCAATGTGTATGCAACAAGAAGGCTGCTCATGGTGTCTGGTGTTCACAATACTATCTTTCACCTGCACAAGAGGAACCATTTCCATGAGCTCATGCTCCACGATACACAATACGAAGTTTGACTCGAACTATCATTTAGGCTACCATGATCATGACTGTCACTGCGCCCATATCCACATGCACAGTCTTTTACACCAGCCCAATAGTCTCCACAATTATCAGTACAATATAGATCTACAGGTTCATGATAAGGTTTATGATAACCGAAAGTGAAGACGGATCTCTCTCAACCACAAATACCATGTTCTACGAACCTTTCACGCACTGAAAGACAACGCCCCTGATCCTCTTATGATCTTGTATAGAGTAAATGGTTCCAAGACAGAACTGAAAAAGTTGGTTCATCTCATGGAAAGGCTATCACGTACAGAAATAAAAAGCCAAATATATTTGTGACGATACATGAATATCTTTTTCGGTTTTTTACTCTCTTTTAGTGCTCTCTCTGTGTTTGTGTCTGCTTCATGCATCTACAGGTCGTTCATTTTGTTGGAAACTGGATGGTTTTTTAGCAGTCTATTTCCTATTTTGCTTAAAAATAATTTAGGATTCTTGTTCTTTAAAGAATTGAGACAATTTTTACCCATCTGCTTTTAAATGTAAGTAGAAGACATTTAAATTTCTCTTTCCATCGTTATTTTCTCGTTCCTTATCAGGAATGATTATGTCAAAAACTAATTTATCTTATTTTATAAATGATTATAATTTTCTTTTAAATTGGGGTTCAGGTTATTTTTTTCCTAGTTAGGAAATATGAAAGACGATTTTACCACTAAATCATACCTTACGCAGCACGACTGACGACCTCTGGCCTGGAATTTTGGCAATTCAGATTCTTGCATTTTTGGCTAGTAGAACGTCTATATTTCATGTTTTAATTTGTTTTAATAAAAACTATTTCTTATATTGCTAAATAGTTTTGCAGCACACTTACAAATTCCAATAAACTTGGTGTTGCAGATTCTTTTAGTGTCAGCTGTTATGGTTTCATCAAATTTTTTCTCATGTTCAAGCATCTGCTTCCTCAATATCTGGGCAGCTTTGACCACAATTAGTACATCATTACAGTTAATGCCGTGGTTAGGACTTCTCCCATTTTCCCTTTGCAGGTAAGCTAAATATCTTCCCATTTTGAAAGCCTCTAGTTCTGGGATGCAGGCAAGTATCCGTTCTTTCAACAGTGTTCAGTACAAAAAGAATGCATCATCATTTAGGTATCCCAGTCTTTGTTTGTAATAAGTTTTACTATTGTAAAGTTGTAGCTTTTGTTTGTATTCAACTGCTTGTCTCTTATTTGCATCTTAAGCTTAGCAAAAGAAAATAATCATCCCCAATTTATCTGAATTTACCAAATCTCCCAACCTGTCATACACACCTTTCAAACAAAGATTTGTGCTACCCACGGTCCTGCAAAACAATATCTCCAGTAACAAGCTTGGCCAAAAATTTCTCATCCAGGAGGTTGATGGAACAAACATTGTTACACCTTTTCGTGTAAAAGCAGTAACATGGTTATCCATTAACCTTTTTTATTGGTTTTGGTTTGTCACAAATAAAGTAGTTATTCTTTCTCAGTCTTAAATTCTTTTGCATCTTCTTAACCTGCCTTCTGGCTAGTACGTGTTAATTTTATTGATATGACATCATCATCATCTTTTGACTTGAACACAGTGACTTCCTTTCCCTTTCTATTTTTTTGGTTTTGAACTTTAACATACAAGATTCATGATATTTAGCTTTTTTTATTTTCAAAGGTCTGCAGAATGCAATCGTCGTTATTAAGCCTTTCGGGATGAAATGGTGTAGGCTTTGCATTTAACTTTCTAAAATTCAGGAATGTTTGTAGGAAGGTTAATATAGACAGAACTAGATGCATCCCATAGTCTTCCACTTGGCACAAGCAACAGAGCTTCTAGTTAGAAAAGACATTGACTTCCAAGATTGTGCTGCTATTGCATTTGCTCTGCAAGGGGAGGGTTTATTCTTTTATTGCCAATGCAACACATATGCCCTTTCAGGTATGTGATTCAACTAGCCCCTGATACATAATAATCTTACCCCTAGCCCGGTCATTCATCAAATATTATTTAGTTTTCATTAGGTCTGTACAGCTTCTATAAGACTAAAGCTCAATCTTCTTCAGCTCAGTTCTCATGTGCTGGCACATTATTATTATTATTATTATTATTATTATTATTATTATTATTATTATTATTATTATTATTATTATTATTATTATTATTATTATTATTATTATTTATAGTTGATTATTATTTATTATCTATTACTGTATTACTTGCTAAGCTACAACACTAGTCGGAAAAGAACGATGCTATAAGCCCAGGGGCCCGAACAGGGAAAATATGCCAGTGATGAAAGGAAACAAGGAAGAATAAAATATTCAAAAAAAAAAAAATAACATTAAAATTAACATTTCCTATAGAAACTATAATAACTTTAACAAAACAAGAGGAAGAAAAATTATATAGAATAGTGTACCCGAGTGTACCCTCATGCAAGAGAAATCTAACCCAAGAAAGTGGAAGACCATGGTACAGAGACTATGCCACTACCTAAGACTAAAGAATAATAGTTTGATTTTGGAGTGTCCTTCTCCTAAAAGATCTGCTTACCATAGCTACAGAGTCTTTTCTACCACTACCTAGAGGAGAGTAACCACTGAACAATTACAGTGCAGTAGTTAACTCCTTTGTTGAAGAAAAATTGCTTGGTAATCTCAGTGTTGTCAGGTGTATGAGGACAGGAAGTTCTGAAAAGAATAGGCCAGACTATTTTATTGTATGTGTAGGCAAAGGGAATGTGAATCATAACCACAAACAAGGATCCAATGTGGTACTGTCTGGCTAATCAAAAAAACCCATAACTCTCTAGCGGTAGCATCTCAACCGGCGGGTGGTGCCCTGACCTGGCTACTACTACATCCAATTAATTCAGAGCACATGACCCCATGCTGATTGTCAAGCTATAGTGTCAACCAGTGTTCCCGGGTAGTACACTGATACTATACTAATACTAATGTTACATTCAGCCAATTATCCATCTTTCAAAATGAAATGGAAAATGAATTCAGTGAGGCCTAATTCGTTTCTAGCCTACAAAAAAAGGAATTGGTCAAGCTAAAGTTACTGGATCCATATATAACCTGACCTTTTAATTCGTATATGAACTTAAATTATAAATTTGGTCTTTTTCGCAGATATTTTTTTTTTTTTTGTATAGTGATAGCCGTATTTGGCATTTCTAAGCCTCCAATTATATAACTGAGTATTTAAAAGTTTGCCCTCAATATTTATCATATAACTGAGAGTAATCAAAACATTATTAACCAATTAAATTTGTACCGCACATGTTTTATATGATCACGTACACTGTAACATTTATTATTCTTATCTTAGCATTCTCTCTTCCCTTCAATGTTGATAGACCAACTTGTTTTATCATGCGAGCTCATGCCTTATCATGTTTGAATTTTTGTGATCTTCTTCGCAAGTCGCTGTATATAAACTCAATGATTGTTTAATAAAGTTTAGCTGCATTCACCTCCTCAGTTATCACCCAACTGGCAAAACTCGCACATTGGTGACCACCGAAATGTCCAGCTCCCTCCCGCCTTGCGTGACTCGCTCAAGCAACAAAGCAAACGATGTGCTCGCAGCGATCCTCGAGCATAATTTCCCAGAAATATCAGATTGGCTTTGCGACCAAAGGGACGCCCCAATAGCGTGCAATGTACTCAAAACAACTCCTGTAGCAGTACTTCCATCTTCTGCTGCCCATGTAGCTAAATTTTTCAGCTCTCTCAACAACCGTTGCGCGACCAAATGGCGTCGCTCACCCTTAGGGAAAGGGCCAGTATTGCTCGCTTGCAACCTACTGCAGATGGCTCTCTTTGTTAAGTAAATCTACTTCGTGCCCTTTTGTTACGGTGCCTACCCGAACCTGTACACGCTGCCATCCCTGGGCTATTTTTCCTGTTAGGACCCCTGGCCTTATAGCACCGGCTTTTTCAACTAGAGTTGTAGCTTAATAATAATAATAATAATAATAATAATAATAATAATAATAATAATAATAATAATACTTTTTGCGCAGGGGTATGCGTTCATGACGGAGTTCATGAGCAAACAGAGACAAACCAGTCCGACACTTGCGCGATAGAGAAGCTTGGAATATTCAAGAATTTGGCACGCATGAATCTAAGTGACATTTTCCCTCCACACATTCCACACGAAATTCAAGAATCGTGCAACTGTCAGGGCGGCATACCTCATGTTTCCGAACTTTGCAGTGACGGTATTCCACTGCACAGGATGGAAATTTGGTTACTCTGCTTTATTATCAAGAAAGACTTGCAGATCACCGACTGCCTGTTCCAAGGACCTGCCAAGATTATTTTCCTGAATTTGTTAACTTGAAAAAAAGAGTATATACTTTACCTCTTGATAAAAAAGAAAAAAAAAATACTTTGACCATGGATCTCTTGCGGTAAATACAGGGTCACAGAGAAAAAAATTTAGTTTTACGGTTAATTAAAGCCAAAAATTAAAATGAAAAATTTCTCAAGATCAATGCCAGTGACTCAACACAACCTTCAATATTGTTATCATTATAAATATAATCTCGCTTGTCAAAATTATCATTATAAATAATTGCAATTATAATTGTTACAAGGTTGATGAACATCATCATCATAACCTATTATTATTATTATTATTATTATTATTATTATTATTATTATTATTATTATTATTGCTGTTATAGTTGTTGTTATTGTTGTTGTTGTTGTTAAATTCAAATCTTTCAACATTCTTTTGCGTTGGGGAAATAATGGTCAGTAAATTTAGTTCAGGTGTTGAATTCTATTGTAATTTTGTCTTCCCTTTCAGATATTACAATGAAAAGAAATGCAAATAATTAACACTGTTCGGAAAACAGAGAGAGAGAGAGAGAGAGAGAGAGAGAGAGAGAGAGAGAGAGAGGAGAGAGAGAGAGAGAGAGAGAGAGAGCAACGATCGCCCATTACAACCCTCGCCACGACGGTACTAAGCTTTATTAAACTCTTAAACTTTCTACAACTTTACCAAGGCTTGATTAAACTTCATCGTCTCTTCCTATCCGCTGTCACACGATTTCACCGGCTCTAGTCCTATTCTTCCAGAGCTCCTCTCTCCGTAACCGCCACACCCCTCCTCCTAGACTTCCTTTTGCACTCTTCACTCAACTGCCTCCTGTTCGCTCTTTCTCTCTTCTTCTTCTGCTTCTTCTTCTTCTTCTTCTTCTTTAGTTTGCCTCCCACCCCCTTTTTTTATTGAAGATGGAGGAGTTAATACTTTCATCCATACTGCTATATTTCACTCAAGTCCTATAAAGATTTTGCGTTTTATTTCGTAGATGATGATACCTATCTTCGTGTGTACGTATATATATATATATATATATGTGTGTGTGTGTGTGTGTGTATACATATATATATATATATATATATATGTATATATATATATATATATATATACATGTATATATATATATTTATATATATACATATATATATGTATATATATATATATATATATATAATACACACTCACACACACACACACACACATATATATATATATATATATGTATGTATATATATATATATATATATATAGATTGCATAATAATTTCCTTTTCCAAGATAGTATACGAAGAGCTTCGATGAGTAAGGTAGTGGATCTCACTGTCACTAGGCTAATAACCTAGTGGCTTTAGTATACTTCCATACAATATCCCCGATTACCTTTATACATAAGGTAATCTTTTCCTCCCTTTGAGTGTAGCCTAAGGCTACGATCCTAGCCGGTCCTGCCTTGAATATGATTCTGGTAAGGTTAGGCTAGGGTTTTCTGCCCTTTTACTAAGCCATTGTTGATGAGCTTTGGGTTTAGGTCAGAACCTCAGAGTACTTGTCGTGTGGTGACAGCTGTCCATTAGGGTGAATGCACTCCCCTGTTGGACGTAGCTGTTTGGCATAGGAAACCTTGCCCCCTAGACTGCACTTGTAGGAGTCATGTGATCCCCTCCTCCCTGTGGTCTAGCAACTAGTCCTGTGCCTGCAGATCCTAGGCTATAGAATAGTGATTATTCTTTGGCCTAGGATGGCGCAAGCTTGGGAACTCATTTTCTCCTTGAGTTGGCGATTGGTTGATGAAGCCGGTCCCTTTACTGTATCAGTAGACCCTAGGCTGGAGAACGTACTCTCCTTATGCCTAGGATGACGCTGATACTGAAACAGAGTTTCCTTTTGTGTGTGATAGGGACGGCGTGTTTGCCGGCCCCTCTCACACCTTATACATGACCCTTTTTCCCCATCCCTTTTTGTCCTTTGGTGATGGCTTAGCCATTACATCTCTGTGTCCGTCGTCCTACATCTCACCGATTGCCGCGGGTTGTAGAGCGGCTCAGTCTTCTGCCTGTATGGCCTAGTCGTTCTGCTTCCCTATTGGACATGATGTTCTTGAATAGCTGTTTCGGCAGGTCTAGCTGCCGGCAGGAGACCCATTTGCCTTAGAGTGTTCTTCAGTCCTCCCTTGGGCTGCCATCCGCTGCCTTTGCTGACTGATACCGTCATGGCTGCAGATGGGTAGAAGCTTGAGCACGATATGTTCTCCCCTTCCATTAGAACCCTCATTCAGGAGTAGGGTAGTGATAAAGTGGCTAGTGCTGCCACCCTGCCATCACCCTGCACTCCTTGCTTTTTCTCTCTCTATTGGCTAGTGCCGCCATACTACTAATCTATCTGGCGTCTGCCGGCTACTAACCTTGCCGGCAACATGCAGGCTAGTCTCATGGTCCGACAGCCTTTGATTCACTGTCACCCTGGCTCTGCCGGTGATAGCCGTCAGTTTCTTTCATCTTGTTCACTACCCAGTCAAATTGAATGATGGCTGGGATGGTGTGCCTTCAGTCAGTGACCCGCCGGCAGTCTGGTGGGTTGCCGGTAATCCGGCGGACTGCTGGCTATACATATGTCTTTCCTTGACCACTACCCAGTCACATTGAATGATGGCTGGGATAGTGTGCCTTCAGCCGGTGACCCGCCTTCAGCCGGCAACCCGCCGGCAGTCCAGTGGGTCGCCGGCAAGCCGGCAGCCTGCTAGATATACATGTACTAAATTTTGTGACTGAATTAATTCTAAGCACTAGTCTTTCCGGCAGACTGCCGGCAGTAACTGTTGTATATGGATATACAGCAGCAAGTACATCTGTAGTATAGAGCATACTACAGATAGAAAACTATGGTATCTACTTACACATTAGTCAAAAGCTTCCAACATACTCTTTGTGTCCAGGCGCAGTCTATTGTTGAGACCTAATAGAATTGGGAAAGGAATTCTCTTTTTTTTACAACGATTGTTCATCAGTCTCTTTAATCCTCACTATTAACTCTTTTGAAAGTTGGTGTTGTTTACACTACTCTACCCTTCGGGGCTAGAATCTTCCATTGGGCCTCTGATAGAGGATACCTTAGAAATAATAGCGAGGAAGGTCACAGCTATTGGCTGGGTGGGAACCACATGTATGTGTCTTTCCTATCTCATTTCCAGCTTACCTAAGCTATATGCAATAAATAAAATGGAAATTGTTATTATTATACCTATTATAATATTTATTAGTCTAATGAGAAAGGCTCCTATATACCCATTCTATTTTCCTCTCTTTACAAGATGACTATGTCAAGTGTGACAGCGTGTTCTGCAGTATTTGCCGCAAGAACTTTTATGGCCTTCTTGGGTGTAGGACACACTCCCGCTGTTCCATCACCAAGGGACCTCTGAAGTACTGGGACCCACAGGTATGTACAGTGTGCAAGGACCTGTTGAGTGAGGCGTTTGAAAATCCCAAGACAGTAGAGTCAAGGGATTTTGCTCGGGACAAGATACGCAAATGGGTTCATGGTTTTCAAAAGAACTCCACAGGGCCTTACCTCCCTAGCGAGAGTATGAGAGCCCTGCTATTCCCCAAAGCATCTGCGGATGCTGTTATTCCTCAGCCTCACCCTGAAATCCCTTGCATCCAGCTATCTGTTGACACGGATGTCTCGGATGCAATGAAGGACATCCGTCTAGATGATGAGAGGATGTCAGAGGTGTCAGAAGACACCGAAAAGGACCTTTCTGGCCAAAGGTCAAGAAGAGGAGTCTACTGTGGCTCTGGAGACGGAAGAGGAAGAGGTCAAAACAATCTCTGTTTTGTCGGTTCCTGCCATCAAAGCGATGATGGAAATGTATGACAAGAAGATCGAGCAGAGGGAAGCCAAACTCAAGAAGGAGATTCTTCGGCTTACACTTTCTCGTGGACCTCAATGGAGGCTCAATGTTAAGGATCTTCCCTCGTGTTCCGAGGTTAATCCATGGAGGCATGCCGAGTATATGCCCATAACCAATGGCAAGATCTTTGTGTCGGAAAAGCTGGTCACTGTCCCCACTGAGGACGTAGAGTTCTGGCACAGCTTTGAGACCTATCCGGACTGCTTCGTTCGTCTTAAGACGAAACCGGTTTCTAAGGAGGAAACAGAGCGTAAGGAGGTCATAGTGCTTGACCACTCGAAGGCTCAGGCCTTGTTCGCCAGCAGCCTGAAGGACAAGGGCTTCACCAACTCTAAGGTGCCCGCCCTGAGCAAGAAGCATCCCTCTTTTCTTGCTCCCACAAATATGGTTTTCCCCTTCGCGGAGAAATCTTTCAGGGTAGTGCTTAAGGCAGTGGAAGCAGGGAAACCTTGCCCTACACTAGATGAGTGTAGGCCCCTCTCCCTGGCCTTACCATCAGATAGTAATGACTGGAAGGACATTCAGCTAACCTTCTCAGTCGGGAAGATGGAGGCTGACATCGTTGGACGTCTGTTCAACGAGAACCTTCCCAAGTTGTCTGAGTTTCTCCTTCGTCGAGAGCAAGATACAAAGGAGAGGCTTGCTGCCTCTCTGTCCATCCAAGTGTCCATGGAGTCAATGGCCAGCGAACAAAGAACCCCAGACATGTTCATGGTCTTGGCCAAGACACATTTGGCAACCCTTATGAAGGATTTCTACAGCCTCGTCAAGGCAAAAAGGGCTTGTAGAGAAGTCGTGTTTGCCTCGGCTGTAGTCAAACACGAGCACAGGAAGTTGATATCTTCCAACATCTGGGGGAAAGATCTGTTTTCCAAAGATCAAGTTAAGGAAATTGTTGACAAGGCCGCCACAGAGAATAGAAACCTTCTCCAGAAGTGGGGCATGTCAGCAAAAAGGAAGTCTTCTCCGGAAGAGGGTCCCCAACCGAAGAGAAAGACAAAAAGGCCAAGAGTGCTAGCTTGCCCTGCTAAAAAACAGCTTCCCGTGACCGCGGCGCCACAGATGGTGGCACGGCCCCAGCCTACCTACCAGTTAGTACCATAGTCAGTGGTGGCTCAGTCACCAGCTTTTACTCCCGCCCATGAAAGGCAGACCACTACCTTTCGCCCTAGAGGTAGAGGCTCAGGTAGAGACTCCTCTAGACGTTCCTCTAGACAGAGGAAGAGGAGGTAGGGGAGCAAGTGGTCGAGGAGGCAAGCCCTCCGGAAACCAGAAGCAATGAGATGCTTCCAGTAAGAGGAAGACTCCGACTCTTCAGGGATCGTTGGACCTTCGATTCCTGGGCCCACAGCATAATCAAGACTGGACTAGGATGGAGCTGGAAGACAGCTCCACCAGCATTTTCTCAGTTTTTCCAACACTCCACCACCATTCTGGAAGAATACGTCCGAGAGCCCTTGAGCATAAGGGTGATCAAGAGGGCAAAGTCCATCCGATTACAAGGAAGGCTGTTTTGTGTTCCAAAGAAGGATTCAGACAAACTCAGAGTCATTCTGGACTTGTCCCCTCTCAAAAAGTTTATCTTGAACAACAAGTTCAAGATGTTAATCCTTCAACACATGAGGGCCCTATTGCCCAAAAGGGCACACACAGTCTCCATAGACATGGCGGATGCCTATTGGCACATTCCGATGAATCGCCTGATCTTCTCCTACCTAGGATTCAGGCTACAAAAAAGAAAGTACGTTTTCAAAGCCATGCCCGTTGGACTAAACATAGCCCCAAGGATCTTCACGAAGCTTGCAGAAGCAGTCATTAAACAACTACGCCTACAAGGCGTCCAGGTAGTGTCATACCTGGATGATTGGCTGGTGTGGGCAGCATCGGAAACGGAATGTTTGTAAGCATCCAAGAAGGTGATCCAGTTCCTGGAACATCTAGGATTCAAAATCAACATCAAACAGTCTCGACTATCTCCAGCTCAGAAGTCCCAATGGCTAGGCATACATTGGGACTTTCAGTCACATCGCCTCTCCATTCCATTAAAGAAGAGGAGAGAGATAGCAGAATCTGTCAAGAGAATTCTAAAATCCAGTTGGATTTCAAGACGCTAACAGGAAAAAGTGCTGGGATCCCTCCAATTTGCTTCAATGACAGACCCAGTGCTAAGAGCACAGCTAAAAGATGCATCAGGAGTCTGGAAAAGATACGCATCAAATGCTGAAAGAGATCTAAGAAGACCACTACCGATTTGGCTAAGATCACTTCTCAAGCCATGGTCAGAGGCCGGAAAGCTCAAGAGGTCAATACCTCTACAGCCGCCTCCACCATCAGTTGTCATCCAAACGAACGCATCATTGGAAGGATGGGGGTGTCACTCCCATCAGCGAAGAACTCAGGGAACTTGGTCCTCTCTGTTCAGGACCTTCCACATCAACATTTTGGAGGACATGGCAGTCTTTCTCACATTGAAGAAATTATCCCCTCGTCCTTCAGTCCACATAAGACTGATGCTGAACAGCGAAATAGTAGTAAGATGTCTGAATCGTCAATGCTCAAGATCGCCTCAACTCAATCAAGTAATGTTGGCCATCTTCCGATTAGCGGAAAAGAAGAGATGGCACTTATCAGCAGTTCACCTTCAAGGGTTACGCATTGTGACAGCGGACGCTCTATCCAGGACAGCTCACATAGAGTCAGAATGGTTCCTTGACGCAAAATCATTCTCCTTCATCTTGCATCAAGTCCCAGAACTGCTGATCGACCTCTTTGCAGCGAGCGACAACAAGAAACTTCCTCGATACATGGCTCTGTACGAGGATCATCGAGTGGAAGCAGTGGACGCCATGTCCCTGGATTGGAACGAATGGACCAGGATTTACCTGTTCCCTCCACCCAACCTGCTGTTGAAGGTCCTCAACAAGCTGAAATCCTTTCAGGGAACAGCAGCCCTAGGGGCTCCCAAGTGGCCCCGGAGCAACTGGTTCCCCTTGATCTTGGAATTACAGTCGAGGCTGATTCCTCTGCCGGACCCAGTTCTGTCTCAACAAGTTCAGAAGTCAATTGTTTTCGCTTCATTACAGAAGACCCGAGACCTTCATCTCATAATTTTCTCTCCCTAGCAGTAAAGGAAAGGTTTGGGATCTCGAAAGAAAGTATTGACTTCTTGGAGGAATATAAGTCAAAATCTATCAAAATGCAATACGAGTCATCTTGGAAAAAATGGGTGGCTTTTGTCAAGGCAAAGAATCCAAAGGAAATCTCGATGGATTTCTGTTTGTCTTTTTTTATCTACCTTCATGAGCAAGGTTTAGCAGCCAATACGATAACTACGTGTAAATATGCCTTGACAAGACCTTTATTATATGCCTTCCAGATAGACTTGTCTAACGAAATTTTTAATAAAATTCCTAAGGCCTGTGCCAGACTTAGACCCGCAGCACCTCCAAGGCCCATCTCGTGGTCTCTTGATAAGATGCTACATTTTGCCTCAAGTTTGGACAATGAGGCTTGCTCTTTGAAAGATTTGACTCAGAAAGTTATTTTCTTGTTTGCTCTAGCCTCAGGGGGTAGAGTTAGCGGAATAGTGACCTTATATAGAGAAGAAGGCCGTATCCAGTTTGCTGAAACGGGTGAGCTAAACCTCTTTCCCGACCCAACGTTTCTCACTAAGAATTAGCTACCAACTAAAAGATGGGGTCCCTGAAGAATCTGCCCTCTGAAGGAAGATGTCTCGCTGTGTCCAGTGGAGTGTCGAAAGATCTATCTTCGCAGAACTTCAGACTTCAGGGGAGGACAGCTCTTTAAAGGAGAAACATCGGGTTCAAACCTATCACTAAAACAACTAAGGGCGAGGTTCACCTACTTTATTCACAGAGCGGATCCTGACAGTACACCGGCAGGTCATGATCCTAGGAAGATTGCTTCTTCGCTAAATTTCTTCCAGCTTATGGACTTTGAGAGTCTTCACTTGTTCACTGGATGGAAGTCATCCAGAGTGTTCTTTAAACACTATGTGAAGCAAGTGAATAGTTAAAGCA
>NC_090757.1:67634744-67642244 GCF_036898095.1 Palaemon carinicauda
CGTCTGTTGAATGATTTTTTTCCACACTCGCCAGAACTGTTATCGCAACAGGGTAAGCATAAGGGGCTTTAATGCTTGTTCTTGCGTTACATATTCTATATGCCAGTGTTTTGAGAATAATTTTAAGTATTTTAATTAATTAAATTCTTACTAGATTGAACCTGTGATTTCTATGCAGTCTATAAATTTATTTAAGTATTTGACAACTTGTTAAATTTGCTAGTTGTTTTACTGATAATTTGAGAGCTGTTGTGATTTAGTGGTGATTTGAGCAAATATTTACGTGAGTGATTTCGTGACTAGTTAATTGCTGTTTTCGGTGATTCGTTGATTTCAAGATTTTGATTTATATGAAAATTGTAGATTTTAGTCAGGCGATTACAGTAATTCATATTTTGATTAGTGTTGAATTTTTGTTGATTTATTTTAGTTACTTTTTGTTAGTGTTGTATTTATTGTTCTGATTTTTCCCGTGGTTGATTCGCCTTTACTTTGTATTTTTTAGCGGATGAGTGAAAGGAAGAAGGTTAAGCCCTCGCAGTTGTGAACCTTAAAATCTCTTATATAGTGCATTTCGAAGACTCGTTTACGTCATTCCACCACCAGCTGCTACAGTGAAATTTATATAATTTTAAATTATGTATTCATAAATGTCTAACCATTTAAATTTAAATTTATTAAATATTTAAAATGCATTTTTTCCATCTCTACCTTTTCACTTAAAAATGCAAGGTTTAATGATATGATCGTGGTCATTACATATTGATTTTATATTTACATATGTCGACCACTCCCCATTTTTCCGCTTGGTCCTTCGAACTTTTGGATTAATATTTTTAAGCACTGGTGTGGAATGTTGGTCGTTTCTGTTGGGCGGTGTCCGGGTCCCCCTCCTCTCGCGTTATACGTGTTAATTTTTTATTTGAAAGTTGATTTGTGCGGTGTTTTCTGTTAAAGATGGCGGAATCGGAAAAGCGTGAACGTACTACTATACGCCGTAAGGTTAGTGTATTGTATACTAAATTGTGTAATGCTGTTGATTCTTTAGATAAAGCTGAATTACAAACAAAATTGAGTTTTCTGAGTGATTACAGTCAAAGATTGCAGACCTTGGATGATTTGATCTTGACTAAAGTTAGACTGGACTCCTTAGTTCCGCAGGAGGATTTGGATAGGCAGGATTCTGAATGTGAGGAATATCATCGTAAAATTAAATTACTGTCAAACAAAATGCAATCTCGACTTGATAATCTCTCCGTACAGATTGATAATAAAACTCCTTGCAGAACTAAAATTGATTTGCCCAAGTTGAATTTGCCTCGGTATTATGCAGATTCTAAGGAAGATAAATTTACATGCAAGCGATTTTTTGAAGTTTTTGAACACTTGACTGCTCCGTATAATTTAAATGAAGTCGAGAGGTATAATTTACTTGAGCAGCAATGTCATAGTAGAGCAAAGGCTATGATTAGTTCTATAAAGGTGTCCCAGCAAACTTTTGGTCAGGCTAAACAAACTTTGATCGCAGCATTTGCTGATGAAATGCCTCAGAAGTTTGTCCTCATTAAAGAGTTAACTGACTTGAGGTTTGTTTGGGGCAAGGATGATCCATATATTTTTTATGCTCATATTAAGAAGCTGATTGATGCAGTGATAGATAATGCTATTGATTTGGACACTGTTATGCTTTATTTTGTGTGGTCTTCATTGCCTACTAAATTTCAAGATATCATAGTTGCGATCACAAATAAGTCTCATCCTACTTTAGATGAGGTCACTGGTAAATTTTTGGAAGCTTGCAGCAGGTATAACGCTCAATTAAACATTAGTAAAGAAAGTCCATGTAAAACCGCAGTGTTGGCTACTAGTTTGAATACTAGTTTAACCAGGAGTTTATGTATGCTTTGTAATGCTAAAGATCACAAAATTGCCAGTTGTACAAAGTACTTGCAAGTATCTGATAAAATAAAGCGATTGAAAGAATTGCACAAGTGCTTTAAATGCTTAAAACCAGGTCATAATAGTAATGAGTGCAGATTTCAGACGTCAGGTGTATGCTTCAAATGCAAAAAGGGTAAACACTGGAGTTTTTTGTGTAGTTCAAAGCCAACAGATTCTAGTAATAGTAAGCAAACTACCACAAAGGTGGTTAATGTTGTCGAGAGTGTTAATGAAATACCATCAACTGTTACAGCATCTAGTCATTTGGATATTGTTGATTCTTTATTACCATTACTAACAGTGACGACTGAATATGATCGTGTTAAAGTGGATACAGTTTTGGATTCGGGTAGCCAGAATTCCTTTATTGAGGAAAGTTTAGCAGATTTTTTGAACTTGAAGGTAGTAGATACTAAGATACATTTGATTATCAAGGGCATTAATACTAATCAAAAGATTTGTACCAAGTCAGTGAGTTTTCCTTTTAAGATTGGTGATGTAAGTTATGAAATTACTTGTATTTGTATTCCTAAGATTAAAATTCAGATGAAAGCTCCTCATATGTATAAATTAATAGAACTGCTAAGGCAGAATGGTAAAGAGGTTGCTTATGATAAATTCAATGGTGTAAACAGAATTCATGACATTGATGATATAAAGCTACTGATAGGTGCAAAGGATTGGCATTGTGTGATGAGCATGGAGAGTGGAGTACTAGGTCAAAAAGACAGACTGACTTCTTTTTACAGAATTAATGATAAACTAATATTAATTGGTTCTATTTCTGACTGGATAAAGAATCTTTCCGATGCAGTAGATACATCTTTGATGTCTCATAGGAAGATTTCTGAAGAAACAAAATCTACTACTACATACATTGGCACTATGGAGATTGATTCTGATGGATTTGACTATGAAGTGCCAACACTTGATGGAATATATAATTTTGAAAGCCTACCAGATATAGCAGAGGTTGCGGATTATTCTCAGTTGGGTCATGATTGTAAGATATTCATAAATATGGAAGAAGAGGATTCTATTGAATATGTTACTAATGAAACTGAGCAAGAAGTGACAGATTTTATTTTATGCAACATTTACAGAGATTCTGAAAAATTTTATGTCGTACCAATTCCTTGGTTGACTAGATATAAAGATCTTCTTGGATCAAATGAGAGACTTGCTTTCAAGGTTCTGTGCAGTCTGAAGAAGAAATACATGAACAGTAATGTTCTAAAGCGAATTGATGAAGTTTTCCAGTCACAAATTGATTTGGGAATCATTGAAAAAATTGAAGATTTTGAAGAATATAAAAGGAAATTTCCAAAATATTTCTTCATTAGCCACAGTCCTGTAATTAAAGAAGAAAGAGATACTACGAAAGTAAGAGTTATTTACATGGCGAATCTTGCAGAAAAAAGACATGATGGCAGTAAAGGCATTAGTCTGAATCAATGTATTCACCCAGGTTATAACAAGAATTTTAAAATAAGTGATGCATTGACCATGATGAGGTTTGACAAGTTTATACTTGGATTTGATATTTCAAAAGCCTTTCACAGATTGGCCATTGATGATGAGAATTCCTCAAAATTTCTCTTTTATTGGTTTAAGGATGTTGAATCTAGAGATTTTACACCAGTTGTGTACCGCTCAAAGCGAGTAATATTTGGGATGTCTGTTTCTCCATATCTGTTGCAGTGCCGTCTTTATAAAATGCTAATATTGGAGACAGATGGTGATACTGAAGAAATTCAGGAATTGAAAAAAAGAATCTTCCAAGGCAGTTATGTTGATAATTTTCTAATTGGTTGTGGAGATGAAGATGAAGTTGAAATGGTTCACAGGGAAGCCAGTACAATATTTGAGCAGCATAAATTTCCATTGCAGCAGTATGTTACTAATTATTCTCAATTTCAGCGTGACATTGACTGTAAAGTTGGCACAGAGACTCCACAAGAGGTTAAAATTCTTGGCATGTGCTGGGACAGATATAATGATATACTAAAGGCCACATGTGTTGAATTAAATGTTGAAGCCAATACTCTTAGGCAGATTTTGAGTTCAGTAATGAGTATATTTGATTTGAATAATACTAACTTGCCTGTTTTAAACAGATGTAAGATCTTCCTCAGGCAATTACAGTCTGATTATGTAGATAAATGGGATACTTCTCTTCATGGTGCTCAGCTAAATGAATGGAGAAACATAGCTTCACAATTCAATAATGGTGAAAGGCTAGAGATACCAAGATATATGGGTAGCAGAAAGTCTAATTTTGATATAATTGTAATGAGTGATGCGAGTAAAAACTTTATTGGATGTGTTATTTACTTGCAGGAGAGAGATTCAAAGTTGGTATCCTTCGTATCTGCCCATAATAAGATTCTGAATAAAAATCTGAAAGGGCGAACTATGCCTGTACTCGAACTCACTGCAGTAGAGTATGCATTGCAAAGGGCTTTTGATCTGTATAAAATGCTCACTTCTTGTATTGTGCCTATTGCAGTTAATGACATAATGTTGTTTTCAGATTCTACGATTGCCTTAAGTTGGCTAGCTGATTATGAGAACTTGAGAACAAAGCTTCAAAAGAGAAGTGTATATGTAAATAATAGAATCGCAAATATTGTCGACCTCTGTAAGTCTACACACTCGGTGAAGTTAGCTCACGTAGGATCAAATGAAAATGCTGCAGATTTCACGACTAGATTAGTATCCTTCTCAAAGTTAAGAAACTCTTGTTACTTGACCGGACCCAAGATGTTACGGGAAGATTTAAATTTACTAGAATGGCTTGTAATTCCTAATCCAGGCATGATTAATGATGTGGATATACCGAAGCTGGTTGTAAATAAGGCAAGTGTTGAAGATATGTCAGTTGGTACAGTTGTTGATTTAACTAAGTATTCTTCACTTGACAAAGCAATTAAAGTACTAATGAAAGTTAAGCTTTTCATAAACAAATTAAGATTAAGAATAAATTCTAAGAGCCAGCAGTCAATTGCCTTATTAGATGCAAGCTACAAAAAATGCAGTAATGATTTGCTAAAGCTTGATCAACAGAATTGCTTTCCAGATTTACAAGATTTTTTCACTTCAAAACGGAAAGCAAAAAAGTGTATTCCTGAGCTAGTTAGTAGAATGAATGTATTTTGTGACACTGATGGTATTCTCAGAGTAAAATGTAAAATGGGAAAGATGTCTAAAGGTATGATGTCGAGAACTCCAATACTCCTTAGTAATAATAGCGATTTCGGTAGAATACTGATAATGGACACTCACGTGAAGTTTAATCACTCGGGTACTTACTATGTGCTACATAAATTGAAACCGGCAATTTTTTTGCTCAAGGGATTTTCCACAGTTAAGAAGGTTGTGAATGAATGTTACCACTGTAAACGTTTTAATAGTAGACCAGTTAAAGTTCATGCTAATGACTATAGAGAGTGGAATGTGAATCCCATAAAGAGGTTTTTTTCTGTATGTTTCATTGATTACTTTGGACCATATTTCACAAGGTATGGAAGTGACAAAGTTAAAACCTATGGGGTAATTTTTAAATGTATTTGGTCTCACATGATTAATGTTGAAATAGTGACTTCAGGTGATTCTAAAGGATTTTTATTGGCTTTTCAAAATAATGTTTACAACTATGGTTTGCCTAACAAAGTATTTTCAGATTCTGGCTCAAATCTTGGTGGTGCATTCACATGGATTGAGGAATGTCTGAAAGCAAGTGAGGTGCAGGAATTCTTCAATCAGAGGGGTGTCGATGTCACTGAATTTTCACAGTATCCTCGTGGTTCTCTGAATCGTGGTATTGGAGGTATCATAGAGTCCGGAGTTGGTCTGGTAAGAAAGTTAATACAGGGAGCAATCCATAATAATATTCTAGATTTTCTGGAATTTTCTCATGTAATTAAACAATGCATATGTTACGCTAATAAGAAACCCATTTCTGAACTTGGCGCATTAAGGGAACAAAATGTGAATGATGATTTTCAGGTGCTATCACCAGAGTTTTTGAAATTTGGATATGATACACAGGTTATGGAATGTATATATCACGAAGGTCAACTTGATGATTATGACTCTTCTGACTTGGGTAAGGACTTTCGGCGTTTAATTCATATTAAAGAGAAATTGCGTAATAGTTATCACAATGAATTTTTATTTGGATTGCAAGATCAGGCAACTAAATACAGAGGTAAATATTACCCTAGGGAGCACGTTAAAATATCAAAAGGTGACATAGTGTTGATAAAAGATTCAATGGTTAAGGCTCCCAATTACCCTTTAGCTAGAGTTCTTGATGTTATTTATAATTCTCTTGGTGAGGCTGTTCAAGTACAATTGGTCAAGGGTAATAAAAGTGTTGTTTTTAGGGATATATCGTCTGTTATTCTTTTGGTTAAAGGTGATGGGTTAAGTGATTCTCATATTGATCAGTTAGATTTAAATTTTGTACCTCAGAGTGATTCTAATGTTGTTTCTAATGACAATATTGCAAGAAATCAACGGGGGGCTGCTTTGGTATGTTCTGAGAAGAATAAGCAGCTAGCTCAATCTGGTCTTGTATAGAAATTTAAATTTAAATCCGCGGGGGGCAGATTGAAAAAACTTCAAATTATTAATTTGAATATTTAAGTATTGATACATTTGGCATACAGAAGTGTCGCTAATAGCCCCTTTGCTTTTAGATAGTAACTACTATACAGTAGTTATATCCAGTTATATCTGCCTGCCGTTAACGTCGTTGTGAAGTTTTTTCACACAGCACCAGTCTTCAGCAACCTTACACGGGAGTGAGGAGGAGCTCTCTTTCCCTCTCTTCCATTATTCAAGTGGATTTTAGGATGTATACACACGCTGGATTAACTATTATGGATTTTTCCTCTACCATGGAAATAATTGCACACTAATTCATCGAGGATGGGATCCGGACGCTGCTTAGCGATGATCGTCTGTTGAATGATTTTTTTCCACACTCGCCAGAACTGTTATCGCAACAGGGTAAGCATAAGGGGCTTTAATGCTTGTTCTTGCGTTACATATTCTATATGCCAGTGTTTTGAGAATAATTTTAAGTATTTTAATTAATTAAATTCTTACTAGATTGAACCTGTGATTTCTATGCAGTCTATAAATTTATTTAAGTATTTGACAACTTGTTAAATTTGCTAGTTGTTTTACTGATAATTTGAGAGCTGTTGTGATTTAGTGGTGATTTGAGCAAATATTTACGTGAGTGATTTCGTGACTAGTTAATTGCTGTTTTCGGTGATTCGTTGATTTCAAGATTTTGATTTATATGAAAATTGTAGATTTTAGTCAGGCGATTACAGTAATTCATATTTTGATTAGTGTTGAATTTTTGTTGATTTATTTTAGTTACTTTTTGTTAGTGTTGTATTTATTGTTCTGATTTTTCCCGTGGTTGATTCGCCTTTACTTTGTATTTTTTAGCGGATGAGTGAAAGGAAGAAGGTTAAGCCCTCGCAGTTGTGAACCTTAAAATCTCTTATATAGTGCATTTCGAAGACTCGTTTACGTCAT
>NC_090757.1:67647244-67652244 GCF_036898095.1 Palaemon carinicauda
TTTAGTTCGATGGCACCCACGTCTGGGAATTAATGTTGTTAACACTGTCGTTTTAAATTATACTTAAAACATATTATTATTATTATTATTATTATTATTATTATTATTATTATTATTATTATTATTATTATTATTATTATTATTATTATTATATTTGATAATTCTTATTATTATCATTCTTTTGTTGTTATTATTATTATAAATATTATTATTATTGTTATTATTATTATTATCATAATATATAATTGCTAATTCCTATTATTATTATTACTATTATTATTATTATTATTATTATTATTATTATTATTATTATTATTATTATTATCTTTAAATATTTTTTCTCATTATTATGATCATTAGGATTATTATGATTATTATTATCATTATCGTTATCATTATCATTATCAATTTTATTATTGTTATTATTGTTGTTATTGTTATTATTGTTTAATAATTCCTGTATAGAATTATCCCCACTATAACTCTCTCTTGAAGCGACAGAATCCAATCAGACTGGATCCGGATGGATTTGGCAATTCCAAAATATTATCAACTAATTGCCAAACAAATCCCAGGCTTAAAGGACTGTCGTCAACAAGCTCTCCCCGAATAGGCAACAATTCTCATGCTACATAATCATTCATCTTGCTAGGGACTGAGGGAACGGGCTCATGTTAGGTCTGGTTGTTTGTACATTGCTAGACTTCTTTGCTGCTGCCACATAGCAGAGCATTACATGGGGTTCTACTTTCAGACGGAATAGAATTAGTGTGTGTTCTACCACGCAAAGTTTAACTGTAAGAATGTTTAAATGACAGAAGAATTCTTGTATGAATTCCCATTTGAATTCAAAATTAGTTTTATACCATTTTGTTGATGGATTCCACAGAGAGAGAGAGAGAGAGAGAGAGAGAGAGAGAGAGAGAGAGAGAGAGAGAGAGAGAGAGAGAGAGAGAGAGAGAAATCTTAATTAAGCATATATGCAGTAAATCTTTCACAACTTCAGTTGCTTAAATGACTACGCGAGGCTTGTCAGTAATTCGTTGAGGCCCCAACTCTAGATAAGGCCTTCAACCCTTTCGTATACGATCTGTTGCGATTCCTGGATATATTTCTACGAAGAAATTTACTTGGAGAAGGCGGTTATTCCTAATTCCTTTTTTTCTGGTTACGTAGGGTCCTTATTACCTCCGCCAGGAGGTTATGTTTTCGGTTCGGTTTGTTTGTTTGTTTGTTTGTCTGTCTGTCTGTGGACAACGTAGAGGCCACATTTCTACACGGAATCACTTCAAACTTGGCCAAGTAGTTCCCCAATGTGTATGGAAGAACTGATTAAATTTTGGTCAAGGTCACCCCAAGGTCAAGGTCACAGGGGTCACTGGTGTCACTATGACATAAGTGGCCATATCAAGAGACAGAAATAAAGCACTGACTTTTGCATAAGCCAACAGGGAAGTCCTAGTCCAGGCGCAACCCATGGGTGATGTTCAAATTTATAAAGGTCAAAGGTCAAGGTCATATTGGTGCATTATATCAATGTCATATTAAGTATCAGTGGCAAATGAACAAAGATCACTTGAAGGTCAAAAGTCAAGCAGGTCACTTGAAGGTCAAGGTCACGTGAAGGTCAAGGTCACGTGAAGGTCAAGGTCACGTGAAGGTCAAGGTCACCTGAAGGTCAAGGTCACGTGAAGGTCAAGTACATTTGAAGATCAAGGTCACTTGAAGCCAAGGTCATGTGAAGGTCAAGGTCACGTGAAGGTCAAGGTCACTTGAAGGTCACGTGAAGGTCAAGGTCATGTGAAGGTCGAAGTCACATCAATTCATGATTCTAGGACATATGGCGCTCTAGGTCACCTTGGCGGAGGTATGTCCTCTACGAGGACCATGTCCGCGTTCAGGACTTGCTCACTTGTTATTTCATGTAATTTTTTGAGCTGGGCAAGATCTGATAAACAAAGTTCCTTAATCTCTCGAGATTCAATTCCCTTTCACGAATTATTATTATTATTATTATTATTATTATTATTATTATTATTATTATTATTATTATTATTATTATTATTATTATTATTATTATTGCTAGATAAGCTACAACCCTAGAGGGAAAAGCAAGATGTTATAAGCCCAATGGCTCCAACAGAGAAAGTATCCCAGCGAGGAAAGGTACAAGGAAATAAACAAACTACGAGAAGATTAATGGCCAATTGAAATAGAAATTTTAGGAACAGTAACAACACTGAAATAAATCTTTTATATATATATATATATATATATATATATATATATATATATATATATATATATATATATATATATATATATATGTGTGTGTGTGTGTGTGTGTGTGTGTGTGTGTGTGTGTGTGTGTGTGTGTGTGTAAATAAACTACGAAAATTAAGCAAAAACCAAGAAGGAGATAAAAAATATAGTTTATTGTGCCCAATGTACCCTCAAGCAAGAGAACTCTAACCGAAGACAGTGGAAGACCATGGTACAGAGGCCTGTGACACTACCCAAGAGTAGAGAACTACTGATTCTTCATTTCAAAGTAGCAAATGTTACACATTGGTTCATTTTCATCGTACATTGAAGCTTAACTGGTTAAGTAATCTTGGTACATTTTAAACTTACCGTTTAGTAAAATATTAAAGTATATCCGGATGTCTTTCATGCTATCCTAACGGAGATGATCAAAGCGAACAGCTGGAAGCAACCTTTTAAAGAACAAAATTTTGCTTTCAGATTCATAATGAAAGCTTTGGCAAACGAAAGCTCAACTTTTGCCGAATAAAATGGTGCTTTAGATTGTATATGAATTAGGGCCTGGCAGGTTTGACTTGCAATGTCGTTAATGTTCGCTTAAATTTATAACTGTTGATTTTTCCCTGTTATAACTAGTAGTTGAATGCTGGCCCTTCCCATGATATTAACAGATTAACAATTTATAAAAAGAAACTTTGCAAGGTAATGGACTCCTTGATTTTCGTATAGTTTATAGATTTTTTTCTTCTTTTTCATTTACAGCTTATTTGTATTTCTCTATTTACTTTCCTGTTGGAGCCATTTGAATATTAGCTTCCTGCATTTCCAACCAGGTTTACAGGTTGGAAAGTAATAAAAATAATAATAATAAAAAAAAATAATAATAGCAATAATAATATTAATGATAATAATATTAATAATAATATACAAGTATTTGTCAATAACAACTCAAAAACAATTCATCAGTAGTAAATATTAAAATATTTATAAATGTAAATAGAAAATGGGGATTTTTTAAAAATACGAATAAACCGTCTATGTATTTATGACAAAACAGTACAACGTTCAGGGCTAATATACATATATGCATATTCACGAATATTTTCATGCATTAAGGTCATCTCCCTTCCAAAAACTATCGTTTGATGCTTCAAAAATAAAATAAACAAAAATAAGCTAATGAATATTAAGAGTAATGAAATTTCGTCCAATGTTGGGATTCATTGGAAAGGAAACATAGGATTATTATATCCATAAAAGAGGGATAAACAGACGAATGCCTAGGGATTGCTGTCCATTCATGTCAAGTACAAAAGGAATTATATATATATATATATATATATATATATATATATATATATATATATATATATATATATATATATATATATATGTGTGTGTGTGTGTGTGTGGATATATATATATATATATATATATATATATATATATATATATATATATATATATATATATATATATATATATATATATATATATACATACACGCGCACACACTTATGGAGTATCCGCATCTGACGTTGCCTGTGATTTTCAAACAAAAATTATCGACTGGACTCCCGGTACTATTTCACTACAAGTTATATTTCACCTCTATGGAACCTTTCTCGATCCGAAGTCTGATAAAAAGCATTACAGTTTTTTTTAAAAGTTATCTTGCCATTCATGGAGTTGGGTAATTCAATGAAATGAATTACTCGTGATCAGGGGGTGCGGGTGGAGAATCATTTACTGTCTTTTTCATTCGTAAAATAATGTTTTTTTTTTGATAATGCATAATGGGAATGTCACATATAAAAGGTAATCTCACTCTATGTTAATTAGAAGAGAAGTTAAGACCAAGTCAGTGCAACGGGTGGCTATGTTGATGACGTCCTAAGACGCGGCCTCCACTTAAATTTTGTTAGACTTGCTTTGCTGGACTATCTTGTCATGCAGGAGCAATATATATTTACAATTTTTTTAAATGTCTGGTAAATAAATCCTGGCTTAACTCTGAGACTAATAGATTCTCTTTTGGTAGCATAATGCATTTTTTTTCCGTTTCCTGTTCTTGTCTTCTAGTGGTAAACGTCGTTTTCTTCATTTACTTGTATGTATACTCTTGCCTCACATATTTCACAGTAAACAATCTTTGCTTTATAAGCAAGAAAGATGCATATCTGACTTGGAAACTAACTTAGATATGTTGAAGGGTCGGGTAACTGAAACGTGAAGTTACATTACTGACAAACCAATTGATGTTTTAAAAAGATATATAAAGGGCTTTCAAGAATAGTGATATTCACCATCCCTTCCCCCAACTATTCATAGGGGTGGTCTAGAAATGGATATTAGCGCAGAACTAAAATATGGTTTATGCAAGCAAGAGTATAAAAAAGTGAAATTTATATAAATTCCTTATTCCTTGCATTATAGTCTTTGAGGCCTCTTTCTCAGTTACTGTTAGCAACAGACCCCTATGGTTTGTTGCTAGTGTCTGTATTTGTAGTTTTCACTATAAGCCTTTCTTCTTCCTAAGGGCTTAGAGATAGCATGAAGTCATGGCTCCCCTTCTACCATCAGTATAAGAAGTCACTTCCAAATTCTGAACAGAGGCGTTTTATTACGTAATAAGAAGACCCGAACTGGTATTCTTTGAGACTGAAATTCAATGTTGGACAGACTTAGACTACAGCTGTCTTGTCTGTTTGACTGGGAAAGTATCACCAGATGAG
>NC_090757.1:67657244-67659744 GCF_036898095.1 Palaemon carinicauda
TCTTTCAAAGCACACTCATTTGTGTGTTAAAAGCCTGAGCCTTCCTATCTTCCTTCAGTATATAGTCTTTGGTAATAACCACAGTGAAAAGAAGTATTATCTCTAATGAAGAAAGGGGACGATGATAATAAGGAAGTAAAAAAAAAAATACCCTAAAATCTTCAAAACAATGATCGAGATAATCCAGAAATATCCCATCCATCATAAGGGATTAAGAACATACCTCTTAGATATAAAAAAAGAATAAACAAATAAATAAAAAGCAGTGAATGCGGATTGCTTCTACCACTCGAAAACAAACAAGATGGGTTGGTTTTTGCTTCGTTCTTTTCTCGTTAACAGCTTCTGATTACAAATCAATCTAAAAGCTCTTTTTTTTTTTTTTTTAGCTGTAAAACTAATGAGTTTTTGTTATGATATTTGTGTTGTTTATTTATTACCTGATGATATATAGGGATTTTTATCATGTTATCTCTATGTAAAATATACGAACTTAAATCCAAGAATAACAATATATCCCAGAGAGAGAGAGAGAGAGAGAGAGAGAGAGAGAGAGAGAGAGAGAGAGAGAGAGAGAGAGAGAGAGAGAGATATGAACAACAGATTACATGAGTCTAGTTTTATATTTGGAATCTGAAAGTTTGAGATCTTAATGTCAGTTTGTTTTTTTAAAAGATTTTCACGAGATCCATTGAGTAAAGTATCAAACTACATTTAAGTTGTCAAACTATAGCATATATCAATAGTTTGTCCTTCGTGAGGCTTATTGATTCTTATAAATTAATCTGGTGTTTACAAAACCATTGAATCAAAGGAAGTGTCAGATACTCAAGTTATGACATGGTCTCTCTAATCAGGTCGTTGAATCGGTGGAACTTCAAAAGTTCAAACTAGCAGCGAATGTTTTTATATTGATATATGCTATTTTAATTGCTAATTACTTTTCTTGTAGTTTATTTCCTCATATTTTCTTTTCTCTAGGCTACTTTTCCATTTTGGAGCCGTTGAGCTTATAGCATCCTGCTTTTCCAACTAGGGTCGTATCTTACGTAATAATAATAATAATAATAATAATAATAATAATAATAATAATAATAATAATAATAATAATAATAATAATAATATCGTAAAATCGTTAATCAACAGGAGCAAAGGGTTTTCTAATATACTAGGAGGGTCTCCCCGGGGTTCCTATGATATTTCAATACCGTCTAAAATCGCATTCCGTCACCATCAGTCTTTAGAGCTTGCGCTAAATTCTGGGTGGGATTGACTCGGTCACCCAGAGATCTAGAATGGGTTTTCTAATTACAAATTTGGTTACGCTGTAAGTGCTTTACCAATCCATTTCATCTAGACCAGTCTTTGCTCAGCTGCAGGCTTCGTTCGACGCCTTGTTTCTGTAGGGTAACGGGTGTTTACTTATTTATTCACTGGTAAAACTTATTTGTAATTAGGTATTGTATTTTACAGCAGGTTTAAGATATATATATATATATATATATATATATATATATATATATATATATATATATATATATATATATATATATATATATATATATATATATATATATATATATATATATATATATATATGAGGTTAATTTATTGTTATCGGCCTCATCTTGACTTATATTTGAATATAAAAGGATAGCATAATTACTACATTATTTATCATAGTCAATTTATTCTAATGAGGCGCATTTGCACCAACTTGCAGAGGTGCCCTTTTAGCTCGGAAAAGTTTGCTGATCGCTGACTGGTTAGAATTATCTTGTCAAACCAATCAGCGATCAGGAAATTTTTCCGAGCTAAAAGGGCACCGCTGCTAGTCGGTGCAAATCTGCCTCGCTGAAAAAAATTGACTATAGTTAGTCTTACTCCCGGTCTTAACCTCCTAAGGGCCCCCAGCTGCACTTACTTCAAGTCCTAACCTTACCTCCGTTCCTGCTTCCTTTCTTCCATCTTGGTGTCCAACCTCATCACCTTCACATCAAAGTGTAACCACAGGGTTTTTCCCAGTTGCACTTAAGAGCTAAACGACCTCAAAGGCCCTAGTTTAAAGGTTTTAAAGGTTGCTCATGAATGGCTGAGACAGGGCACAGGATACTGCCCTAGAGACTGACCATACTGTATACTGTATACATATAATCAGCGGTCAAGCCCCTCGCCATCAAGCTAGGACTAGTGAGGGCCCAGGCAATGACTGCTGATATCTCTGCAGGAGAACTTATAGGCAACTCAACCCCTCCCCCCTTCCTAGCTCACAAGAATGATGCAGGTGGAAACATTGCTAGAAATGATCGAGCTTGAGTGGGTCTCGAACTCCCGTCCAGTAGGTTAGCACAATGAGTGCAGAGTTATATAGCCCAATTTCATCATGTCCAATCACTGTAGATTCGCAGACTAGTCACCGATTATTCTATACCAGTGTGATCAAAAATGATAACTTGCCTTCATTGAGAACCTACAAAATTTAGGCAAGAGGGACAAAATT
>NC_090757.1:67662244-67672244 GCF_036898095.1 Palaemon carinicauda
AGGACAAACCGTGGTTCAATAATGATTGTAGACGTGCTTTTTTGGAGAAGCAGGAGGCCTATCAACTTTGGAAGGGTAACAGATCAGATTTGACCTGGAACAACTATACTCAGCTTCGAGCTTTTGCTCAGAGAGTTTATGCCTCAACTGAAAAGGAGTACAATTTAACCATAAAAGAAACACTTTCTGGTACAACTCAGGAACATAAATGGTGGTCTACCCTTAAATCTGCACTCTTTGGTGTAGATGCAACAGTTCCTCCTTTACTTAAACCAGATGGCTCAGTCACTCACTGTCCAAAGGAAAAGGCAACCCTTTTGGCTGATGTTTTTGACAGTAAACAGAGTAATGAAAAACTTGAACTTCCTCATTCCTGTTTTCCTGAGGCTAAACTAACTAGTTTAGCTTTTCGATCTCGTGAGATTAAAGCTCTGTTGATGGACCTTGATGCTTATGGAGGTGTAGACCCAAATGGTATTTTTCCTTTGTTTTTTATAAAGACAGCAGATTTCTTAGCTCCAAAGTTATCTGTTATTTTGCGCAAGTTAGCAAGAAGAGGAGCTTTTAGCACTAGTTGGAGGATTGGTAATGTTACTCCTCTATGTAAATGTGTTTGTGGTAGCTCAAGTCCCACTGATTACCGCCCAATTTCCATAACTCCCATATTATCTAAAGTTTTTGAACGTCTTCTGGCAAAACGTCTTAATAGGTTTGCTGAAGGTAATCATCTACTCCCTAGTTTGCAATTTGGTTTTCGTAAAGGCCTTGGAGCATGTGATGCCCTGCTTACAATCTCCAATGCTGTACAGAAATCCCTTGATTGTGGTCGGGAAGTTCGTATGATTGGCCTTGATTTTAGTGCTGCCTTTGACCGTGTTAATCATGAGGCCCTTGTTTTCAAACTGAAACAGTTGGGAGTGGGTGGGTCGTTTCTTAGCATTATTATTGATTTTTTAAGTAATAGATCTCAAAGAGTTGTTGTTGATGGGCACCATAGTGATTATAGGAATGTGATATCTGGTGTTCCACAGGGTAGTGTTCTTGGCCCATTACTTTTCATACTATATACACATGACATGTGGTTTGGCCTAGAAAACAAGCTTGTTGCATATGCAGATGATGCTACTCTCTTTGCATCAATTCCATCCCCTGAATGTAGATCTAGGGTTGGTGAATCCCTTAATAGAGATTTAGCTAGAATTAGTGCATGGTGCAAATTATGGGGTATGAAGTTGAATCCTAACAAAACTCAAAGTATGATTGTAAGTAGGTCAAGGACGGTGGTTCCTCAACATCCGGATCTCAGTATTGATAATGTTTCTTTAAATATGTATGACTCTTTCAAAATTTTAGGTGTGATTCTCGACAGTAAATTTACTTTCGAGAAACATATAAGGTCTGTGTCTTCTTCAATTTCACAAAAAATAGGCTTATTGAGAAAGTCTTTCAAGATTTTCGGTGATCAATCTATTCTGAAGAAGTGTTTTAATTCTTTCATTCTACCTTGTTTTGAGTATTGTTCTCCTGTCTGGTCTTCAGCTGCTGATTCTCATCTTAATTTGTTGGACAGAAACTTACGGTCTATTAAATTTCTTATTCCTGATCTAGATATTAATCTCTGGCACCGTCGTTCAATTAGTTCATTATGTATGTTGCATAAGATTTTTCACAACTCTGACCATCCTTTACATTCAGATCTCCCTGGACAATTCTATCCTGTTCGTAATACTAGGCAGGCAGTTAATTCTAATAGCCAGGCCTTCTCAATCACGAGGCTCAATACTACGCAGTACTCTAGAAGTTTTATTCCAGCTGTGACCAAGTTGTGGAATGATCTTCCTAATCGGGTGGTTGAATCAGTAGAACTTCAAAAGTTCAAAGATGGAGCAAATGCTTTTTTGTTGACCAGGCAGACATAGTCTTTTTATAGTTTATTTATGACATATTTGTTTTTGATGTTGTTGATAGTTTATTATATGACATGTCTGTTTTGACGTTGTTTCTTATTTTAGAATGATTTATTGTTAATTTGTTCTCTTCATTTATTTATTTCCTTATTTCCTTTCCTCACTGAGCTATTTTTCCCTGTTGGAGCCCCTGGGCTTATAGCATCTTGCTTTTCCAACTAGGGTTGTAGCTTGGATAGTAATAATAATAATAATAATAATAATAATATCGCGACCCATCAGTGGACGTATTCTTGACATGCAACATGGCAATTTTCACCCCAAACAGAGATTACGTATCGAGGGGTCAATTGGCAAGAAACGACAACGGGAAAGAAAAAGGGGGAGCCGCTCCCAAGGCTCCCTCTTCTCCAGTTTCGTAAGCATGCCTGGCGCCAATCCTGGCGCCATCTGTATTCCTTGTAGCGTACACGAGGTGCTACAGATACTGTATGTAGGGAGGGGCATTACAGCCCTTTCATAGAAAGGGAAGGGCGGGTCCATCAGGACGACATGGCCATCTCACCAAAAATATATTTTTCGCTTCGCTCAAAATCCGTTTTTTGGGCTCAAGCCATGTCGTCCTGATGGAAGTATACCAGAGCATTACTGTATCTGTGGATTCTCAGAACGTGCCGTACTCCCCGGAGGTAATTTTTCCCGGTCGACTAGACCTAGAGACCTGAGATATTACCGTTATACATCTTTTCAACTAACCATAAACCATGTTAGAGCTTCCTGCCCCCTACAGGGAAGAGTACTACTAGACTCTGGAAAAGTCTCGAAGAGTACATATACCTATGTATGAATACCAGGCAAGCTGATATAGTGGTCTCACCCTATATTAAGTAAACCATAGTTTGTGAAGAACCACTGCGTCAATATGAAATATCGACCAGTTCTCCGCACAATACTTGTATTGGACAAAGGTTTAAATCCGAATAGGAGGAAACTTGTAAAACCGCCACCGTCCCCTTCTGGGACGTAGTCCTCCCGTTAAGGGAAAGCATAAACCAATGCAACATAGCTTGCATAGAGGAACAATTCTATTAGAATTATCCCAGATAAAGGACATAAAATGAATGCTCAATTATACCAATAAATTGCCACAGGTGAAGGAGACGCAAGGTTCTTAAGAACAAGTTTATTGACAAACAATAAATAGACAGGTTAACAACATTTATATATATATATATATATATATATATATATATATATATATATATATATATATATATATATATATATATATATATATATATATATATATATATATATATATATATATATATATATATATATATATATATACATAAGAAGAGGATAACCCAAAACTTTAGGCATAAGTACGATAGTGAACAGAACTTGCTTATCTGAAAGAATAAAACATTATTGCCACTTTTAAGATACCGAGGTATCAAAGTCATAAAAGTCTGTATTACAAATCAATCACATTAGCGTTAGAAAACACTCGGCACACATGTCTGCACTTATGCTAGGTTCACCTTTGGAAATGGAACAGTCTACGTGGGCAACTCAGTGCCCTCACTTAGTTTGTAGTACCGTATGTAACTACACACTCACCCTGGAATTAATCGTCCCAATTAAAACCACTGTTCCTCGCAGAGTTAAACAGTAGGGTTAACGACGCGACCCACTGCTACCACAGATCCCTTTAGTTCCTCTACTTGCTTCGCATAGTGGCGAAAGAACACCCTGGAAGACTTCCAGCCAGAGTATGAACGGAGATGTTCAAAATCCATACAATTAAAGAATTTTAAGGATGAGGTAACTTTCCTCGGATCGTGACCTGGGGGTGTACTGTCAGGATCCCCTCTGCGAATAAAATATGTGATTTTCGCTCTAAGTTGATTCAGAGATAAATTTGAGCCTGATGTTTCTCCCCTGAATAGTTGACCACCCTTGAAGTCTGAAGTTCTACGAAGATAGACCTTTAGGCATTCTATTGGACATAGAGATGCATCTTCTTTCAGAGGGCAGATTCTCCAGGGACCCCAACTGTTGGTGGGTAACTGATTCTTGGCGAGAAACGTAGGATCCGGAAACAGGTTCAGTTCTCCCCCATCCAAGAACTGAACACGACCGGCCTCTCTCGAGAGGGCTACAATCTCATTAACCCTGGCCCCGGACGCGAGTGCGAATAGGAAAATAACTTTTTGGGTCAAATCCTTTAACGTACACTCCTCATTGCTCAACATAGAAGCGAAATGAAGAACTTTGTCTAAAGACCATGAAATTGGCTTTGGAGGTGCTGAAGGTCTGAGCCTAGCGCAGGCTTTCGGAACTTTATTAAAGATCTCGTTACCGAGGTCGACGTGGAAGGCATATAGAATGGGTCTTGTCAAAGCAGACTTACACGTTGAAATCATGTTAGCTGCCAACCCTTGACCATGGAGGTGGATGAAGAAAGATAAGCAGGAGTCTGTTGAGATCTCCTGCGGATTCTTCGCCTTGACAAAGGCCACCCATTTTCTCCAAGATGACTCATATTGCCTTCTAGTAGATTTGCACTTATATTCTTCTAGGAAGTCTATGCTGGCTTTCGAAATCCCGAAATGCTTTCTCACCGCTAGTGAGAGAAAATCATGAGCTGCAGGGTCCGGGTTTTCTGTAATGAAGCGCAGACAGTCGACTTCTGGACTCGCTGGGTCAGAACTGGATCTGGTCGCGGTACAAACTTCAGCCGTAGTTCCAATGCCAGGGGGAACCACACGCTGTTCGGCCACTTATGGGCCACTATTGCCGCTACCCCCTTGAAGGATCTCAGTTTGTTGAGGACCCTCAACAGAAGGTTGTGAGGAGGGAACAGATAAATCCTGGACCATCTGTTCCAGTCGAGGGACATCGCGTCCATTGCTTCCGCTAAGGGGTCCTCGTACGGGGACACGTACAGGGGTAACTTCTTGTTGTCTTTCGTCGCAAAGAGGTCTATCTGCAGTTCTGGGACTTGATTTAGAATGAAGGAGAATGATCCTGCGTCTGAGGACCATTCCGACTCTATCGGTGTGAACCTGAATAGAGTGTCCGCTGTCATATTGCGGACTCCTTGAAGGTGAACTGCCGACAGGTACTACTTCTTCTTTTCCACCAATCGGAAGATGGCCAACATCACCTGGTTGAGAGGTGGTGACCTCGACCCTTGTCGATTCAAGCATCTCACAACTACCTCGCTGTCCATCACCAACTTTATGTGGATCGAGTGACATGGGGAGACTTACATTAAGGTAAGGAGCACTGCCATAGCTTCTAGAAAGTTTATGTGAAAGGTCTTGAATAGCTTGGACCAAGTCCCCAGGACCTTTTTCCGATGAGAGTGACCTCCCCATCCCTCCTTTGAGGCGTCTGAGTGAATCGTCACCGACGGGGGAGGTGGCTGAAGAAGAACCGACTTCTTTAGAAGTCTGGCTTGGGACCAAGGCCTGAGAAGAGTACGTAGCCGAAGCGGAACTGGTCTTCTCTGATCTCTTCGCGCGTTTGATGCATAACTTCTCCAAACTCCGGCTGCATCCTTTAGCTGTGCTCTTAGCACTGGGTCTGTCACCGAAACAAACTGGAGAGAGCCCAGTACCCTCTCCTGTTCGCGTCTTGATATCCTTTCGGAATCTAGAAGTCTCTTGACAGAACCCGCTATCTCCTTCCTTTTCTTCGCCGGGATGGAGAAACGGTGTGACATTAGGTCCCAGTGGATTCCCAGCCACTGGAACTTTTGAGATGGAGAAAGTTGAGTCTTTCTTCTGTTGATCTTGAAGCCTAGATACTCTAGGAACTGGATCACTTGACTGGAAGCTTGCAAGCATTCTGACTCGGATGCTGCCCACACCAGCCAGTCGTCCAGGTAGGCTACTACCTGAATTCCCTTTAGGCGTAATTGTTTGAGAGCTACGCTCGCAAGCTTCGTAAAAATACTTGGGGCTATATTTAGCCCGAATGGCATGGCTCTGAAGACGTATAGTCTTCGTTGTAGCTTGAACCCTAGGTATGGGGAGAGTCGACGGTTGATTGGAACGTGCCAATAGGCATCTGACAAGTCTATGGAGACGGAATATGCCCTCTTGGGCAGTAAGGTCCTTATGTGTTGCAGTGTTAGCATCTTGAATTTGCAATTCACTATGAACTTGTTGAGTGGCGACAAGTCCAGAATGACTCTGAGCTTTTCCGAGTCTTTCTTGGGAACACAAAACAGCCTCCCTTGGAATTTGATGGACTTCACCCTTCGGATCACTTTTTTCTCCAACAGTTCTTGAACGTACTCCTCCAGAACGGGGGTGGAGTGTTGGAAAAACCGAGGGCACAGGGGTGGAGTGCTGTACCAGCTCCAGCCCAGTACGTTCTTGAGTAGGCTGTGGGTCCAGGGATCGAAGGTCCACCGATCCCGAAAATTCTGAAGTCTCCCTCCTACCGGCATCATCTCACTTGGACTGCCGTCCTGAGGTCTTGCCTCCCTGACCGCGACCACCCCTGAATCCCCTTCCCCTTGAGGGACGCCTAGACGAGCCTCTGGCTACTCCTCTAGGCTTTGCTCGAAAGGAAGTAGACTGGCTTTCGAACGTTGGGGTGAATGCCGTGGACTGTGTCGACATAGCCTGGGGTACCCACTGGAATGTGGTCGGGGTTTGTGCCATCATCTGGGGCACTGAAGGCAATGGCAATTGCAGTTGCTGTTGCTGTCTAAGAGGCTTGGCTGGCCGAGACGGTAGCCTAGTCCTCATAGTCTTCCTCTTTGGTTGAGGACCCTCATCCGGGGAAGACTTTCTTTTGATAGCCAGGCCCCACTTCTGGAGAAGGTTTCTATTCTCCGAGGCGGCCTTTTCAACAACTTCTTTGACCAATTCGCTAGTGAAAAGGTCTTTGCCCTAAATGTTGGAGGAGATTAGTTTCCTTGGCTCGTGCCTCACCGTAGCCGAGGTGAACACGAACTCCCTACAAGCTCTCCTCGCCCTGACGAAGCTATAAAGATCCTTCGTCACTGCGGCCAGATGAGTCTTGGCCACTACTATGAACATTTCATGGACCTTGAGGTCACTTGCCATCGTCTCAAGAGTAGTCTGAAGAGACATTGAGGCAGCCAGTCTTTCTTTCGTCTCGAGCTCTCTCCGCAAAAGAAAGTCGGACAGCTTAGGGAGGTCCTCGCCGAACTGACGTCCGGCAATATCAGCCTCCAACTTCCCAACTGAGAAGGTAAGATGGACGTCCTTCCAGTCTTTATGGTCCATAGGCAGGGCCAGCGACAAGGGTTTACACTCCTCCAGGGAGGGGCAAGGCTTGCCTGCCATGACTGCTTTTATTACAGCCGCAAACCCTTTCTGTAAAAAGGGGAAGGCTCTAGAAGGAGAGGACACAAAGGAAGGGAGCTTCTTACTCAATGCAGCTACCTTTGAGTTCGAGAAGCCCCTCTCTTTCATCGAGGATGAAAGCAAAGCTTGAGCCTTAGCATGGTCCATCACTATGACCTCCTTCGGCTCTGTCTCCTCCTTTGAAGCTGGTTCCTTCCTCAGCTGGACATAACAATCCGGATATGACCCCAGAATTCCACCTCCTCTAGGGGAACTGAACCCAACTTATCCGAGATGACGATCTTTCCAGTCGTCATCGGCATGTGCTCAGCATACCTCCATGGGTTAACATCTGAACACAAGGGAAGGTCTTTCACATTGAGCCTTTTCTGGGGCCCATGTGATGCTGCAAGGCTCTGCATCCGCAGTTCCAATGCAGCCGCCTTCTCCTGATTCTCCTTCTGCATTTGTTGGAACATTCCAACAATGGAGGAGAGGGCCTGTCCCAGCTCTACTGGGAGAGCGGACGATGTTGAGGGAATAGGCTCCGGGATCTGAACCGGAGTAGTCGACACCTAGTCGTCCTCTTCCTCTACAATGTCTGGGGCTTGAGCTTCATCCTGGCCTCCTGCCAGGAGGTCTTCCTCCAGACGCTCGTCCACATCAGACATCCTGTCATCCAACTGGATGTCTTGCAAAGCGACCGCGACTTCAGCATCCACCTAGATCTGAACTTGGGGGATCTCCTCTTGAGGCTGGGGAATCATTGCATCAGCTGATGCCTTAGGGAAAAGATACGCCCTCATCTTCTCACTTGGAAGATAAGGTCTAGAGGTGTTCTTCTGGAAGCCCCTTACCCAGGTACGAAGCTTCTCCCTTGCTATATCCCTTGATTCCGCCGTCCTAGGGGAATCAAAGGCCTCAGTAATCAGGTTAGTGCATACAGTACATACCTGAGGGTCCCAATACTTGAGATCACCCTTGGAGACAGCGCATGCTGCGTGCCTCCTACAAAACTCATGTCCGCAGAGGTTCTTACTGCGGACGTTGCAGAAAACACTTCCGCACTTCGGAGGATCCCTCCTGTAAAGAGAAGAAATTTCCATGAGTATCAAGTGAACTACGTATCACTGGATATGCACAGTTTACCACAACAATTCAGAAAGGAAAGACACACACTTGTTTTTTTCACAACCAATTGTTGCAGCCTTCCAGATAATAAAATCTAATGGTTAATCTTTTCTAGAATAACCAATGAAAAGTTTCCAGAGGAAACAGGTGTAGCTCACACCTAAGCAATGATTTTAAAATCCTGGATAATAGACAAGAAAGAACTCACTTTCTTATCTGTAAGGCAACAGCAAAGGGCTGTGCAAGACAACAAAAAAGTGTTAGAACACACTGTGCTGTACCAAAACTTATACTATAGTTTTCTTCTTACAATATATGTTATACTGAAGAATACTGGTACAGTATAGAAGGTTATGTGCCGGCCGGCAAGTAACTAGCTTTAAAGTATACTACTTAACAGCTATAAGGCAGCAGAATGCTGGTTCAAATGCCTGTGCCGGCCGGCAACAGCCAATGTCGGCTACACAAGGTAGCACCCGGCTGCCGGCCACTGCTCCTAGCAACCGGCAGACAAGGGCTGACATTAGCCGGCCGACAAAGGTAAACCACCGATGCCGGCCAGCAGCAAAAGAACCAGAGGACTATGACTGCCCGGCTGCCGGCCTCATAGGCCTGCAGTCGGGTCGGGTACAGCACTAGAAGAAAACAGAATGGATACCGGGATAAGAGCGTAAACTACCTCCAAGCCCGGCAATCCGAAAGAGTGCATATAAGGAAGGGGAGAATCTAATTCAGGCTTCCTGACCAATGAAGTCTGGCTCTACAGGCAGGTATGGATGAGGGACCAAGGGAGGTCCGGGCAGCACTCAAAGCATAAGACCCATGCCGGCCGGCAGACTCTGCTGGCCGGCAAGGGACTGAGTCAATTCCACATCCTAACCTATCTTAGGTCCAGATGTAGAATGACGTACAGTACTGTAATGGCTAGGCCATTACGGAGATAGAGGGGGAAGGGACAAAAGAGGGTCCTACCAACCTTGCTTTAGTGAAGGATCACCCGCAGCCAAGAAAACTCATCTTAGCCTAAGGGAGATCCAAGGAGGGAGGCCAGCAATACTTGCCAGCTCCCAAAGAACCAAAGCAAGGAAGGTGTTGCTACTCCCAGGGAAAGGATCTTATCCTCCCTCGAGAACAGCAACAAGGACTAGTCTGCTAGATCACAAAAGAAGGACTCATCTCGTACAGAAACCTTCGGTAGTGACCTAAGGAGGCTAAGCCTCCTATGTCTGTGTCAGGCCAGCGAGGGAGACTCTACCCCAAGCCAGACAAACACAGACTCAGACTAAAAACTCTGTTGTTCTGTCCCTCTCTGAAACCAGACTTACTGGAACAGGAAGGTACAGTAACACCCCAGTATAGTTTTATCGAAAGTTAATTCAGATAAACCACTTAGGGATAAGCCCAAGGCTTAAACAGGGGGAAAGGGATTGCATACCTTCTCCGAAGAAAAGAAAGCAACCGGGGAGTATGAGAAAGTATACTAAGGCTCCATAAGCAACTTAGCCTAGGCACCAAGAGAATCGATTACCTAAATCACCGAAACTCACTCGTATACTATCTTGGAAATATTCAACATAATCTTAAATATATAAAAAACAGCCTAAAGCTTCAATAAAATTTTAATACACT
>NC_090757.1:67679744-67684744 GCF_036898095.1 Palaemon carinicauda
TTACATCCTCAATTCGGGTATACATACACAGTAATAAGGCAGCCTTCACTCCATGCTGTCTCTCTTTCTCTTTTAGCTAGTATGCTGGCTGTGCCGGCATGGACTAGCTATGCCGGCTATATGCCAGCTGAATTACAGTAGATGTTTATACAGGTAGTCAGTATATTTGCAGTATAGGATATACTGCAGATAGAAAACTATTGTATAAACTATACTAGTAGTTATTTTCCAATATATCTTTGGTATCATTGCCCAGGTATTTGCTGAGACCAATCCTATAATGAAAGAATAGAATTTCTTCAATATTCTGATTAGAAATCAGTTTACATTTTACCCTACAATATCAAATAAATTAAAAGGCTGGTGGTAGTACACTTCTATCCTTGAAAGATTAGAACCCTTATCCTTGATCCTGATCAGGAAACTCTATGATTTTAATATTGGGAGGGGAGGCCACAGCAAATGGGCTGGGTAGGATACACAAATATATGTCGTTTATATTTCCTAGTCCAGTCGGCGTCATGCCGGCTGGACCGTGCCGTCAGATGCTAGCCTTAATGGCAGCACACTGGCTGAACTACAATATATATAATTATACAGTAGTCGGTATTTTGCAATATAGTATATACTGCAAACAGAAAACTATAGTATGATTATACAGTAGGTAATTTCTAACATATCTTGGGTACCCTTGTGCGGGCTTCTGCTGAGACCGTTCCTATATTGAAAGAATAGAATTCCTTTAATACTCTGATTAGAAATCAGTCATCCTTATCCCAGAGTGCTAAATAATAAAAAGGAACAGTGGCATTGTAAACTTTTCTACCCCTAGGGGTTAGAACCCTTTCTTTGGAGTTGCCTAGATAAAAGAATCTCCTTATAGTTAATACTGAGGGGAGGTACAGCATTTGCTTGCAAGGGATACACAAGTATGTCTCTCACTATCCCTTTCTAGCTTACTATTCTAAGCTATTTTAGTAAAAAGGTGACTTTTACATATTGTTTATTAGTGAGATAATCAATTGTATACTCATTTTGCTTTCCTTTCTTTACAGGAGGAACCCCCAGATGACATGTGTTGCAGTCTTCTGCAATATCAAGAGTAAGTACTTTTACGGTCATAATACATGCAGGTTTCATGCCCTCTGCAATATCATTTCCGAATCCCTGCATTATTAGAACCCCCAAGTTTGCAATATATATCTGACCTTAATGTCCAAGGGTTTCGATAATCCCAAGTTGATGGAGTCTATGGATACAGCTCGTAAGAAACTACGCAATTGGGTAAGAGGATTCCAGAAAATCTCTCCGGGACCATACCTACCTAATGATACGATGCGTAACTTACTATTCCCAAAAGCAAGTAGGGAAATAGTGGTGCCCCACGCACAATTCCCACCTCCCTGCGTCCAGATAGCCTTTGGGACGGAGGGCAGGAAGCCTTCACGAGAAGAAGTTGACAATGTCGTGTCAGAATTGCTTCCGTTTGTGTCAGCTCTAGAGTCGTTAACATCGGCATCTTCTCTTTCTACCCCTCTATTAGACAAAATGGACCAATTACTGGCCCATATGAAGGGTCAAATAGAAAACTTTCGCACACAAGGCGAAAAGGAGGAAGAAAAATTCAAGATAGAGCTCTGTGAAGCTCCACTTGTCGCTCCCCAAGGGTCATATAAACGACCCAGAGTTCAAGACCTTCCGACATGCTCCAAAACCAATGTCTGGAGGTATGCGGAGCTTATGCTGATTTTAGACGGCAAACTCTAAATCTCGGAGAAGATGAGTACTGTTCCTTTAGACGAAATCCAGTTGTGGCCAAGCTTTGACGGTTTCCCTAATTCCTTCATTTGACTGAAGCAGGAAAAGAAACGGAACTGAACGAGGTCATGATTCTCGACCATGATAAGGCACAGGCTGTCTTGTCAAGTAGCCTGAGAGAGGCGGGTTACTCGGTGTCGAAAGTGTTCACACTAAGTAACAGACACCCTACCTTCATTGCTCCTGCTTCAATATCATTCCCTTTACGTGGAAGGCATTTAAATCTGTTGCCAAGGCAGTGGAGGCAGGTAAACCATGTCCTGCACTCGAGGAGTGCAAGCCTCTGTCACCAGCCTTTCCCATGCAGGAGAAGGATTGGAAGGAATTCCACTTAACCTTTTCAGTAGGAAAACTAGACGTGGATGTCGCTAGACGACAGTTTAGCGAGAATCTCCCTAAACCTTCTGAGTTTCTTTTGGGCAAGGAAAAGGAGAAAAAGGAGAGACTTGCAGCCTGCCTATCCCTACAGAACTGCATAGAGTTGTGTTCAGCCCATGAAAGTACCCCAGACATGCTCATGGTGTTGGCCAAAATGTATATGGCCACTTTAGTAAAAGACCTTTATGCCTTTATGAAGGCTAGGAGAGCCTGTAGGGAGTTTGTGTTCGCTGCCGCAACAGTGAAACACGAAACCAGGAAGCTAATATCTTCCAACATCTGGGTTAGGGACCTCTTTCCAAACGAGGTAGTTAGAGAGGTGATTAAGAAAGCCACCACGGAGAATATAGGAGTTCTCCAGAAGTGGGGTATCTTTTCAAAGAGAAAGTCTTCCACGGATGTAGGTCCCCAACCTAAAAGGAAGACGGAAAAGTCTAGAAATTTTCCTCGGGCTGTTCAACAACATTCCACAAATTCGATGACCGCGGCGCCACAGGCAGGCGGTCGAAGATGTAAACCTTCTAGTCAGTCGAAGCTAAGAGACGCGTCTAGTAGGAGGGAGGTTCCTTCAGGGTCGCTGGACCTTCGATCCTTGGGTCCAAGGCCTAATCATGATGGGACTAGGATGGAAAATAAACATGCCTCCACCATTATTTCTTCAACTCTTTCTACACTCCAACCCTGTCCTGGAAGAGTATACCTTAGAGCTCTAGAGCATACATGTGTTAAGGAAAGTATAGTCCATCGAATTCCAGGGAAGGCTGTTTGGTGGTCACACGAAGGACTCAAGAAAACTCAGAGTTATTCTGGACTTGTGCCACTCAACAAGTTCAAATAAAACAGCAAGTTCAGAATGTTAATCCTTCTGAACATAAGGACCCTATTTCAAAAAGGGGTGCTCACAGTCTTGTCATACCTGAAAGATGCCTATTGGCAGCTTCCAGTCTGTCGCCCCTCTCCTCCTACCTAGGATTCAAGTTACAGAGAATAACGTGTGTCTTAGGAAAGATACTTGTTGGACTAAACACAGTCCTAAGTATCTTCACGGAATTGGTGGACACAGCCACGCAAAAACCAAGCCTAGAAATGGTTCAGATAACAAAGTATCTGGGCGAAAGGCTGGTGTGGGCAGCACCCGAAGTGGCTGGTCTATGAGCATCCAAGGAAGTGATCTGGTTCCTGGAACATCAGGGATGCAAGATCAGATTCAAGAAGTCTCGATTCTCTCCAGCTGAAAGGCTTCAATGGTTAAAAAACCATTGAAACCTGTGGTCACACCAGGTCTCCTTTCCCTTAGGGATGTAAAAGGAGATCGCAGGGTCGGTCAAGAGACTATGGTAATCAGTCAGGATTCTAAGACGCTAACATGGAGGAGTTCTAAACTCTCTCCAGTTCGCAATAGTGACAGACCCATTGCTAAGAGCACAGGTGAAAGATGTGTTAAGATTCTGGAAAAGATACGCATCAAACGCTCGAAGAGATCTAAAAGGACCGATATTGGTCTTTCCTTAATCGCTTCCCTAATAATGGACAAAGGCCAAAAGCCTATTGAAAACAGTGCCCTTGCAACTACTCCGACTATTGAAGATCATCCGCATGGATGCCCTTTCAGAAAAATGGGGTGTTCACTCCCATCAGAGGATAATCCAAGGGATTCGGTCATTTCTATCCAAAGCCATGTTAGTCCTGTCGTGGCTGGGGAAACTCTCTCCATGCAGATCAGACCTCCTCAGGCTGATCTGGGATATCGATGCTATACTGAGACGTCGGAACTGAAAAGGCTCATATAGTTTAGTTGATGTTTGCCATGCCTTGCCTAAAAAGATGGCACCTATTAGCAGTTCATGTACAATTGATACACAATGTAACAGCGGATGCTCTACTCGGGCTCAAGCCGATAGAGTTAGAATGGTCCACAAACGCAGACTTATTTTCCCCCAGATGGGAACAAGTCCCCAAGCTGCAGATCGACCTCTTCGTCATGAGCGTCATAAAAAAACTACCTCGATATATAGACCCATACGAGGATCCTCTAGTGGAGATGACAGACACCATATTTCTAGTATGGAAGGGATAGACTCAGGAATTCCTGTTCATCCCACCCAATCTCCTGCTGAAGGTCCTCTACATGCTGAGATCCTTCCAGGGAGGAGTAGCTCTGTTGGCTCCCAAGTAGTCCAAGAGCAACCAGTTCCCTTTAGTGAAAGAACTGAGGCTGAGGCTGGCCCTAGTACTGAACCCAGTACTATCTCAGAAGATTCAGAAGTTAATTGCCTTTGATTTATCACAGAGATCCCAAACCCTTCATTTCATGATTTTCTTGCCCTAGCAGTTAGGAAAAGATTTGGGATCTCAGAAGGCAACATAGAACTCTCTCCAGTTCGCAATAGTGATATACCCAGTGCTAAGAGCATAGTTGAAAGATGCGTTAAGAGTCTGGAGAAGATACGCATCAAACGCTCGAAGAGATCTAAAAAGGCTGATATCGTTCCTTCCTTAATCGCTTCCCTAGCAGGGGTCAAAGGCCAAAAGTCCCAAGACCATGTTGGTCCTGTCATGGGTGGGGAGACTCTCCACGCAGATCAGACCTTCCAAGGCTGATCTGGGACACCGAAGCGATAATGAGACGTCAAAATCGGCAGTTCTAGAGAACGTCTCATACAGTCTAGGTGACGTTAACCATCCCTTACCTAGTGGGATGACAACTTTCAGCAGTTCATGTGCAATTTATCCGCAATGTGACAGTGGATGCTCTAATCGGGCTCAAGCCGATCGCGTTAGAATGGTCCACAGACGCAGACCTA
>NC_090757.1:67689744-67699744 GCF_036898095.1 Palaemon carinicauda
CCGTCATACATCATTTCATCTAAGCATAAACCATGTTAGTGTTTCCTGACCCCTATAGGGAAGAGTCATACTAGACTCTGGAAAAAGTTTCGAGGAGTACATATACCTATGGATGACTAACAGACAATCCAGTATAGCGATCTCACCCTATATGTTATAAAGCAAAGTTTGTATAAGAACCACCAATGTCAGTACAAAATACCGACAAGTCCCCCGGTGTGTCTGTTCTTATCCCTGGATTGGAGAAAGGTTTATATCCGTTTAGGAATAAATTTTGCATATCCACCAACGTCCCTATAGGGTATGAAGTCTTTCCTTCTTGGGGAAAGCATAAACCAATGAGTGTTTGCTATTCATGTTAAAATAATCCGTAGTTTTAAAAGTAATGCTAAACCATTTTCTAGTAAAATGACATAGGCGAATAAGACCCAAGCTTCACAAAGAACTAGTTTATTGACAAACAATGAAAATATATAGGTTAATCGACAATTATAAAATTATAAGATGTGGATGAACAAATAAATAAGCATAAGGATCACAGTAAACAGAAAATATTGTTTAATCTGAAAAGGAAAACATATATGCGCCACTTTTAATATCGAAATATTAATATTGTTATTATAGTCTGTCTTACTACTCAATCACACTAGCGTCAGAAACGCTTGGCACACGTGTCTGCACTTATGCTTGGTTCACCTTTGTTTATGGAACAGTTGATAAGGACACCTTAGTGGCCTAACACTTAGTCTGTAGAAACAGTCCGTGACTACACACCCACCCTTGAATTAATCGTCCCAATTAACATCACTGTCCCTCGCAGAATTAAACAGCAGGTTTAACGACACTACCTACTGCTACCATAGACCTATTCAGTTGCTCCACTTGCTTCGCATAGTATCTAAAGAATACTCTGGATGACTTCCAGCCAGTGTGTGAGCGAAGGTGTTCGAAATCCATATTATTAAAGAAATTTATGGAAGAGGCAACTTTTCTCGGATCATGACCTGCGGGTGTACTGTGTGGATCCGTTCTGCGAATAAAATAGGTGATTTTCACCCTTAGTTGCTTCAGAGATAAATTTTAGCCTGATATTTCTCGCCCAAACAGCTGACCTCCCCTTAAAGTCTGAAGTTCTACGAAGATAGACCTTTAGGCACTCCACTGGACATAGAGATGCATCTTCTTTCAGAGGGCAGATTCTCCAGGGACCCCACCTATTGGTGGGTAGCTCGTTCTTGGCAAGAAACGTTGGGTCCGGAAAAAAGGTTCAGTTCTCCCCCATCTAAGAACTGAACATGACCTTCCTATCTCGAGAGGGCTAATATTTCACTAACTCTAGCCCCCGAAGCGAGTGTAAACAGAAATAGAACTTTTTTGGTCAAATCCTTTAAAGCACACTCCTCATTATTCATCATTGAAGCAAAATGAAGAACCTTATCCAAAGACCATGGAATGGGTTTCGGAGGTGCTGATGGTCTGAGCCTAGCACAGGCCTTCGGAATTTTTTAAGAAATGTCATTAGAGAGGTCGACTTGGAAGTTATATAGAATAGGTCTTGTCAAGGCGGACTTACACGTTGATATTGTGTTGGCTGCTAAACCTTGACCATGGAGGTGGATGAAGAATGATAAGAAAAGTCTGTCGAGATCTTTTGTGGATTCTTCGCCTAGACAAAGGACACCCACTTCCTCCATGATGACTCATATTGTCTTCTGGTAGATTTGGACTTATATTCCTCTAAAAAGTCTATACTGTCTCTTGATATCCCAGATCTTTTTCTCACCGCTAGGGAAAGAAAATCATGAGCGGCAGGTTCCGGGTTTTCTGTGATGAAGCGAAGACAGTTGACTTCTGAACTCGCTGAGTCAAAACTGGATCCTGTAGCGGTAGAAACTTCAGCTGTAGTTCTAATGCCAGAGGGAACCAAACGCTGTTCGGCCACTTGTGAGCCACCATTGCCGCTTTCCCCCTTGAAAGATCTCATATTGCCGAGGACCCTCAGTAGAAGATTGTGCGGAGGGAACAGGTAAATCCTTGACCATCTGTTCCAGTCGAGGGACATAGCGTCCACTGCTTCTGCTAAAGGATCCTCGTATGGGGACACGTAAAGATGTAACTTCTTGTTGTCCTTTGTCGAAAAGAGGTCTATCAGCAGTTCTGGGACTTGACTCAAGATGAAAGAGAATGATCATGCATCCAGGGACCATTCTGACTCTATCGGCGTGAGCCTGGATAGAGCGTCCGCCGTCACATTACGGACTCCTTGAAGGTGAACTGCTGACAAGTGCCATCTCTTCTTTTCTGCTAGCGGAAGATGGCCAACATCACTTCATTGATTTGAGGTGACCTTGATCCTTGTCGATTCAGGCATCTCACTATCACCTCACTGTCTAGTACCAATCTTATGTAGATTGAGTGGCGAGGAGAAACTTTCTTCAATATAAGAAGTACTGCCATGGCTTCCAGAAAGTTTATATGAAACTTCTTGAATAGGTTGGACCAAGTTCCTTGGACTTTCTTCGGTGAGAATGACCTCCCCATCCTTCCTTCGAAGTGTCTGTATGAATAGTCATTGATGGGGGAGGTGCTGAAGAAGTACCGATTTCTTCAGTTGCTTGGCTTTGAAAAGCATTCGCAGACAAGTCGGTATTGGTCTTATCAGATCTCTTCGCACGTTTGATGCATATTTTCTCCAAACTCCGGTTGCATCCTTTAGCTGTGCTCTTAGCACCGGGTCTGTTACTGAGGCAAACTGAAGAAAGCCCAGCACTCTCTCCTGTTCACGTTTTGATATCCTTTTGGATTCTAGTAGTCTCTTCACAAATCCTGCTATTTCTTTCCTCTTCTTTACAGGGATGGAAAGATGGTGTGACAGTAAGTCCCAGTGGATTCCCAAGCACTTAAACTTTTGAGATGGAGAAAGTCGAGCCTTTTTTTACTGTTGATCTATGAATCCTAGATGTTCCAGGAAGTGGATCAACTGTTGAGAAGCTTGCATGCATTCTGTCCTGGATGCTGCCCACACCAGCCAGTCGTCCAAGTAGGCCACTACTTGGATTCCCTTTAGGCATAATTGCTGGAGAGCTGCGTTCGTAAACTTCGTGAAAATCCTTGGGGCTATGTTTAGCCCGAATGGCATGGTTCTGAAAGCATAGAGTCTTCGTTGTAGCTTGAACCCTAGGTAGGAGGAGAGGTTACGACTGATTGGAATATGCCAATAAGCGTCTGACAAGTCTATAGAGATGGTGAATGACCGTTTGGGTAGTAATGCCCTTATGTGTAGAAGTGTAAACATCCTGAACTTGTAGTTTACTATAAACTTGTTGAGTGGCGACAAGTCCAGAATGACTCTGAGTTTTTCTGAGTCCTTCTTTGGAACACAAAACAGCCTTCCTTGGAACTTGATGGACTTTACCCTTCGAATTACTCTTTCCTCCAAGAGTTTTCGAATATATTCTTCCAGAACGGGGGTAGAGTGTTGGAAGAATTGTGGGAACGGAGGTGGAGTGCTGCACCAGCTCCAACCCAGTCCATTCTTGATTAGGCTGTGGGCCCAGGGATCGAAGGTCCAGCGATCACGAAAAAGATGAAGTCTCCCTACTACCGGCAGCGTTTCACTTCTGCTGTTGTTGACCTGAGGCCTTTCCTCCTTGACCGCGTCCTCCCCTGAACCACATTCCTCTTGAAGGGCGTCTAGATGAACCTCTGAATGTTCCTCTAGCTCTTGGGCGAGAGGTAGTTGTCTGCCTTTCGAATGCTGGGTTAAATGCCGGTGACAGAGTTGTCACGGCTTGAGGTAACAACTGGTACGTGGTTGGGGTTTGTGCCACCATCTGAAGCACTGCGGTCATGGGAAGTTGTTGCTTCTGCTGCCTATAAGGTTTGGCTGGCCGAGAGGATAGCCTAGGTTTCTAAGTTTTCCTTTTAGGTTGGGGACCCTCATCCGGGGAAGACTTTCTTTTAAGAGTTAGGCCCCACAAGTGGAGAAGGTTTCTATTCTCTGTGGCAGCCTTATCCACTACCTCTTTGACCACTTCGTTAGGGAAGAGGTCTTTACCCCATATGCAAGAGGAGATCAGTTTCCTCGGTTCGTGCCTCACTGCAGACGAGGCGAACACGAACTCTCTACAAGTTCTCCTAGCTTTGATGAAACTGTAGAGGTCCTTTGTTACTGTGGCCAGATGGGTTTTGGCTACTACCATAAACATATCTTGGACTTTTGGGTCACTTGCCATCGTTTCCAGAGTCATTTGTAATGACATCGATGCAGCAAGTCTCTCTTTTGTCTCTTGCTCCCTGCGCAAGAGAAAATCAGAAAGCTTTGGAAGGTCTTCGCTGAACTGACGTCTGGCAATATCAGCCTCCAACTTCTCGACTGAGAAGGTAAGATGGACGTCCTTCCAGTCTTTCTAGTTCATGGGTAAAGTCAGGGACAGAGGCTTACATTCCTCCAAGGAGGGACATGGTTTCCTTGCCTCAACTGCCTTCTCAGCCTTAAATCTCTTCTCCATAAAGGGAAAGGCTCTGGTAGGAGAAGCCACAAAGGAAGGATGCTTCTTCCTCAAAGCAGGTACCTTTGAGTTTGTGAAGCCCCTCTTTTTCATTGAGCTCGTAAGTAAAGCATGTGCTTTACTATGGTAAAAAACTATGACCTCCTTCGGCTCTTTCTCTTCCTTTGAGGCTGGCTCCTTCCTAAGAGGGACACAGCAGTCCGGGTAAGACTCCTTGTTGGGCCAAAATTCCACTTTTTCAAAGGGAATTGAACCCAACTTCTCTGATATGACAATCTTCCCAGTTGTCATAGGCATGTGCTCGGCATACCTCCAAAGATTAGCATCCGAGCACAAAGGAAGATCCTTCACATTGAGCTTATGGGGCCTACGTGATGCTGCAAGTCTCTGCATCTCCAATTTCATTGCAGCTTCCTTTTCATCGTTCTTCTTCTGCATCTGTTGAATCATTTCAACAATGGAAGAGAGAGTCCTTCCCAGATCATCTGGGATAGCAGACGATGTCGAGGGAACAGGTTCAGGGGCCTGATCCGATGTAACCGACCCCTCGTCGATTTCTTCCTCCTCAGTATTCGGATCCTGGGTCAGCTCCTCTTCTTGGCCTTCTGCCAGAAGGTCCTTTTCAGTGTATTCAGACACCTCAGACATCCTATCGTCCAGTTGGATGTCTTGTAGGGCGTACGAGACTTCAGAATCAACCGGAATCTGAACTAATGGTATATCCGCATGAGGCTGAGGAATCACTGCATCCGCCGATGCCTTAGGAAAAGGTAAGCCTTCATCTTCTCGCTTGGAAGATAGGGGCCAGAAGTATTCTTCTAGAAGCTCCTAACCCAGGTTCAAAGCTTTTCCCTAGCTGCGTCCCTTGACTCCGCCGACTTAGGGGCGTCAAATGCCTCAGAAATCAGGTTAGTGCAAATAGTACATACCTGAGGGTCCCAATACCGGAGATCACCTTTGGAGACTGCGCATGCTACGTGCCTCCTGCACAACTCATGTCCACAGAAGTTTTTGCTGCGGACATTGCAGAACATGCTCCCGCACTTCGGATGATCCTCCTGTAAAGAGAAGAGATTCCATTAGTATCAAGTGAAAAACATATCACTGGATAACTGATGGTAATATATATTGAAGTATATTTAGATGGAAACGAAACTCAGATATATCCTTCCTGAATGACTTTATTTTTAAGACTAATTTATAATGATATACAGTTTAAAAGAAGACAAGATAGTTAACAGGGTAGTTATGCTTAATGAGTAGTAAGTATCTGTAAACACAAATATAACCTCTTGTAATAGGTAGTTATCAACATAAATACATAACACCTTTTCCCCTCGCGAAAAAGGATGAAAGATTAAAGCAAATAAAAGGATAAACAATCAATAATTAAATGGTGGCATAGCTTCGAATAAATAATACAAAACATGCATAATATTATTAATCATTTTACATTCTAAAATAGTCAGGTGGTCTACTTTGTCTGCTAGACCTTCGAAGTTTTGGTAATTCAGATATCGATCCATCAGGTGAGTCATCAGAAGGTTTACCATTTTCATTTCGCGATAATTTTTCTGCAGCTGCCGCTTCCTTTTCTTCTACATTTGGGATTTCATTCTTCTCTGCACCTGCAACTTCATCCCCTAACTCTTCACGAGTATTTATGAACTCTTTTGGTAATGGCGGGTCTGGATAGCTGATCAACTCTGAAAAATCACGTGCTAAGAGTTCATTTTTGCTATCTTGAGAATCATTGGAGATGAGTCTCATTTGATCAATATGCCTCTTCCATACTAAGTTACCGTCCACTTGTACATTGTATGTACATGGACCCAATTTAAGAACCACAACTCCTCGAGTCCATATGCCCTTCTTGGTATTTTGACGATAATCCCGAACCAGTACCACGTCCCCTATATCGAGTTCCCTCATTGGTTTCTCGATCTCTGAGGCTTTTCTTTCAATTCTCTGAGATGCATCTGGGTGTATTAAATCAAGGCGAGTGCGCAACTGCCGACCCATGAGCTCTGCAGGCGTGCGCTTTGTTGTACAGTGAGGTGTAGTTCGGTAAGTCAGTAGAAATTGACACAACTTGGTATTTAAAGATGTATTACACGATTGCAATGTTCTCATCGCCCTTTTCATTCCTTGTTTGAATGTTCTTACTGTATTTTTGGCCTGCCCATTACCGCTTGGGTGATAAGCGGGTATCAGTATATGCTTTACACCATTTTGGGTCATGAACTCTTTAAATTCCTCAGCCACAAACTGTCTTCCATTATCAGACACGAGCTCTACACAAACCCCATGCTGAGCAAATACCCGCCGCATGATCTCGATGGTATTCATAGTTGTAATTGATTTCATTGGGTGTACTTCTGGCCATTTTGAAAATGCGTCAATCATAATGAGGTACATTTGTCCCAGGAATGGTCCTGCGAAATCAGCATGTACTCTTTTCCACGGACCGGAAGGCCATTTCCACGGATTACCCTCAGCACGAGTCGGCATTGGCTGAGTAGCCTGACAAGCCGAGTACCATTGCACAGTGTTTTCAATATCTTGATCGATATTCGGCCACCACACATGCAAGCGAGCTAATCCCTTCATCCTAACAATCCCCGGATGACCACCATGTAGCTCTTCTAAGATTTGAGTTCTATATCTAGACGGTATTACCACCCTGGCACCCCATAGAAGACATCCCTCTTCAATTGAAAACTCACGCTGACGGCTATGGAAGGGTTTCAGTTCCTGTGCAACGTCCTCAGAGTCTGGCCATCCATTTCTTGTGTAATATAAAGCTCTAGCCAGTACAGCATCATGCAAAGTTTCCCTTGCAACAGATTTTGCAGTTACAGGAAGAGAGTTCACCTGGTGCCTGTTAAATGCAGTTGCTTCTTGTGTCCAGTTTACAAGCTTATCTGATGCATCGGAGTCACAATCTGGTAAAGGCAACCGTGAGAGTGCATCAGCATTTCCATTGTCACTTGAACGACGTAATTCAATGTCATAATCATAAGCTGCTAACTGTATAGCCCAGCGTTGTATTCTTGCAGCTGCAAGGACTGGAATGCCCTTCCTGGGTCCCAGAATGTATGACAGTGGTTTGTTATCTGTAATAAGGGTGAATTTACGACCATATAAATATTGATGAAACTTCCGTAGTCCAAAGATGATTGCCAAACCCTCACGCTCAATTTGGGAATAGTTACGTTCAGTGAGTGTTAACATCCTTGATGCATAAGCAATTGGTCTCTCTCCGTTACTGGTGATATGGGAAAGCACTGCTCCAAGTCCTTTGGGTGATGCATCTACTGCCAACGTCACAGGTTTACTCAAATCATAGTGCACTAATACTCCTGTTTCAGTGGTCAGCATTTTCTTAATCTCGGAAAAAGCTCTTTCACACTCTACTGACCAATGCCATTTTCTGTCTTTATGCAGTAATTCAGTGAGAGGCGCTGCGACTGATGAGAGATTTGGCACATAACGACGGTAATGGTTTACCAGCCCCATGAAGGATTGCATTTCAGACCTTGATTCTGGCCTTGGTGCATCCGTGACTGCTGCAATGGCATCCTCCGTCATATGGATACCCTCTTCATCCACAATGAAACTCAAATATTTCAAGGAGGGCTTCATAAATTCACATTTCGACAAATTACATTTCAACCCATTGATGTGCAACCGCTCAAGTACCTTTTCAAGATTGTGTAAATGTTCAGCTTCGGTTCTCCCAGTAAGACTAATATCATCTATGTTGCATCCACAAGGTACTCCTTGCAGAACTTTATCCATTAAAGACTGAAAAAGTTGTAGTGCTGCTGAGACACCATATGGTAAACGGGTATATCTGTACAAACTAAGTGGTGTGTTGATTGTGACATATTTCCTAGATTCCTCATCTAATTCCACTTGCTGATAAGCTTGTGATAAATCTAACTTTGAGAAAGTTTTTCCACCGTTCAGTCGCTGGTAAAGTTCATCTGGATTTGGCATTGGATGTTCAGGGTTTTCCACATAACGATTTATGGTGACCTTAAAGTCACCACAGATCCTAATAGAACCATTGTCTTTTGAAACTGGCACTATCGGTGCCGCCCACTCACTATATTAAACTTTCTCAATAATTCCTTCCAATTCTAGTCTTTTAAGTTCTGCATTCACAGCATCCCTGATTGCATAAGGAACTGTCCTCGCTTTATAAAAGATTGGTTTTGCATCCTTTCTTACACGAATATGAGCCTTTATATTCTTGGCTGTACCCAGTTTACCATCAAAGACATCACCATATTTCCTTAACAGTTCGTCTAACTTTGAGGTTTTCAGAGTACCAGAATACAAATGATTTACAGCTAACTTTTTCCAGTCAAATTTAGCAAAATGCAGCCAGTCCCTACCGAATAAGGCAGGTCCATTCCTCTGTACCACATACACTGGCACTTCCTCCACTCTGTGTCCATGAACTTCCATAGTTATGTAACACATACCGACAACTTCAATTTTTTCTCTCGTCATGGTTTTCAGCACAATATCGCTGGATTGAAGTACTGTTTTTTTCAGATGTTTAGCGTAGAACTCTTCACTGATCAATGACACAGAAGCTCCTGTGTCCAATTCCATATCAATTGGTATCCCATTTAATTTAACTTTCACTATTATCTCTGGAACCTTATTGTGTCTTGCTTTCATTTTCTTAACACAGTATTTCAATGTATGCACCAATTCGTCCTGCAGTTTGTACTCTGTAGTTTCTTCTTCCGAGCCGCTGGTCTCCTCCTCTGCCCTGTTGACCGTCGATCGTTTCCTTCCTTGTCTTCCATATTTCAAATTTCGATTGACTGTGGTGTGATTTTCCATTCGGCACATTCTCCGAAGGTGTCCTTTTTTATGACACCCATTACACTCAGTATCCTTATGGAAACAAACATCAGCCTTATGGTTTGTCTTCCCGCAACGATAACACTTGGGAGAAGCTGTCGGCCCAACAACTTTGTTTACCTCCTGAGTTTGACCCTGAATCTTGGTGACGTTTTCATCAGCCATTTCCTGACTTAGCGCAATCGAAAAAGCTTTCTTTAAGTCAAGCTCCTGTTCACTTAATAGTTTCCTCTGTGCTGAGCTTAAAATATAGCTTAAAATAACTAAGCTAGAAAGGAAAGAAGGAAAGACACACACTTGTATTTCCTGCTCAGCCAGTTACTGTATCCTTCCAGATAATAAAATTCATGTTAAATCTTATTCTAGAATAACCTTCAAGATATTTCCCAGAGAAAAATGTAGGTGTAGCTCACACCATTATAAAGAATTTTAATATACTGGATAATTAATAAAGAAGGAACTCACTTTCTTCATTTGTACGGTCTCAACAAAAGGCTGTACAAGACAACACAAGTATGTTGGAAGAACTTAGTGTTACAATATATTCTATACTATAGTTTTCTCCATGCAGTATATACTATACTGTAAAAATGCTGGCTACTGTA
>NC_090757.1:67714568-67719568 GCF_036898095.1 Palaemon carinicauda
ATATGATGTGTGTTTTTTAGTTATAAACGAGTCGTCACAATTTACTCCAGCATATTCTTTAATCTGAATGGCCGTATCTCTGTTAGACATGATATTATTTATGTAAATATGAAAATTTAGAAATTTGTTTTGAGGAGTATTTTCATAAAGCAGAAACAACTCTAAATCCTGTGGACTGGATAAATTAGGCTTATGATTTTTTCTGATCAATTTCATTCCCTTTATATAATTATCTACTGCAAAATAAACATCTCCTCGATTTTCTCTCGCATCAGTTAACTGTAAACTCATATATTTCTTATCCTCGTGTGTAATAAATTTATCCATTGTTAATTTCTATTAAAATGGGCAGGTACGGCAAGTAATAGTTGTTGAAGGAGAGTATCCTAGGTCGTGTTCTATTTTACTTTCAAACAAGGGAGTTGGCCCCTTTATATATTGCTGTTGCTATAATATATATATATAAAATTTTCCCTTTTTATAATTAATAATAATAATAATAATAATAATAATAATGTCATGTTTTCATTGGTTAAATAAAAAATGGTGATATTGCCAAATAAAAATGATGCTTACAACAGTTTTATACTTAATAAAAACCAAGACCAGTTTTGGATAATTGGAGGATATAACGATACTCACAACGATGAAACATATTTTTATATTTTACGCCCAACTTGTTATGAAATACAAGAAAAAACTATTTCAAAGCCCTTATCAAAAAACAGAATTGAACAAATAAAGGCATCAGAACTGAAGGAGAATCCTTATTTAGATATTAACAAATATCAAAATTTTATTAAGGATTTAAATGAAAATAGTGAAAATAATTCGTGTATGAATGTAAGTTATAAAATAGACAACGGTATCGTAGTGTTGAATGAAGATATAATAAGTGAAGTCTTGAAACTTTCAACAAATGTTATGCAAAATATTCATGACCACAATAAAGCAAAAACTATAGAGTATAATATTCATGAAAATATTTATAACACCGAAGAAACCATTTATAATTTTGAGGATATTATGTGTGGAAATATTAATGTTGTATGGTTAATGGGAAAATATACAAAATTCAATAAAATGAATGACGAGGATACTATATACCTCATAAAAATTCCATCTCAGAAAGAAATTCAGGAGAGAAAAGTAGTAGATTATCTTCCTTCCAGAAATACTTTATTTCGGGTCAGAGAAACAGAAATTCTCAAATATATCAAAGAAAACGTATATAGTTTTCCAAATGTATATGAAATTGAGAACCATCAAGATCGAAATCCTACTATACGATGTGTTAGTAGTTGTATGGATCCAATTGATGTATTTTTACTTCAGTCTAATGTAAAAAAATATTGGGAAAATGCTATACAAAACATTAAGCTATTCGATACAATTTGGATATTTTTAATAAAAAAGGGAAAGGTTAGTTATAATGATGTTTGTTATTGTATAATTCCATCAGAACAAGAAATAATTAAAGGGAAAATAGATTTATTTGCTATACATAACCGCATTCGAATTATTATTGGAGATTTTATGAATTCTTTGGCTCCTATGGAAATAAAAACTGAAAATATTTCAGTTTATAATTTTCTGATAAATAATGATAGTAATATCTTAGAATTAAGAACAAAAAATAATACCCTTCGCCCAAAGATGCTTTTAACCTCTATAAGAAAATCAATATTTACAGATTTATTTGATTTGTATGATAAAAAACACGTCCCCGAAAGAATTTATTTAACCAATGATAATGAGATTTGCGTGTTAAATAAAGACGAAAATATATCTAATTGTGCCTTTGTATGTACAAAAATAACAAAAAAGGAATTACAAAACAAAACCATTGAAAAACCATTATCAAATGATAAATTGTTCAGAGTAAAAAGTAATATTTTAAATATATGTTTGGGTGATTCAAATGCTTTTGACCATGGAACTAATGGGTTAAGTGTGAATATGTATAATATTTCCAATGATTTAAAAACATTGGCGAAAAATAATGCTATAATTATAAAACAATTAGATGTCTATAAAGAAAATAATTATCACGAGGAAATGGAAATCAACCAAGAAAATTTTAAACAAATTTTATTACAAGATTATCAAAATAGTTTGACTTCATTTCATAATACCAATGCTCTTCAGAAGCGTAAACGGGAAAGCGAAACATTTGAAACCAACAAAAAACTACGATACACAAAGATTGGTTGACTTATATATCATTGTCTTACAATAACCAATAATCTTTTTAAAATCAATTAAATAATGAGATGACAACAAATAAAATAAAAAAAACAATCAGTAAAGTAGGACTATTTCATTCCCTTTGTTTCGAGTATGATTAGGTACGGATCCTTTTATTTTTATTTTCATTATCACTATCATCATCTTCTTTTCTGTAAAGGGTTATATATTGGTTGATCCTCCTATCATTGGGGTACAGGTTACAACTGTATAAATTCAATGTGTCATTATTGTGATTATAATTACTGCCCAAAAATTCTAGATTTTCATAACTCATCACATAATTATATATGTGTTTGTGATAATTGTACATATCATCAACGGAACAAGGAAAGTAAGACTTTCCCAACGCGCGCCTATAATCTTCAAACTTATATAATCGTAACTGTTGATCTCGAAAAAAATTTTGAGAATATGGAAAATATTTTGTAATAACATTTTCACACATATTAAGGGCTTTATCATTTAAATAATTAGAAGATTTGTGGTGATTTGAAATAATATAATCAAACTTTACATCTTTATTAAATAACGTATTTATATATGTTTCAATTGTTAAAAGTTCTGGTTTAGATATAACTACATATATTTCACTAATAATCTTTTTGTCCTTTAAAATATATTCTATCCAATTTTGTTTTTTTATTAACTTTTTAGATAATTCTACCGCGTTGTCGTCGTGGAAAGTATTATGTGAACAATAATATAAATCGAGCATTGAAAATATATATACTGGATACCTTTGGGGGTCGATGTTTGGCATATTATGGATATTTAATTGTCTCCGCTTTAAATGATTGGTTGCTACCTTAGATATACTTTTATCAAATCTTAAGTGATCTTTTTCGTTCAACATAATAACATTTGGAAGCCCATCAAGTAATACATGAAACATATTTGAAATATATGTATTAACTGCTTCTCCACAAAGAGCGCCAAATTTATCATATATTTCCAGGCACAAATTTGCGTGCATATCATAAGAAAATAATGGCACCGTGTTTGGTGTTATAAATAATTTATCTTCATATTGATTCGGTTTATCATTTTTCTGCGCATCCAAATAATTATATGAGACTCCTATATCTAAAAATTTTTTAAATTTGTCCAAGAAATCGTCTGGTGCATCTTTTATTTCCTTTTTTTTAATAAATTCACAAATAAGTTCAAAACATTTTTTCATTGTATCCCTTCGTACAATACAAACATCGAATCCATTTTTTTTTTAAATATATTCAAATATATCTTTTCTGTGGTAATTTGTATATAAATTTGTAGTTCTACATAAATCAATATTAAAATTTGGAAAAAATTCTTTTATATTTTTAAAATTACTTAACACACAAGCTTTATGAATAGTCTCAAAATATCGATCATATTTATTAAGTAATATAAAGGCCTGTAAAAATACAACATTCAATTTCTGGTTATCTTTTAAAGAATTTATATCAATTTTATTATATAAAGATATCAAGCGTCCATATGGATTATTATTTATAAAATTAGCAAATGCTCTATGATTATCGTGGCATTCATAATAACAATCATCTTTAAATGTCAATAATTTTTCTTTAATACAAGAAAATTGAATGGGACAGGGAATTACCATCGTTATATAGACACAATCTTCAAAATTTCTACCGCGTACTGCTGTTGTTACATGTTCTACACCATATCCACGAAAAATTTTATCATTGCTAGTAATTTTATATTCATCCGAAACCCGATAGTAAACATCATTACTTTTCTTCTTTAATAAAAACATGGTCTTTATAACTAAATGTTTAATTCAAGAGAATTGACCGATCAATATATACACGTATAATATATATGTATCTCTTGTTTTTGTTATATATATATATATATATATATATATAGGAAAAACGAATAATAATATTTTTTGTTTATTTAATATAAATTATTTATATTTGAATTTCATACAAAACAACGGATTCCTAATTAAAGGATTAATTAAAAATAAAAAGATAAGCAACGATTTCACACAAATAACATAATCATAACCCAATTCATAAATTTAGTATAGGAAACGTAAAACAAACAACCTATAGTTACGTTTTAATAAAAGCTTGATAATATTTAGTTTGAATGCATTCGAGGTGGAATACAGACCCACACTCAATACACTGATTATACATTAACCTGGATTTCTTATCCTTTTTCATAATTGTATTAAGGGTCTCGCAAGTTTTACATCTTATAAATTTCTTTACATAGGACCTTAAAATATTTTCCATATCATTTAATGTATACTTCCCACGCAGGACCAATTCATTGTTAGAGTTTATACTTGTATTAATACAACCAAGTTCAGATGAAATATATTGTAAAACGTGTGCATTTTCTCTATTCAAATTATAACAGGTTTCAAAAAAATTTGAGTACAAAGTTTTTTTTTCCCGAATAAAACAATACAGGTTTTTTTATTTTAAATTTTTTGGTTGTTTTGTTTTTTTCGTTTATGGGTAATTTGCTTAATACAAAATTTAACATATCTTCATAACTATAATCGTCATTGCAACCATATTTTGTGTTGATATCATTTAAAACAATTTTGTCTTCATTTTTCTTTGTTTTTTTTTTATATTTTAAAAAATTATCTGCATCCTCCATAATTCAAAATGAATAAGCAAAATACGAGTAATTCTTTCTTATACCACTATCCTAATTTATTAAATAAAAAGTCAGAACACAATAAAGAAAATCCAACGTTATTATTAAAAGGTGAGGACAAT
>NC_090757.1:67727068-67732068 GCF_036898095.1 Palaemon carinicauda
TAGGGCAGAGTCCCCCTCGCTGACCTAACACATACAAAGGGAGCTTAGCTCCCTTAGGTCACTACCGAAGGTTTCTGTAGTTATGATTCCTTCTTTTGTGATCGACCAGACTAAGTCCTGTTGCTGTTCTCGGGGGAGGATAAATTCTTCTCTTGGGAGTAGCAACGCCTTCCTTGCTTTGGTGCTCTGGAAGCTGGCAAGTATTGCTGGCCTTTCCCCTTAGATCTCCCTTAGGCTAAGATAAGTTTCTTGGCTGCGGGTGATCTGTCACTAAAGCAAGGTTGGCAGGACCCTCTTGTCCCTTCCCCCTCTATCTCCGTAATGGCCTAGCCATTACTGTACTGTACCTTGCCGGCCGGCAGAGCTGGCCGGCAGGGGTCTTACTGTACTGTACGTCGTTCTACTTCTGGACCTAGTATAGGTTGGGATGTGGAATTGACTCAGCCCATTGCCGGCCGGCAGAGCTGCTGGCCGGCAAGGGTCTTATGTTTTCAAGTGCTGCCCGGACCTCTCTTGGTCCCTCATCCATGCCTGCCGGCAGAGCCGGACAGCATTGGTCAAGGAAGCCTGAATTAGTTTCTCCCCTTCCTTATATGCACTCTTTCGGTTGCCGGGCTTGGAGGTTGTGTACACTCTTATCCCGGCATCCATTCTATTTTCTTCGAGTGCTGTACCTGTCCCGGCTGCCGGCCTATGAGGCCGGCAGCCGGGCAGGTGTAGTTCTCTGGTTCTTTTGCTGCCGGCTGGCATCGGTCTTGTACCTTTGCCGGCTGGCTTATGTCAGCCCTTGTCTGCCGGTCACCAAGAGTGTGGCCGGCAGCTGGGTACTACCTTGTGTAGTTGCTGGCCGGCAGCCATTGCCGGCCAACACTGGCTGTTACCGGCTGGCAGTAGCTGCCGACCGGCACAGGCATTTGAACCAGAGTGCTGCCGCCCTATAGCTGTTAAGTAGTATACTTTAAAGCTAGTTGTCGTGTGTGCCGGCCGGCAAAGGCAGGCCGGCACACATCCACCTTATACTGTACTAGTATTCTTCTGTATAGCATATACAGTAAGAAGAAAACTATAGTAAAGGTTTTGGTACAGCACTGTATCTTCTAACACTATTGTGTTTTCTTGCACAGCCCTTTGCTGTTGCCCTCAGATAGGAAGCTGAGTTCTTCCCTGTCTATTATCCAGGATTTTAAAATCATTGCTTAGGTGTGAGCTCCACCTGTTTCCTATGGAAAACTTGCATTGGTTACTCTAGAAGAGATAAACCATTTTGATTTTATTATCTGGAAGGCTGCAGCAATGGGTTGTGAGGGAAACACAAGTGTGTGTCTTTCCTTTATGAATTGTTATGCTATAATATGCATATCCAGTGATACATAGTTCACTTGATACTCATGGAAATTTCTTCTCTTTACAGGAGGACCCTCCGAAGTGCGGAAATGTTTTCTGCAATGTCCTCAGCAAGAACCTCTGCGAACATGAGTGTTGTAGGAGACACGCAGCATGCGCTGTCTCCAAGGATGATCTCCAGTAGTGGGACCCTCAGGTATGTACTGTATGCACTAACCTGATTACTGAGGCTTTTGATTCCCCTAGAACGGCGGAATCAAGGGATATAGCAAGGGAAAAGCTTCGTACTTGGGTAAGGGGCTTCAAGAAGAACACCTCTGGCCCTTATCTTCCAAGTGAGAAGATGAGGGCGTATCTTTTTCCCCAGGCATCAGCTGATGCAGTGATTTCCCAGCCTCAAGAGGAGATCCCTCAAAATCAAGTCCAGGTGGACGTGGAAGTCGCAGTTGCGATGCAAGACATCCAGTTGGATGAGAGGATGTCTGACCTGGACGAACGTTTGGAAGAAGACCTCCTGGCAGAAGGTCAGGATGAAGTTCAAACCCCGGATGTCGTAGAGGATGTGGTCGACGAGGTGTCAGCTACTCCGGTTCAGATGCCGGAGCCTATCCCCTCAACATCGGCTGGTCTCCCAGTAGAACTGGGACAGGCGCTCTCTTCGATTGTTGGAATGATCCAACAAATGCAGAAGGAGAATCAGGAGAAGGCGGCTGCAATGGAACAGCGTATGCAGTCGCTGGCAGAATCACATGGGCCCCGGAAAAGGCTCAATGTGAAAGACCTTCCCATACGCTCAGATGCTAACCCATGGAGGTATGCTGAGCACCTGCCGATGACGACTGGAAAGATCGTCATCTCGGATAAGCTGGGTTCAGTTCCCCTACAGGAGGTAGAATTCTGGCCCAGCAAGGCATCATATCCGGACTGCTATGTCCGGCTGAGAAAAGAACCAGCTTCAAGGGAGGAGACAGAGCCGAAGGAGGTCATTATTATGGACCACGCTAAGGCTCAAGCCCTACTTTCATCCTCGATGAAAGAGAGGGGCTTCTCTAACTCGAAGGTAGCTGCATTGAGCAAGAAGCTCCCTTCTTTTGTGTCCTCTCCTGATAGAGCCTTCCTCTTTTTACAGAAAGGGTTTGCGGCTGTCCTAAAGGCAGTCGAGGCCGGCAAGCCTTGCCCCTCCCTGGAGGAGTGTAAACCCTTATCGCTGGCCCTGCCTATGGACCACAAAGACTGGAAGGATGTCCATCTGACATTCTCAGTGGGATAGTTGGAGGCTGATATTGCCGGACGGCAATTCGGCGAGGACCTCCCCAAGCTGTCCGAATCTCTTTTACGAAGAGATTTCGAGACAAAAGAAAGACTGACTGCCTCAATGTCTCATCAGACTACTCTTGAGACGATGGCAAGTGACCCCAAGGTCCATGAAATGTTCATGGTAGTGGCTAAGTCTCCCCTAGCCACAGTGACGAAGGACCTTTATGGCTTCGTCAAGGCAAGGAGAGCTTGCAGGGAGTTCGTGTTCACCGGGGCTTCGGTGAGACTCGAGCCAAGGAAGTTTATCTCCTCCAACATTTTGGGAAAAGACCTTTTCCCTACCGATGTGGTCAAAGAGGTTGTTGATAAGGCCGCCGTGGAGAATAGAAACCTTCTCCAGAAGTGGGGCCTGGCTATCAAAAGAAAATCTTCCCCGGATGAGGGTCCTCAACCAAAGAGGAAGAATATGAGGACTAGGCTACCGTCTCGGCCAGCCAAGCCTTATAGACAGCAACAGCAACTGCAATTGCCATTGCCTCCAGTGCCCCAGATGGTGGCACAAACCCCGACTACTTTTCAGTGGGTACCCCAGGCTGTGCCAGGTCAGTCAACCACATTCACCCCAACGTTCGAAGGACAGTCTTCTTCCTTTCGTGCAAAACCTAGAGGAGCAGCCAGAGGCTCGTCTAGGCGCCCCTCAAGGGGAAGGGGATTCAGAGGTGGTCGTGGTCAGGGAGGCAAGACCTCAGGACGGCAGTCCAAGTGAAACGATACCGGTAGGAGGGAGACTGATGAAATTTTGGGATCGCTGGACCTTCGATCCCTGGGCCCAAAGCCTACTCAAGAATGGACTGGGCTGGAGCTGGTACAGCACTCCACCCCCGTGCCTTCGGTTTTTCCAACACTCCACCCCCGTTTTGGAGGAGTACGTTCAAGAACTGTTGGAGAAAAAGGTGATCCGAAAGGTGAAGTCCATCAAATTCCAAGGGAGGCTGTTTTGTGTTCCCAAGAAAGACTCGGAAAAGCTCAGAGTCATTCTGGACTTGTCGCCACTCAACAAATTCATAGTGAATTGCAAATTCAAGATGCTAACACTGCAACACATAAGGACCTTACTGCCCAAGAGGGCATACTCAGTCTCTATAGACTTGTCAGACGCCTATTGGCACATTCCAATCAGCCGTCGACTCTCCCCCTACCTAGGGTTCAGGCTACAACGGAGACTGTACGCCTTCAGAGCCATGCCATTCGGGCTAAACATAGCCCCAAGGATTTTCACGAAGCTTGCGAGCGCAGCTCTCAAACAATTACGCCTAAAGGGAATTCAGGTAGTAGCCTACCTGCACGACTGGCTGGTGTGGGCAGCATCCGAGACCGAATGCTTGCAACCTTCCAGTCAGGTGATCCAGTTCCTAGAGTACCTAGGCTTCAAGATCAACAGAAAACAGTCTCGACTTTCTCCATCCCAAAAGTTCCAGTGGCTGGGAATCCACTGGGACCTTTTGTCACACAGTTTCTCCATCCCGACGAAGAAAAGGAAGGAGATAGCGGGCTCTGTCAAGAGACTTCTAGATTCCGAAAGGATATCAAGACGCGAACAGGAGAGGGTACTAGGCTCTCTCCAGTTTGCTTCAGTGACAGACCCAGTGCTAAGAGCACAGCTAAAGGATGCAACCGGAGTTTGGAGAAGGTATGCATCAAACGCGCGAAGAGACCTGAGAAGACCAGTGCCGCCTCGGCTACGTACTCTTCTCAGACCTTGGTCCCAAGCCAGACATCTAAAGAAGTCGGTTCTTCTTCAGCCACCTCCCCCGTCGATGACGATTCACTCAGACGCCTCAAAGGAGGGATGGGGAGGTCACTCTCATCGGAAAAAAGTCCAGGGGACTTGGTCCAAGCTATTCAGGACCTTTCATATAAACTTTCTAGAAGCTATGGCAGTGCTCCTTACCTTAAAGAAAGTCTCCCCGCGTCACTCGATCCACATAAGATTGGTGATGGACATCGAGGTGGTTGTGAGATGCTTGAATCGACAAGGGTCGAGGTCACCACCTCTCAACCAAGTGATGTTAGCCCTTTTCCGATTGGTGGAAAAGAAGAAGTGGTACCTGTCGGCAGTTCACCTTCAAGGAGTCCGCAATGTGACAGCGGACGCTCTATCCAGGTTCACACCGATAGAGTCGGAATGGTCCTTAGACGCAGGATCATTCTCCTTCATTCTGAATCAAGTCCCAGAACTGCAAATAGACCTCTTTGCGACGAAAGACAACAAGAAGTTGCCCCTGTACGTGTCCCCGTACGAGGACCCCTTAGCGGAAGCAGTGGACGCAATGTCCCTCGACTGGAACAGATGGTCCAGGATTTATCTGTTCCTTCCTCACAACCTTCTGTTGAGGGTC
>NC_090757.1:67739568-67742068 GCF_036898095.1 Palaemon carinicauda
CCAAAAGGCATGACCTTGCATTCATACAAGCCGAATGTGGTGACAAATGCTGAAATCTCTCTTGCTCGATCCGACAAAGGAACTTGCCAGTAGCCCTTGAGCAAATCCAATTTTGTGATATACTTTGCTGAACTAATGCGGTCTATGCATTCGTCAATTCTAGGAAGGGGAAAGGAATCATTTTTAGTATGCATATTAACCTTACGATAGTCGACACACATACGATACTGTCCATCGGATTTCTTTACCAATACTATAGGGGAGCTCCAAGGACTAACAGAAGGTTGTATCAAATCATGCTTCAACATATATTCTATTTCCTTATTGACTATATCCATTTTAGTGGGATTTAGTCTATAAGGGCTTTGTTTAATTGGTGAAGCTTCTCCTACTACCACATCATGTTCAATTAAACTAGTCAATCCGGGAGAGTCTCTAACCAAATCTGAAAAAGAATGAATTAAACCTTCCCTTTCCCTTCTTTGATTTAGATCAAGATGCTTCAGATGCTCATCCAGCCCATCCAAACATTGCACATTCTTAGATAGAGCATCCGAAGGTACTTGATTAATTATTTCCTCAGATCCATCAGGAAGCACCTCTGCCACCAAAGTAACTGATTCATACCCGTTTTCCAAAGTATCAGATCTACTAGAGACATAAGGTTTCAGTCGGTTAATGTGAAAAATTTGACACTTTCGTTTGGTCCCGGGAGCTTCTATTTCATAATTAAGATCGGATAACTTCCTCAACACCTTCCAAGGCCCCTTATACCTGGGTTCAAGGAAGTTATCCGAATCAGTACCCAACACCAAAACTAATTCCCCAGGCTCAAACGACCGTGCTCGAGTTTTCTTGTCATAATTACTTTTCATAGCAGCCTCAGAGTTAGCTAAATTTTCTCTAGCAAACTTCCAGGCGCTAGAAAGTTTTTCTTTAAGGTTATCAACAAATTCACCCACGTTCGTCTCCTTTATTTGATCGGACTCCAAAATTTCATATAGAATTTCTAAAGGACCCCTTATTTTATGTCCAAAGACTAACTCAAAAGGAGCCACGCCCGTGGATGAATTTGGATGACTTCTAAGAGCAAAGAGAGCAAAAGGAAGACCCTTATCCCATTCCTCTCCATGCTCATAGCAAAATCTCCTTAAAATTGATTTAAGAGTTTGATGGAATCTTTCCACCACTCCCTGACTCTCTGGATGGTAAGGAACACTAGTAGTGTGCAGAATGGCCAGACCTGCACATTTACTTCGAAATTCCTTACTAGTAAAATTAGTTCCACAATCAGTTTGTATCTTACGAGGGATTCCATACCTCGAAAAGAAAATTACCAATTGATCAAATACAGCCTTAGATGTGATTTTCTTCATGGGAATGGCTTCGGGAAATCGCGATGCCCGATCCATCACAGTCAGTAAATATACAAAACCTGTTTTAGTTTTAGGCAGGGGACCTACTATATCAACTACTAACTCACTAAATGGCTCGCCAATAGCTGGTATAGGATATAAAGGTGCTTTTACAATTGTCTGATTAGGTTTACCTACCACTTGGCACACTGGACATTCTTTCACATATTGTTTTACTGACGATTTCATTCCTGGCCACCAAAAACATTTAGCCAACCGACGGAACGTCTTCCAGACACCAAAATGACCAGAGAATGCATCATCATGAGATATATTTAATATTTGTCTCTGAAAGTGAGAAGGCACCACTATTTGCTCAATACGAGATATTTGGGGATCATTAGCAACCAGGGGACGACTCACCCTTTATAACAGGCCCTTTTTTACCCAGAATCGAGGCTTTGTCAAGTCAGAAGTATCACCCAAATTAGAATTATACTCTCTTTTCTGGGCTTCAATAAAAGCTGTTCGATCCCAATCTGGAATTATATTATCACTACTTACTACATTACTTACTACTGACCCGGGTCTTCCTACATCTACATCTACCTCTAAACTACTCAAATTTAACTCTTCATCATTATTTGATAAGTCTGCAGCTCTTGCTGCAGCTCTAGTGGTAACCGCCACTGGACACTTATTGATTGACAATATTGGAAATAATTCCTGGCCATCACTATTAACCATATCATTTCCTAATATGCCATCAATACCAGCTATAGGAAGACTCTCAACAACGGCCAACTCGATCTTTCCATAATACCCAGGGAATGACAACATTACCTCTGCTAAAGGAGCCGAAACTATTGTGTTCGGGAAACCTCCCAGAACAATAAAGTTCCCTGAATACTTCACCAAACCCTTCAAACTGCTTTCCAGCACTAACGAACGAGCAGACCCTGTATCTCTCAAGAACTTAACATCTATAATGACAGAATTATATATTACTTTACCAGGCCATATGTATTTATCATACTTCAGTCATTCCTGTGGATTATTATTTCCATCTCCAGGCGTACAATTACTACCACTATCACTACTAATTATGGGTAATTTTACGTCAGGAGATGTACTTGGCATTAAAG
>NC_090757.1:67749568-67754568 GCF_036898095.1 Palaemon carinicauda
AGAACGTAATTGGTTGATGATCAGTATACACTTCAATAGTGTATGGGGACGAATGAAGATAAGTATCAAACTTCTCCAAAGCCAAAAGTAAACTAAGAGCTTCCTCTTCTATAGTAGAGTAGTTACGCTGATGGGGTTTAAACTTTTGCGAGCTGTACATCACTAGATGTAATAAGGAATCTTTGCTTCTCTGCAGGAGAACTGCTCCAGCTCCAATATCAATGGCATCCACTTCAAGGATAAACGGACTTCCAAAATCAGGAGATTTGAGAATTGGGCTCGAGACTAACAAAATCTTAGCCTTGTCGAATGCCTCCTGGCACTCTGAAGTCAAGTGGAACTTTTTCTTGCTGCTTGTAAGATCAGTCAATGGAAAAACAAGTTCCGAGAAATTCTTACTGAATCTTCTGTAATACCCGACCATCCCTAAGAAGCGTTGAACCTCCTTCCGACAGGTAGGTTCCTTCACTTTTAAGATGGCGTTCACCTTGGTATTACCAGATGCATCTTCTTCACTCAAAACAACGTATCCGAGATACTGAATTCGGGCATAACCAAAGTCACTCTTCGCAAAATTCAGGGTAAGGTTTGCGGCTTTCAACAGAGCAAATACCTTCCTTAACGTCTCTAAGTGGCTATCCCAGGTATCTGTAAAAACAATAGTGTCATCCAAGTATACTGCAACATTTGATAAATCCTTCAAAACATCATTCATAAGCCTTTGAAATATAGCTGTAGCATTCTTTAATCCAAAAGGAAATACTTTGTATTGAAAAAGTCCACTAGGTGTTACAAACGCAGTTAGGTTTTGATGATTCTGACAATGGAAGTTGATAGTAACCTTTAAGAAGATCTATTAGAGATATAAATTTCGATGAGCTTACCATGTCAATAAGATCGTCAATTCTGGGTAACGGATAGCATTCAGAAACAGTAAATGGGTTTACCTGACGATAATCTGTGCATAACCGATATGTACCGTCTGATTTTCCTACTAGTACACATGGAGATGACCATGGACTATGGCTGGCTTTGGCCAAACCATGTTCTAGCAAGAAATCTACCTCTTTTTTTCATGATGGTCTTCTTGTATGTAGATAATCGGTATGGAGCGCTCTTAACTGGAACTGTGCCGATCTTAAGCTGTATCGCAACTCCCACAAGACCGGTTTGTGTTGGTATGTCTCCATAAATCGCTGGGAAAGATTCCAACAACCTTTCTATATCCTGCAATCGAAGAGAGGTTAAATGATGTAATTTAGATTTCAGGTGGTTAATAGTGTCAGAATTGGATAATCGAACATCTGTTTTTATAAGATGGTTATCAGATACTTGATCAGAAGACTTGTCAACGGCAATACCTTCTTCAGTTTTCTCCTTAGTAGAATAAAGTTTTAATCGGTTTATATGTACTATTTTTCTAATCTCTCCTTTCACCTGGAGTAGATATTTCATGTACATTCTGATTCTTACTCATCACAGTAAATGGTCCTTCATATCTGCTTTCAAAGTTTTTCTTCATAGGAGTTAACATTAAAACTCTATCTCCTACTTTAAACTCTCTCTTCTCTGCTTTACTATCAAAGTTTTTCTTCATAGAATGCTGAGCTTTAAACAAATTTTGATGGGCAAACTTATGTGAATACTCAAGTTTTTCTCTTAACTTAATTTCATATTCTCCCAAACTGACACCTTCACTATAGTCTAACCATGTGTCGTATAATACTTTAAGTGGTCCTCTAATTTGTCTTCCATAAAGTAATTCGGCGGGAGAAGATCCAAGGCTTTCCTGATAAGCATTCCTCATAGCATATAAAACAAACAGCAATCCTTCCTCCCAGTCTTTGCCAGTTTTTTCACAAAACTTAGTCAAACCTTCTTTTAGCGTCTGGTGAAATCTTTCAAGACAACACTGACCTTGAGGATAATATACTGTGGACATAGAATGTTTAATACCCATTACTTTCATTACTTCCTGAAATAATGTAGACGTAAAATTAGTTCCACAATCGGTTTGTACAATCCTAGGTATTCCACATTGGGTGAAAATCTTAACTAGATGAGGAATTAATGTTTTAGCAGAAATATTACTCAGAGGTATAAGGTATCCATATGCTGTATCTGGATACCTTATGCTACTGCACATAACAGTCATCTAATACTGGTTTTGTTTCTTAGACTTAGGAAATGGACCAACACAATCCAAAATTACTTTCTCGAATGGAACACTACATACGATCTGTTGAGATAAAGGTACTGGCTTTATAGGCTGATTAGGTTTACCTACCTTTTGACAAATATCACATACTTTACAAAATTTCTTTACATCTTCTGTTATTCTTGGCAAATAAAAATATTGCAGAATATTGGGTTTGGTCTTCTTCACTCCAAGATGGGCAGATGTATTCACATGGGCAATGCGGATTATTTCTTCTCTCAATCCTAAAGGTACAACTAATTGGTACTTCACGTCCCATGAAGCATTACCAGGCGTAGAAAGTGCTCTGTAATTTCTCATCAGTATTCCTGTCTTTAAATAATAGCAAGTGGCTTACGTAGCGATTTTACGCTCTGAATCAGCTTCATTAAACATTCGTTGTAAAGAATCATCATTAACTTAAGCATCTCTAATATCAAATTGCTTCATTTCAAACAGATTATGAAACTCTGAATCCAAAATGTTACACTCTAGTAAAGAAGATTCACAAACCTCCACAATAGTATTGTCTAGCTTACAACCATTTTCATTGTTGACTTTACCTACCTTGTCTTCTATCAGAGGAGAGTTTCTCTGCTCTAGCTCCTATACTACATCACCTGCTTCGACATCAGGATGAACAGCATCCGTACAAATCGAATTCTTTGCAGTATCCAAAGTCTTCAGGCTGTGTTCAACGACACATGACTAAAACATAGCTTTCTCTTTAAGGTTATTCACTGGATTTTCAATCAGAGGAGTATCCACAACAACAGGATCTGGAATTACTCTGGAACCAGCGATATCATTTCCTAATAGAAAATCAATGTTAGGTATAGGTAATGAGTCAACAACTCCTACAACAGTATTCCCTGTAAACAAATTAAAATCCAGATGCAACTTTGCTCTGGGTACTGTAGTCAGTCCACCAATGCTCCTCATAATTAAACTATCTTGAGTCATACAATTCTCTATCCCAGGAACTGCATCTCTGAATACCAAGCTGTGCGACCAACCCGTATCTCGTACTATCCTGACAGAGATTCCATTAGAACTTTCATCTGGAACACAAAGTTTTCCTTTAAACCAGAAAGGTTTAAATTCCTCTCTAAACACAGGAGACTTTTCTTTATCATACCTACACATTCTCGGGAGAGAACAAGCTACACTCCCTGTCCTTTCTTTGTTTTTAAGCCATCCAGAACAATTCCTGCGAATATGTCCAACCTCACCACAAAAATAACATTTCACAACAGTACTACTATTACTTCCAGCATAGTCCTTCCCTTGGCCTTTATTTTTACTCCGGCTAGGACTATTATGTGGTGAATTCTGCAATGATTTGCAAGGTGATGTATGCGGTGATCTCCTGGAATTGTTTCCGCTTTTAAATGGCTTTAACAGACTAAAATTCTCAGCCAAAGTAGTAGCTCTCTGCAAAGTTGTAACTCCTCTTTCAAACAAATATCTCTATACATCAACAGGAATTCCTCTTAAAAATTGTTCAAGTACATTAACTTTCTGTACTCTTCCATGAACGTGACTCCAGCTGATTTAATCCACTTATCATGAAGTTTAACAATAATATGGGAATACTCTACATATGATTGTTTATCACATTTACGAAACCTTCTAAATCGCAAAAGATAATACTCAGGAGGTATTTCATATATCTTAGGTATATTATCTTTGATAAAATCATAATCCTTGCACTCACTAGCATTCAAAGCTAGAAAAGCAGACCTAGCTGTTCCTACCAAAGCAGGTTGAATAATCACAGGCCAGACCTCCTTAGGCCAACTTAAACTTTGAGCTAACTTCTTGAAAAGAGAAAAAAATTCATCAGGTTACGACTCATCAAATTTAGGCCCAATCTCAGTAAACTTACTTACATCAGGCATACTTTCGTCAATAAGAGAAATTTTACTTTTACTTCCACTCTTGAGGGCTTCTAACTTTAACTGATATTCTTTTTCTTCTCTATTTAACCTGTCTTGACGCTCAAGCTCTTCCCTTTTTAATCTGTCCTGACGCTCAAGTTCTTCCCTTTTTGATCTGTACTGACGTTCAAGTTCTTCCATTTTTAATATGTCCTGACGCTTAAGTTCATCCTTTCTTTTTATTCTTTCTATTTCCTCTCTTTCTCTTGCATACTGAATCTCTATTCATTTTACCTCTAAGACTGAACTACCTTTGTCACATAAATCAAAGGCCTCCTCCGAGAGAACTCCATGATGGACTAACTTCGATATTACATTACTCTTAACCCGAGATTTACGCCATGTTTTCTTTATGTCTTTATCAAACTTATAGTGACGATCGATATCTGACCAATCATCCTTTCGCACAAGGTGCGAACTCAAAGATCCACTTGTAGGATTTTCAACAAATTCACTTATGTTAAAAGACTCCATAATTATCAACTTAATATACTAATTACCACTTAGATAAACTGCACAAAAAGAAAATTTGAAAACACAAAAACCAATATTTCAAAACGCATATAGCAAATATTGCACAATAACGATCATTACAAACAATTACCGAGGGCTAACAAATTTCAATCCTGGACAGGCCCCCACTTGTTACAATCTACTTCCAATACTCTAAAATTTTTTGATAGAGAAACGTAAATATTTTGCTTACCCAAAGTAATTATTCAAACACCGTTAAAATTGATATGATTATTTAATAATTAATTTACTAGTACCCAAACCCAATAAAAATACAAGGTAGAGAAATCACGGGACACTTATGTAATAAACAGTATTAACACTTTACACCAAGAAATACATAAAATGAC
>NC_090757.1:67761272-67776272 GCF_036898095.1 Palaemon carinicauda
ATGTGTGTATATATTATATATATAGATATATATATAGATTTTTTATATATATATATATTATATATACATATATTATATATATATATTATAAGAATATATATACATGTATATATATATATATATATATTCATATATATATATATATATATATAAATACATATATATATATATATATATGTGTGTGTGTGTGTGTGTGTGTTTGGGTCTGTGTATATATATATATATATATATATATATATATATATATATATATATATATAATGCCAGAGTGGGAACGGAACACCACATCTGGGGAGGTGCCATCGGTCATCATGGTGTTGGCAATATGAATAGCAATGGACTCACATTGGTCTCCTTATGCCCAGAACACAACTTAGTCATCCCCAACACCCTTTTCAGCTCAAAAACAAGCACAAATCTTCGTAGATTCACCCAAGGTCAAAACACTGGCACTTGATTGACTATGTCATAATGAAAAAGCCAGACCAGCAAGATGCCGTACAGACCCGTGTAATGACAGGTGCCGAGTGCCACATAGATCACAATCTAATATGTGCTAAGCTCAAGCTAACCATCCGTCCTCTTCCTTCTCGCAAACCCTCCTCAAAAGAAATTAAACATTCCTGCTCTGAAAGACACCTCTACTCGGAACAACTACCGTCACGTGATAGCAAGAAAGCTGGCTGAGACCCCTAACATTGATCCAAACAACATCGACAATGAGCTTGACTCTGAGTGGACAAAACTGAAAACTATAATTCAGGAAAATGCAGAAGAAACCCTTGGCTTCTCCACGCGACGTCATCAAGATTGGTTCTATAACAACGCTGATGGTATGCATGACCTAATCACAGCAAAAAATTCAGCGCACGATGCATGGCTCTCACAACCTACTTCTGTAGCTCTCAAAGAAAACTTCCAACAGCTAAGATCAGAAGTGCAGAAAATACTCAGAGACCTGGAAAATAACTGGTGGAAGGACCGTGCAAAAGAAACTCAATCGTACGCAGATGCAAATGATCAACATGGTCTCTACAACTCTATTAAAATTTCATATGGTCCAACAAAAAGTAGTATAACTCCTGTTTGCTCTCTAGAAGAAAACCTCCTAAAAAACAAATAGGAGATAATAAATCGCTGGGCACAACATTTCAGCTTGATCCTTAACCAACGAAATCCTGTAGAGCCTAATATCCTCAACAACATCCCTGATGTTCCTCACTCAGAAATCCTAGATACCAACCCCACTTTCCCAGAAACTATACAAGCCATCAGAGCCATGAAAAACAACAAAAGCCCTGAATCTGATGGTCTACCAGCTGAACTATTCAACTCCATCAACATCTCCACAACCTTATTTTCTCCATTTGGAACATGGAAGAAGTCCCCCATGAGTAGCTTGTCTTAGACATTGTCACCATCTACAAACATAAAGGGGACCGTTCCCTCTGTGAAAATAGCAGAGGCATCACCTTGCTCGACGTTGCAAGTAAAATCCTGGCAAGAATAATGCTTGCAAGACTTTGCAAACACATTTCAGAAAATATACTACCATAGACGCAATGTGGCTATCGTAAAGAACACAGCACTTGTGACATGATATTCGTGGCCCGACAACTACAAGAGAAATGCCATGAGCAAAACCGTGATCTTCACATAGCCTTTATCGATCAAACGAAGGCCTTCGACACGAGGAACAGAGACCTTTTATGGACTGCTCTCTCTAAATTTGGAGTACCTCCAAAACTCCTAACATTCTAAGAAACTTGCACAATGATATACAAGCCTGTGTAAGTATGGGTGGTAGTAAATCGCAACTTTTCAGGGTAGAAACTGGAGTAAAACTAGGATGTGTCCTGGCTCCAGTGATATTCAACATCTACCTCACTGCAGTCACCCTCCTGAGCCACCAACAAGTCAACGAAGAAGATCAATTGAAAGTGCAGTTTCGACTAGACGGAAACTTATTCAACCTTAGGCGCCTCCAGTCTGTGACAAAAACAACAATGACACACCTAATGGAACTCCAATATGCAGATGACTGCGCTCTGGTGGGTCACTCACCAGATGCCCTCCAACGCAGCATTACCATCGTCTTATCAATTCACCGAGCCATGGGGCTCAAAATTAACATCAACAAAACTGAAATCCTATCCCAGCAAATAATTGCAGGAGATCCCCCAGTATTTCATCTGAATGGGGAAGCCATCAAACAAGCTTATAGCTTCATCTACCTTGGAGCATCTTCACTAAAAAAAACACAATATTGATAAGGAAATAGTTGCCCGAATAAATCATCCCTCCGCATCTTTCGGCCGACTCAGGTCCAGAGTCTTCCTAAATCACCACCTCAAGACAGAAACAAAAGTAGCTGTGTACAGAGCTGTCTGCATGTCCACCTTGCTATATGGAGCAGAATCCTAAATGGCTTACCGTCGACATGTAAAATAACTTGAGGCATTCCATATTCGCTGTCTTCAGCGTATATTAGGGCTCACATGGCAAGAAAAAGTACCTCACTCTGAAATTCTCCACCGTTCAAACCTGCTGAGTATAGAATCCACATTGGCAGAAAAACAACTCAGGTGGATCGGCCACGTCATCCATATCCCAGAACATCACCTTCCTCGCCAGGTCCTCTACAGTCAGCTCCCTGAAGCTCGGCATAATACAGGGGGGTCATAAAAAGAGGTACAAGGACAACATCAAAGCTATGCTCAAGAAGTGCAACATACACCCTGAGCAACTAGAAATGAACGCCTCTGACAGACCACTATGACGCTCACTCTGTGAAGCAGGAGTCAATCAATTTGAAGGACACCAGGAACCAAGCAAGACATCAGTCAGGGAAAGAAGAAAAACCGTCGAGATCGGATACCCCCGGTCAACCCAGACCTGACTTGCCAGTTGTGTGGCAGAGTGTGTGGACTCAGAATTGGTCTTCAGAGCCATGCAAGATGGCACCAACGACAACAGATCTAACTTCATCCCCATCACTGCGAAGCAGAAGTCGTCTTCGATTCGAAGGACAGCAATAAGTAAGTTAAGTGTATATATATATATATATATATATATACATATATATATATATATATATGTGTGTATATATATTTATATATATATATATATATATATATATTATTATTATTATTATTATTATTACTATCCAAGCTACAACCCTAATTGGAAAAGCAAGATGCTATAAGCCCAGGGGCTCCAATAGGGAAAAATAGCCCAGTGAGGAAAGGAAATAAGGAAATAAATAACTGAAGAGAACAAATTAACAATAAATCATTCTAAAAAAAGTAATGTCAAAAGAGATATCATATATAAACTATTAACAACGTCAACAACAAAAATGTCATATATAAACTATAAAAAGACTCATGTCCGTCTGGTCAACAAAAAAGCATTTGCTCCAACTTTGAACTTTTGAAGTTCTACTGATTCAACAACCCGATTAGGAAGATCATTCCACAACTTGGTAACAGCTGGAATAAAACTTCTAGAGTACTGCGTAGTATTGAGTCTTATGATGGAGAAGGCCTGGCTATTAGAATTAACTGCCTGCCTAGTATTACGAACAGGATAGAATTGTCCAGGGAGATCTGAATGTAAAGGATGGTCAGAGTTATGAAAAATCTTATGCAACATGCATAATGAACTAATTGATCGACGGTGCCAGAGATTAATATCTAGATCAGGAATAAGAAATTTAATAGACCGTAAGTTTCTGTCCAACAAATTAAGATGAGAATCAGCAGCTGAAGACCAGACAGGAGAACAATACTCAAAACAAGGTAGAATGAAAGAATTAAAACACTTCTTCAGAATAGATTGATCACCGAATATCTTAAAAGACTTTCTCAATAAGCCAATTTTTTGTGCAATTGAAGAAGACACAGACCTTATATGTTTCTCAAAAGTAAAATTTGCTGTCAAGAATCACGCCTAAAAATTTTGAAAGAGTCATACAAATTTAAAGAAACATTATCAATACTGAGATCCGGATGTTGAGGAGGCCACCGTCCTTGACCTACTTACAATCATACTTTGAGTTTTGTTAGGATTCAACTTCATACCCCATAATTTGCACCATGCACTAATTTTAGCTAAATCTCTATTAAGGGATTCACCAACCCCAGATCTACATTCAGGGGATGGAATTGATGCAAAGAGAGTAGCATCATCTGCATATGCAACAAGCTTATTTTCTAGGCCAAACCACATGTCATGTGTATATAGTATGAAAAGTAATGGGCCAAGAACACTACCCTGTGGAACACCGGATATCACATTCCTATACTCACTATGGTGCCCATCAACAACAACTCTTTGAGATCTACTACTTAAAAATTCAATAATAATGCTAAGAAACGACCCACCCACTCCCAACTGTTTCAGTTTTGAAAACAAGGGCCTCATGATTAACACGGTCAAAGGCAGCACTAAAATCAAGGCCAATCATACGAACTTCCCGACCACAATCAAGGGATTTCTGTACTGCATTGGAGATTGTAAGAAGGGCATCACATGCTCCAAGGCCTTTCCGAAAACCAAATTGCAAACTAGGGAATAGATGATTACCTTCAGCAAACCTATTAAGACGTTTTGCCAGAAGACGTTTCAAAAACTTTAGATAATATGGGAGTTATGGAAATTGGGCGGTAATCAGTGGGACTTGAGCTACCACAAACACATTTACATAGAGGAGTAACATTACCAATTCTCCAACAAGTGCTAAAAGCTCCTCTTCTTGCTAACTTGCGTAAAATAACAGATAACTTTGGAGCCTAAGAAATCTGCTGTCTTTATAAAAAACAAAGGAAAAATACCATTTGGGGTCTACACCTCCATAAGCATCAAGGTCCATCAACAGAGCTTTAATCTCACGAGATCGAAAAGCTAAACTAGTTAGTTTAGCCTCAGGAAAACAGGAATGAGGAAGTTCAAGTTTTTCATTACTCTGTTTACTGTCAAAAACATCAGCCAAAAGGGTTGCCTTTTCCTTTGGACAGTGAGTGACTGAGCCATCTGGTTTAAGTAAAGGAGGAACTGTTGCATCTACACCAAAGAGTGCAGATTTAAGGGTAGACCACCATTTATGTTCCTGAGTTGTACCAGAGAGGGTTTCTTTTATGATTAAATTGTACTCCTTTTCAGTTGAGGCATAAACTCTCTGAGCAAAAGCTCGAAGCTGAGTATAGTTTGTTCCAGGTCAAATCTGATCTGTTACCCTTCCAAAGGTGATAGGCCTCCTGCTTCTCCAAATAAGCACGTCTACAATCATCATTGAACCACGGTTTTGTCCTTCATTCGGTACCTAGCACACGAGAAGGGATACGCCTATCAATTATGTTGACTAGATTCTCATTCAAAGGGACAACAGGATCTACACTATTATATAATTGTGACCAATTCAAGCACAAAAGATTCATGCAAAATCCCATTCCAGTCTGCTTGGGATTTCATATAAATTTTACAAGAATATGATATATCAGGGATATATGGGATTTTATATGTATATATATATATATATATATATATGTATATATCTATATATATATATATATATATATACATACATATATATATATATATAAATATATATATATATATATATATATAGATATATACATATATATATATATATATATATACATATAAAATCCCATATATATATATATATATATATATTAGAGTAAAGTAAATTTTCTATTAGAGTAATGTAAATTTCTGATTTGTTTAAGTCAACCTTGTTCTAGTTTTAAGTGGCTTCCACTATAGCTTAACGTAGTTTTAAAGTGGTGTGTTGTTGATTGTTTCTCGCCTACTCCCCGCTTAGTTACCTTGTTTTGAACTATTGTGTTAATAATTGTATTTTGTTTTCCCGAGTGATGACGAAAGAGTGTTGATGTCGGAGGTGGGTGCTAAGACAGAAGACAGTTCGGGCTTGAGCATTTCCCCATCCACAAACACTAAGCTGCATTGACCATTGAAAATTTTCCTGACGACTGCTTATCTATTGAATTTGGACCATAGCTCCGGAAAGTGATTGACTTATTCTCGTCTTGGTTAATCGTGTGCAGGTGCTCTTGTCACCTGCGACTCGAGTGTTGCCTTGCTTTTGGACAGGGTATTCCAGAGACTGGCAGGTGCTACTGCCACTTGCGACTGGAGTCTGCCCCGACGTTTCTTGATGTGAGGGAGATCCCAGGGAGTTGGTTGAGTCTCTGGCTACCTGGTTCCAGCTACTTATTGCAGCTGCAGTGATGTTGGGAGCTTGCTAGCTCGTGAGGTGGCCCGTAGGGAAGCCGTTGCCAGGTAAGGCAGAGATTCTCTGTTTGCTTGTTAGCAGATTATTTGACCTGGCATACTGTGCCTGCCCTACTTGTTGGAAGGAAGAGAGGATAACGTCTTCAGTTGTGCCTCTCCCCTCATTTATTTTTACTGAGAAGTGAGGAGCCTTGTATTTATTTTTGTAGTTAGGTTAGTGTATTCACGTGTATATTTTTTGTCATATTTCTTTTGTTGTGGTAACCATAGGTACGGTTATCCCGGTGAAGATAGTTAAAGGCAGGTTTGCTGCGTTGTTATCTAATAGGGAAATTAATTGTAATTATTTAAATGCGTTTAGTACCTACGACTTCTTTTATTTTATTCGTTAATTTAAGGTTAATGTCTGGTCTGGCCAGCTAAAGTTTAAGGATGCTATCAGGTTAATTACTTATTTCTATTATATCTTTGTTTGAGCCTTAGCTCATTAATTATAGGAAATCCAGAGTGATTCAGGTTTATGTGTATTGGTTATATTTTATTGTATGGTTAGGGTATTTGCAATGTCAGACAAGGTTGACTTGTATATTTGTTAGATTTAAGTATTAAATATTGTGAAGTTCATTGAGTGTTTTGTTTCCTCTGACCTTTAGCCCTGAGTTTCATTTTTACTGACAACAATCATTGAAAGAACTTTAGTTACACCTCCCAGGGGTCGTAACAAATTGGTGACCGTGACAGGATTGTTCTTAGGTGTGCTCAGTGTTTTGGTCAGTTGAACGGCACTTAGTTTATTTTTCAATATTTTTGTGGTAATTATATTATATTACCTTTCTTCCCTGATATATTTATTACTATGGAGGATTTTGTTTTAGATCCGGCCGAATTTTTAGGTTCGGTCGACTGTATAAAGCATTTGTCGGTGTTAAATAGAAAACATTTAGTGGTATATGTGCAATGGTTAGGTCTTCCGCTGAAGCCTGCTTGCTCTAAAAAAAAAGTTCTTTTGGCCGTTCGTGATAAGATTTCTCACGATTTAGCGGAGGCCGATAATTTAATTGAAGGAAGTAGAGAAGATAGTGAAGGGGAAGGTAGTATTTTTTAGGCCTATTCAGAGGAATAACCTGTGAGCCTGAAAGCGGGGCTAACGTTATTGGATGATCCTCCCCGCACAGGTATTATTTTTGAAGGTCCCTTCGTTATACACAAAGGTAGTGGTTCCAACAAAACCATTTATCCTAGGCCTGAGGAACCTCTAGTGTCGGTTTTTGTGGTAGCAGAATCCAAGGAGGAAGTAGAATTTAAATTAATTAGCAAATGGATTGAGTTAAAGAAATTAGTTTGAGGAGAACAAGAGGGCAAGGCATCACGAGTTAGAGATGGCTAATATTAATTTACAGATGGTTAGGTTGCAGGGGACCAATATGATCAGTTCCCCCAATGGTAATTATAATGACAGGTTTAATTTGGGTACCGCCTTGAAGTTGGTACCAGCGTTCGACGAAAAGAGCGTCCCTGAGTTCTTCAAGGCATTTGAGCGAGTTGCTAACCGATTGTCTTGGCCCGAGGAAATATTGACTGTATTGATCCAATGCAGGTTGGTGGGCAAGGCAATCCAGGTGTATAATGCCTTGGAGGAAGGAATTGCTAGGGACTACCAGAAAGTCAAAGCACTGGTCCTTAAGGCATATGATTTGGTACCCGAAGCCTACCGTTTAAAATTCAGAAATGACAACAAACACCCTTCCCAGTCATTTATAGAATTTGCGCGGGTTAAGGAGAACCAGTTCGACGACTGAATAAAGAGTTGTCAGGTAGTGTCGTTTGCGTCGTTGAGGGAAATGTTGCTCCTTGAAGAGTTCAAGAAGGCATGTAGCAAGGAGTTACAAGTTCATCTCGAGGAGGTTAAGGTAGGGAAAGTGAGTAACGCCGCCCAATTGGCCATTGAATATGTATTGACTCATCATTCGGGGGCCAGTAGCTTCAGTTATCCAGGTAGAACTGATCCATCTTCTCGAGTATTTAATAATGTAAATAGAGTAGAACCTTTCTCGCCTATGTCTAAAAATAATGTCAATTCTTTTGTAGGTGGTAATTAAGGGGGCATATCTGGAGGACCTCCTCCTCAAAGTAGTTTTCCTAATAGGCGTATGACCATGTCCAATACCCCTAATAGGTACAATAACCCGGGTTCTGGATGTCAAAGAACTTGCTTCTGGTGTAACAAACCAGGACACTTCGAGAACCAGTGCCATGGCCGTAGGAGGTACCTAGAAAGAAATGGGCAGAATCCCGTATCATTGATTTCCACCAGTTCTGATGGTAGCGATAAGAGTGAAAAACCGCCCATAGTTAGCAGTAGCGTACACTGTAGTAATAATCCCTCCGCTAGTCCTAAGAATGCATGACTGAATTTTGACAAATATGCATGGCCGAGTAAGATAATCCTTGAATCAGGCCCCATCAATGTGAAGTTTTTAAGAGACACTGGCTCGGCTCGGTCTCTGGTGATAGGTACCTCTTTACCTGGTTTGAAAGCGCATTCAGGTAATTAGGTTGTTCTGGGAGGGTTCCCGAACACTGTTGTCTCTGCTCCATTGGTGGAGGTTAGGTTATCTTTCCCTGGATATGATAGGGTTACCGAGTTGGCCGTAGTGGATAATGTCCCTATCCATGGTATTGATGGCATTTTGGGAAATGACATGCCTAATAGGGAAGGCCGTGAATTATTTCCCATTTTGTACGTCGAGGTTATCCTGTTTCTGTAACGACCCGTGTCGTGACCAGAGCTGCTGAATTAGATAGGGATGATGATTTGTTACTGAGTAGTTTAGATTTAGATTTAGAGAGACCTGGGTCTGTAGATGAAATGAATAGTCCTATTGTTATTAATGCTTTGAAACCCGACTGGGACCGTTCAGCTTTCATTAAGTCTCAGAAAGCTGAATTTAATTTTGAGTTAGGGGATATTAATGACCTAACTAGTCCTCGGTTTGGGTTGATCAATAATATATTGTATCGATTTAGTAGACCTGCGTCTGATGATCCAAGTAAGACTCCTCGGATCGAACAAATGGTGGTCCCTTCTCAGTTTCAGGAATCAGTAGTTAGTCTCGCTAATGATAATTTCATTTCAAGTCATTTTGGGGTATGGAAAACTTTCCATAAATTGGCCCAGTATTGTTGGTGGCCTGGGATGAAATTATCAGTAAACCGTTTCGTGAAGGAGTGTGAAGTTTGTCAGGTAATAGGAAAACCTAACCAGATTGTTCCGAAGGCCCCCATAAAGCCTATTCCTGCTATAGGAGAGCCTTTTTCGGAAATGGTAGATGTGGTAGGTCCTTCACCTAAGACAAAAACGGGTTTTATGTATATTTTAACGAATATGGATAGAGCCTCTAGATTTCCCGAAGCTTATAGAGCCTCTAGATTTCCCGAAGCTTATAGAGCCTCTAGATTTCCCGAAGCTTGCTCGCTGAGGAAAATAACTTCTAAAGTAGATTTTGAAAAACTAATTGAATTTCTTTTCAGATAAGGTCTAACACGGGTTATACAGACCGATTGTGGAACTAACTTCACGAGTAAAATGTTTAGGGGTAAATGTGCCAAACTGGCCATCCGGCACATTACGAGTGTTCCGTACCATCCGGAGAGTCAGGGTGTGGTGGAGAGGTTCCACCAAACGTTTAAGTCTAAATTGAAGAAAAATTTTTATGCCCAGGGCAGTGAGTAGGACAAGGAACTTCCGCTAGCCCTGTTTGCAATTAGGAATCATCCCAATGCCTCCACCAGTGTAGCCCCCTTCGACTTAATTTTTGGTCACAAAGTCCGTGGTCCTTTGGACATTTTTTGTGAAGCATTTGGTGTCAATCGAAGGAGGGGAATAAAGGTAGGAGAATTTGTCGATGATTTAAGGAAACTCATGGTTAGCGCCTGGAGGTTTGCAAGGGATAATTTAGGTACTGCGCAAAATAGAATGAAGGTTGTTTATGACAGAAGTTCTAAAGTCCGTTCGTTTGAAATGGGGGAAATGGTGTTGGTTTTGAGTATGGACCCTGACAATTTCCTTGAACCTAGATATAAGGGTCCATGGAAAGTTTTGAGGAAGTTGTCCGAGGTGAACTATGAGATTGAAGCTCCCGGTTCAAGCAGAAAGTGTAGGATTTTCCACATAACCAGGTTGAAAGCCTATCATGGTAAAATCGATGTTCCTTCAAAAGTTGTACCAGAGCCAGTAGCTGTAGCTGTAGAAATGCCTCCTCAGGATTCGGAGGATTTATTGAATCAGGTTTCCTCCGATACACTGTTTAGTAATGTACAAAATTTAGGAATTGTAGAGGAAGGTTTGAAGCATGTAAATCCTCATCAAAGAAAGGGTATGTCGAATTTAATATATTCTTTTTCAGATTTATTCCGAGACTCTCCTGGTAGAACTAGTTTTCCTTGTCATGACGTAGATGTAGGTAGTGCTTCCTCTGTTAAACAAAGTCTTTACCGGTTAAATCCGGTAAAGAGGGATTTAGTTGAGAAGGAGATTAGATATATGTTAGAACATGACCTCATTCAGCCCTCTGTTAGTCCTTGGAGTTCCCCTGTTGTTCTTGTGGGCAAAGATGACGGGAAGTTCCGCATGTGTGTGGACTATCGTAAGGTTAATGCCCACACCAAAAATGACTCCTTCCCCTTGCCGCGTATTGGTGACTGTCTCGACCGGATAGGTTCTGCCAAATTTATTACCAAACTAGATTTATTGAAGGGTTATTGGCAGGTTCCGTTATCTGATCGAGCCCGCGAAATTTCGGCATTTGTAACTCCTTTTGGGCTGTATGAATGTAAGGTTATGCCCTTTAGGATGAAGAATGCCGCGTGTACTTTTCAGCGGCTTATAAATAGGGTTATTTGTGGTTTAAAGGGAACCAAAATTTACATTGATGATTCGGTAGTATACAGTAACGACTGGAATACGCATATGGTGTGGTTGCGTAAGGTGTTTGAGGCCCTTAGGCAGGCTGGGTTGGTTGTTAATTTAGCCAAGTGTGAATTAGGAAAGGCCAAGGTTTGTTATTTGGGTCACTAGGTTGGGTTAGGTCAAGTAGCCCCGAAGCAAGCTAACCTCGAGGCTATTATTAATTTGAAAAGGCCATGTAATGTTAGAGGGGTGAGAAGAGTTCTAGGAATGACAGGGTATTATCGCCGCTTTGTGCGGAATTTCTCAGACCTTGCTCAACCTCTCACTTATTTATTAGAGAAGGGAAGAAAATATTATTGGACTGGTCAGTGTGAGGAAGCTTTCAATAAGCTTTGATCGATTTTATATTCTGAACCAATTTTGACTTTGCCCGATTTTCAGAAACCTTTTGTAATAGCAGTAGATGCCAGTGATGTAGGATTAGGTGGTGTCCTTTTTCATAGGGATAATGAAGGAGAGGTACACCCCATATCTTATTTTAGCCGAAAATTATTGTCGGCTGAATGACGGTATTCAACCATTGAAAGGAGGCTTTAGCCCTGGTCCGTACCCTATTACATTTTAAGCCTTATGTTACTAATTTTTCTTTTCCTGTAGAGATTTGGACTGATCATAATCCTCTGGTGTTTATAGAGCGGATATAGGGGCCAACCAGAGGATTTTGGGTTGGGCTCTGTTACTGCAGGAATTTAAATTAGTAATTAAGCATATTAATGGTTCGGAAAATAAAATTCCTGACGCACTCTCACAGAGTGGATAGGCCAGCCTTGCCTCCCTCGTACACTGCCCTGCTTGTATATCCAGTGAGTTAGGGTAAACACCCCTTCTAGTATATTTTAAATTGAGGTGTGTTTAGGTAAATATCCTGCCTGGGTTAGTGGGATTTTTGTAGGTACTGTCCTAATTTGACATTGGTTGGTGAAATTTTCATAAAGATATCTCATGTACTTGTTGATGTTGGTTAAGATTAAGTGATTGATCATATATGTTGTCTGGGTTGTTTAATCCTAGTTTTACTTTTCATGTTAATGACCTTTGTATTATTGTTTTTATACCTATTTTTCAGGTTGTGTATTTTTGGTAATTTAAGAAAAAAAATGTTTTTCTTTTTTTTTTTTCGTCGCGTAAGGTATTAGAGTAAAGTAAATTTTCTATTAGAGTTAAGTAAATTTCTCATTTGTTTAAGTCAACCTTGTTTTAGTTTCAAGTTGTTTCCACTATAGCTTAAAGTAGTTTTAAAGTGGTGTGTTGTTGATTGTTTATTGCCTACTCCCCGCTTAATTACCTTGTTTTTAACTATTGTGTTAATAATTGTATTTTGATTGCCCGAGTGATGACGAAAGAGTGTTGATATGGGAGGTGGATGCTCAGACAGAAGATAGTTCGGGCTTGAGCACTCCCCCATCCACAAACACTAAGCTAAGCTGCATTGACCATTGAAAATTTTCCTGACGACCACTTATCTATTGAATTTGGACCACGGCTCTGGAAAGTGATTGACGGATTCTCGTCTTGGTATATCGTGTGCAGGTGCTCTTGTCACCTGCGACTCGAGTGTTGCCTTGCTTTTGGACAGTGTATTCCAGAGATTGGAAGGAGCTACTACCACTTGCGACTGGAGTCTGCCCCGCCGTTTCCTGACGCGATGGAGATCCCAGGGAGTTGGTCGAGTCTCTGGCTACCTGGTTCCAGCTACTTATTGCAGCTGCAGTGATGTTGGGAGCTTGCTACCGTTGCCAGGTAAGGCAGAGATTCTCTGTTTTCTTGTTAGCGGATTATTTGACCTGGCATACTGTGCCTGCCCTACTTGTTGGAAGGAAGAGAGGATAACGTCTTTAGTTGTGCCTCCCCCCTCATTTACTCTTACTGAGAAGTGAGGAGCCTTGTATTTATGCTTGTGGTTAGGTTAGTGTATTCATGTGTATATTTTTTGTCAAATTTCTTTTGTCGTGGTAACCATAGGTACGGTTATCCCGGTGAAGATAGTTAAAGGCAGGTTTGCTGTGTTGTTATCTAATAGGGAAATTAATTGTAATTACTTGAATGTGTTTAGTAACTACGACTTCTTTTAGTTTATTAGTTAATTTAAGGTGAATGTCTGGTCTAGCCAGATAAAGTTTAAGGATCCTATCAAGTTAATTATTTATTTTTATTATATCTTTGTTTGAGCCTTAACTCCTTAATTATAGGGAATCCAGAGTGATTCAGGTTTATGTGTATTGGTTATTTTTTATTGTATGGTTGGGGTATTTGCAATGTCAGACAAGGTTGACTTGTATATTTGTTAGATTTAAGTATTAAATATTGTGAAGTTTATTGAGTGTTTTGTTTCCTCTGACCTTTAGCACTGAGTTACATTTTTACTGACAACAACCATTGAGAGAACTTTAGTTACACCTCCCAGGGGTCGTAACTGTATATCTCTTCTTCTTCCCAGCTGGTTCCCATTTTTATATGGGGTCGCTGTTGCGGATGAGCCGTTTCCATCTTTTTCTATTCTGCGCTTCTGCCTCATCAATCCTCTTCTCCTGTAAGTCGTCTCTCACACAGTCCCTCCATCTCTTTCTTGGTCTCCCTCTTCTTCTTCTTCCCTGAACCTCCATCTTCATAGTATGTCTCCCAACGTGGTCCTCATCTCTATTCATCAGGTGTCCATACCATCTCAGCCTCCCTTCCTGCACTTTCTTTGATATTTCCACCACCTTTTTCGACCCCCTTATATAGTCATTTTTTATCCGATCCTCTCTTGTCACCCCAGACATCCACCTAAGCATTCTCATCTCTGCCACATCCACCTTCTTCTCCTTTGTCTTCCTCATGCTTGCTGTTTCCATTCCATACAGCATTGCTGTTCTTAGCACTGTCTTATGAAAATTTCCTTTTAACCTCAGTGGTATTTTTTGGTCACAAAGAACTCCTGAGGCTGCTCTCCAGTTGTTCCAGCCTGCCTGTACCCGATGTTTAACTTCATCTTCCATACCTCCTCCAGCATTAACAAAGGATCCCAAATACTTAAACTTATCAACTCTCTTTATCTGTTCTCCCCTAAGATGAGTACTTTTTCTACCATCCCCCTCACTGGTGGTACACATATATTTTGTCTTAGATCTACTTATTCTTATTCCTCTGTCCTCCAGTACTTGTCTCCACCTTTCCAATTTCATTTCCAGATCTTCCCTGCTCTCTGCGCACAGAACAATATCATCTGCATACAATATGTTCCATGGTACTGCCTCCCTTACCTCTTCTATTAAAACGTCCATCACTATGTTAAAGATAAATGGGCTCAGAGCTGACCTTTGGTGTAATCCTACTCTCACCTCAAAACCCTCTGTCTCCCCAGCACTGCTCCTCACTCTAGTAAATACGCTACGGTACATCTCTTGTGTCAGTCGAACTTACTTCTCTGGCACCCTCCTTTCCCTCATGCTCCTCCATACCTCTTGTCTTTGGACTCGGTCATAAGCCTTTCAAGGTCAATGAATACCACATGCAGGTCTCTTTGCTTTTCCCAGAATTTCTCCATTAGTTGCCTCAGACAAAATACGCCATCTGTTGTTCCCCTCCCTTCATGAATCCCATCTGCTCTTCACCTATTTCTACTTCTTCTCTTAGTCTGGCATCTATCATCCTTTGCAGTATCTTCAAAGTGTGGGACATCAATTTAATACCTCTGTAATTCCCACACTCTTGGACATCACTTTTCCCTTTAAAGATTGGGATCAATATACTCCCGCACCACTCATTTGGTATCT
>NC_090757.1:67793772-67808772 GCF_036898095.1 Palaemon carinicauda
AAGAAATGTGCCAAAGATTGTCAGTGGCCAAAAAACGTGTATCGCTTGTGGCGGTGGCCTCCCATGTTTCTAATCTTTTCTTTTTACAGGATGCAGGAACGGGCGTGCGATTTTTGGTAGACACGGGTGCTTGTCGCTCTCTTTTGCCAAGGAAACTCTTCAAGGCACAACGTAGTCTGTCTACATCTGCCGACGTCCGCTTGGTAGCTGCCAACGGATCTGGGATACCCACCTACGGTTACGAGAGCCTCACATTATCGTTCGGAAACGGTAAATTCAATTGGAAGTTTCTCGTTGCTGACGTCACAATGCCAATCCTCGGTGCGGATTTCCTCTCTCATTTCCACCTTCTGGTCAATGTCGCCCACCAACGATTGGTCAACGCAGACTCGTACTTGTCGACACCTCTTCAACCCGCCCCCTCTAACCTCGCTCTCCACATCAGCGCACCCACGGATGCCTACGCCCACCTCCTCACGTCGTACCCGGAAGTTTTCCGTCCAGAACTTCGCCAAACGCCCACGGTTCCTGCCAAGCACGGTATTTATCACCATATCAAGACGACGGGTTCCCCAGTCTTCGCAAAATTCAAACGTCTGGCTCCGGAACGATTGGCCGCCGCCAAACAGACGTTCGCTGAAATGGAGAAAATGGGCCTTTGCCAAAAGGCCTCCAGCCCATGGTCGTCACCCTTACACATCGTTCTGAAGAAAGACGGCTCCCTCCGTCCGTGCGGGGATTACAGGTGCCTGAACATGCAAACAGAACCGAATCACTACCCCCTCCCAAACATTGCCGATGTAACCTCCTACCTGCACAAAGCAAAGGTTTTCTCTACACTCGACCTCCTGAAGGGGTATTATCAGGTGCCTATGAACTCAGAAGACATCCCCACGACCGCCATCACCACTCCGTTTGGCGCATACACCTTCAATTACTCCTGTTTTGGCCTTCTTAATGCTGGGGCAACGTTTCAACGTCTCATGGATGGCATCTTAGGGGACCTCCCTTTCTGTGTATGTTATGTGGACGACATACTTGTGTTCTCCTCCTCAAAAGAGGAACACCTCCGTCACCTGCGCATCGTGCTCGACAGCCTGCAACAAAGTGGCCTTGTAGTCCGGTACGACAAGTGTACCTTTGGCGCCAACGAAGTGTCGTTCTTAGTGCACCGTATCACTCCTGAAGGAGTCCATCCCCTCCCTGAGAAGGTAGCAGCCGTTCAGAATTTCCCCACGCCTTCGACCGTCAAAGCTCTGCAGGAATTCTTGGGCATGATCAATTATTATCACCGCTTTCTGCCAGCCATTGCCGCCACTCTTACTCCCCTCTACGCCTCCCTCAAGGGCAAGCCAAAGGACTTGAAGTGGGGTCCCCTTCAAGAAGCGGCCTTCTGCAATGCAAAGAAGGCCCTATCAACTGCTGCGGCTCTCGCTTTTCCTATCCCACACACCCCTCTCCTTCTCTCCACAAATGCCAGTGACTTCGCTATTGGTGCAGTACTCGAGCAAGTGGTCAAAGGCTCGCCCCGCCCATTGGCCTTCTTCAGCAGAAAACTGTCCAAGGCAGAATCGGGTTATTCTACCTTCGATCGAGAATTGCTGCCGGTGCACTTGGCTGTCCGTCACTTTCGCCATTTCTTAGAAGGTACGCCCTTCGTCATTCGCACAGACCACATGCCTCTGGTGCACGCCTTCACTCGACAGTCTGACGCCTGGTCCGCCCGTCAACGCCGACATCTCTCCGCCGTGGCTGAATACAATTGCACCCTCCAATACGTCCCTGGGAAAATGAATCCCGTTGCCGATGCCCTGTCAAGAAACACGTTGGCTGCCGTTCAACTGGGATTGGATTACAACGCTCTGGCTGAAGCCCAACGACAGGATCCAGAGTATCAAGCTTGTAGGACATCCTGCACGTCCCTCCGTTGGGAGGATTTTCCCCTCGAAAACTCCAACACCGCCCTCCTCTGTGACATCAGTACTGGTAGACCGCGACCTTGGATTCCTGCTCCCATGCGCCGACAGGTGTTTGATTTCATACACGGCCTTTCACATCCCTCGTGCCATTCTACTGCACAGCGGCTGAAGGCAAAGTTCATTTGGCACCGCATTTCTAAGGATGCTAAGGATTGGGTCCGTGCCTGTACTTCTTGCCAAACTTCCAAAGTACATCGACACACGGATTCAGGAGTGGGCACCTTTCCTCAACCTCAGCGTCGTTTCGCACACATTCACGTCGACGTTGTAGGCACCCTACCCACATCACAAGGACATCGTTACCTGTTTACCGTCATCGACCGCTCCACTCGTTGGCCTGAAGCCATTCCCATGGAAACTGCAACGTCCGCCTCATGTACATCTGCCTTACTCTCTGGATGGATTTCAAGATTCGGTATCCCTGAGCATATTACTTCTGACAGGGGAACCACTTTCACCTCTCAATTATGGACGTCATTAGCGAATCTCCTGGGCATCACCCTACATCAGACAACGGCCTACAACCCCGCTGCCAATGGAATGGTTGAACGTTTTCATCGCACCCTCAAAGCAGCTTTGATGTCCCGCTGCTAGGATTGCAACTGGTTTACTCAGCTTCCCTGGGTCCTCCTTGGACTAAGGACCACTCCTAAAGACGCCCTCGATGTCTCGGCAACCGAAATGGTGTATGGCGACCCGTTGGTCGTCCCTGCCGAGTTTTTTCCTTCTACAACCTCCTCCGACGATCTCCAGCGCATACGTCACGTCGTGGGAAAATTTACTCCGTGCCGCCAGACTTACAAGCCCCCAGCGAAGCATCACATACCAACGGACTTGCACTCTGCAACGCACGTCCTCCTGCGCAACGACACCAGCAAGCCACCGTTAACGCCCCCTTACACGGGACCTTTCCTTGTGATCCGACGCAGTCCGAAAGCATTCCTCCTAAACATTCGGGGCAGAGAAGACTGGGTCTCCATTGATCGTCTAAAACCTGCTTATCTTCTGCCAGATGACCCGCCTACAGTTCGCCTCTCTAGATCAGGGCGCCCTATTTAACATGTACAGTATGTCATTTTTAGGGGGGGGGGAGCCATGTACCAACCGTGTTTACACAATTGTACATAATTCCTTTTGTATATATTATGCTTGTATCTTCGCTCCTCCCTCGCACTAAAACGAACATGAAAATCCCTGTCTGGTTTTTCCTTTGTGATATTGTCTGTCTTGTGAACTTGTCATGTCCTGTTGCCTTGAGGTTTTGTATATAAGGAGAGTGTTCCACAACAATATAACTCAGTCGTTTCCAATCTGCCTTTGATTTCACAACTCCTCTCTCGGCCCGTCACAGTTGCATTGTACCTTTTCAAATTGACCAAAAAATACTTATCTTTACTCAACCGTGTGCAAAATTATTGTTTTCATGAAGATATTGTATTTCCACATAAAATATCTCTTTTGATCGATATTACCTTTTCCGTATATTTCGGTACTTTATTATTGTTATTGTTATTATTATCAGTAGTAGTAGTAGTAGTAGTAGTAGTAGTAGTAGTAGTAAATATCATACCTAATTTTACTGTGGTATATAGAGACCATGAATCTACAAATATATTTCTCTCTTTTTAAGGGAATGTTTGAGAGAACGACCAGGGAGACCTAGTCCAACTTTTAAATTCCCTTTAGCTGCTGTTTATTAATCTTTAGATACAATTAAACATTTGGAAGGTAAATTAAATTTATTCATACTATTTCATCACTTTGTCTTAAAATTCTTATGAATATAAATATATTTATAAGCAAGATATCGCCCGCAAAATGTTCTAATAATTTTTCATTATTTTTTTTTCCTTTTTTGTTTATTTATAACTTCGCATTTGCCTTTTTCTTGGATGAAAATATGAGTACATATAGAAGTATATTTTCACCGACAATATTATGTTTATTCATTTATTATTTTCCTCATTTATTTATCCGTCAACCAATAATTTATTCATCATATATTTATTTTTTCCAGACTTGTCTTTTCGTAACAGAACCTAATATGATGTCCGATCCCTCTGGAACAAAACATTGATAATACTTTTACTTTACTTCTAGAAAAAAATTCATCGTAAACGTAACATACCAATTGCTAATCTATTACTATAAGGTATGCTAATCTGTCCTACTTTCTTTGAAAATCAAATAGCATCGTCGCGTTTTCAGGGTCGCTTATTTTATCACATAAAAAAGGAACAAAAAAATCTTGGTTTCATGAGAAAATCGACCAGCATAAGCGTTAAAGGATGCACCTTCCTAAATTGCTATACATATTGCGACAAATTTTAGGTTTGGGTGCAGTTTAACTGGCATTTTAGGTGGTATGTGCATTTTAATCTAGATAGCATTGTATCTAGAAATGTTGTCCTTGTTTTCTTTAGTTATTGTTAATAACAGTCTATAGAGACTAGCGGTTTATAGCTTGGAGTTCTTGGTTACATCCAGCTTCCTTATATCTCCATTACTTTCCTTACCAAATGTGCTGTTTCAAGTAGTATGCTCTTTGGCACAAGTCCTGGGGCTATATCAACTCCTACCTTATTCAGGATTCCTTTTCAATGACTTAATTATGATCCCTAGTGCTCCAATTATTATTATTATTATTATTATTATTATTATTATTATTATTATTATTATTATTATTATTATTATTATTATTATTATTATTATTATTATTGTTTGACAATGATTCCAAAGTCATTCAGTGTAATAGTATTTTAACAGTGCTTGCTTTGTACATTTCCGAAAGTGGCCCACTCTCTTTGTAGGCTTGTGTAATAGTAATAGTAGTAGTAGTAGTAGTAGTAGTAGTAGTAGTAGTAGTAGTAGTAGTAGTAAATTAGGCTAAGGCTTTGGAAAAGGGGATTCTCCAACTAATTAAATAATTGAAAGAAATATGTCCGAAGGTACTAGCATCTAACATTTTACCTAAAGACTAAAGCTAGCATTACCTCATGGCTATCATCGATCTCCCATTTCTTACCTTTGACATGACCTGTTAGTTGGTGGGTCTGCCGTTCTACTAACTCCCTAAGAAATGCTTTACCTAAACTAACAGTTGAATGCTGGAAATCTAAATGATAGCAGTTATGAAATCATTGAGTCATGCCGAAAAGAGTCCTTATTCTCGGTTGCTTACCTTTATAGGGTAGGGTTGTGGTAGCCTATTGAAAACGTCCCAGCCTGGCAATCTGCTAGACTGCTGTTCAAGACCGGTTCAAACTCGAGAGTTTCTTGTTGTGTATGAAACCTTACCATCCCTGTGAGTGAAGGATGAGCGGTTTGGGAGCCTATAAGTTTACCTGCCGAGTCATCAGCAGCCATTGCCTGGGCCTCCCTGGATCGGCTTGTTAGAGAGGGAGTTTGGGCGCTGAGCATTTGTATATATGGTCAGTCTCTAGGGCATTGTCCTTGTAAAGCAATGTCACTGTCCCTTGCCTCTGTCATTCATCTTTAGAACCTTTAAATAAGCATACCAGGATTTCTAGAGGATACGTAAACGATAAAAACTTACCCTAACTACTTTAAGCTCGTAAATGCTCGATTGATCATGCTGATTTATTCAAGTGTTGTCGCAATATATTGGGTTCATTTTCTACCATAACTAATAATAATTCAGTTAACTTTCATAATTATTTTATTTTCTCCACAAATATTATATCAATTATTTGATAAAATTAAAGTTGCTCTGGCTCATAATGGTTAAGACGAAAGAATGGCAAGTTTTGCCGTGAAAAAGAATGTTCTATGTATGACGGTAACCATTCGCCAGTCAACATCCTTTATCAAATGAGCCAGTCTTTTAGCATGATGTGATGAAGTAATGACCTACACAAGAAGGCAGAAGTCTACATAACTCATTACTAGGCATTATTTGACTTCCGAACCTTAGAGCAGGAGCCAACGATAATTTCTGCTGCAAAGGCAAGGGAGGAGGCCAAAAGGCAAAGCAGCAGGAGAAGCAGGGGGCCCTGAAGGTGCTCGACTGTAAGGGGTTGGGTGTCCTCTTGTCCGTTTCCTGCATCTTCAAAGGAGGCATTAACTGCTTCATCTCCAGGAAGCACTTCCTGCTGACCCCTTCTGCTTTTGAACTTGTAGACAACTTCATCGCCCCACTGGTTAACTAAACCTGCCTGCAAGGGAAAGGGTTTTCATAGTTTTATTCCTATCTTAAACCTTTTATTTTTTTCATGATGGGCCAGTTTATCATATTAATGTTTATAATTTTTCCTTTTAGAGTAGTATACCTTCTACTGTTCTATCATTTCATGTCGGCTTGCTGTCGAGAAGTCCGCTTATTGTCCAAAAATTAAAGGATCAATATTCAGTAGTATCAAATCAGAGAAGTGACGTTATTAGAAATCTAAGTGTGAATATTATTGAAATATCGGACACGGAAGTTGACACACCTGCCGTAAAGAATACGACAAATATACGATGAAGATATATGTAGAGTATTTCAATTTGTTTAGATATCACAGACAAGATTGTCTTACCTGAGAAAGAAATTCTGCAAAACAATCACAGAGATGTCTTTGAGAAGCATTAAACTTTATTACCGGAATAAAATCCTAATGTAACGATCAAGAATATGCTTAAAGATACTCCCCCTAATTACAAACTCCACTTAAGCTATGAAGAATATGCTTGGAAGACGCACCGTTCTGTAATACTAAAACTAGAGATCCACTCAGTAGCGAGCATGCCTGTGCCACGGTAAGTAGTCTTATTTTGCTCTGAACTCCACTGCATACATGAAATTTGTCCTTGGGTTATACCCCATATGTTCACCAAGTTTCGTTGAAATTGTTGTTCACAAACAAAAAATGAACAAACAAAATATGTCATTTACTTAATATTGCGATCATTTTTGAAGTACTGCTGCATACTTGTCCTTTGATGTACTTTATCTAAAATGTTAGATAAATTAACAAACAGATAGGGTTGAATACATACCCATAGCAATAGCTATAAATATATATGTAAGAAAATGCTTCACATATTGCCCCACCTGATCAAAGATTCCAATGTAACAATTGAGAATATACCTGAATGGCGCATCTCTGATGATGGGCCAGGTGCACCTACTGGGACAATTATTTTTTGCTCCGCTTAAACAGCCAAGAATATATATCAAAGATGCATCGTTGTGCATTACCAAAATGAAGATTTCAATATAAAATTGGCGTAAATACTTCAGAAAATGCTTCACTTATTGCCTTACTTGATCAAATATTCCAATTTAATGATCGAGAATATGCCTGAATGATGTTTCTCTGTTGATGGGCCAGGCACACATACCAGGCCAATTATTTTCTGCACTACATAAACAGCCAAGAATAATATCGAAGACACTTTGTTTTTTATTACTGAAATGAAGATCTCGATATAAAAATGCCGTAAATACATCATAAAATGCTCCCTTTATGGCGTTACCTGATTAAAGATTCCAATGTAACGATCGAGTTTATGCCTGAACTGCGAAACTCTAATGATGGCCCAGGCGCACCTACCTGGCTAATCATTTTCAACAACTCTTAAACAGCCAAGAATATATATCGAAGAGGCATCGTTCTGCATTACTGAAATGAGGTTCTCGATATAAAAATGGCTTAATTGCATCTGAAATGATTTCCTTTATTGTTTTACATGATCAAATATTCCAATATCAATGTAACGATCGATGGGCCAGACGCACCTACCTGGCCAATTATTTTCTGCTCCACCTCAACAGCAAGGAATATATATCAAAGATGCATCGTTCTGCATTACTGAAATGAAGATCTTGATATAAAAATGATGTAAATACATTAGAAAATGCTTCCCTTAATGCCTCACCTGATCAAAGATTCCAATGTAATGATCGAGAATTTGCCTGGACGGTGCATCTCTGATGATGGGCCAAGCACACCTACCAGGCTAATTATTTTCTGCACTACCTAAACAGCCAAGAAAATATATCAAAGACGCATCGTTCTGCATAACTGAAATGAAGATTTAGATATTATAATGGCGTAAATACGTAAGAAACTGTTTCCCTTAATGCATTACCTGATCAAAGATTCCAATGTAACGATCGAGGATATGCCTGAACGGTGCATCTCTGATGATGGGCCAGGCGCACCTTCCGGGCCAAATATTTTCTTTTGCAGAGTAGAGTGGCGTCCAGCCATCGTCTCTAGTGAAGTGGCGGAATATATTCAGGTCCAGGTTCCTTCTGTCGTACATATAGGCTGCGCTGGTTATAGTTTAACGAATGGTTAGTTAGTCTTATATATTAATTAGAATTGGGGTAAAGCATTTATATTCAATTGAAAAAAAGGACAAATTACTTTCCATCACATTTTCTCTCCTTTGCTATTTTCCTGTTCATTTGTTTACTGCTATCTTTGAAATTCACATTTATTTATAGTTTTGCTTTGCTCTCTTCAATCCTTTTATGTCCGTAGTTTGTCCTTTCAAAGCTTTTTATACGTTTCAAAAGTTTGGCTTTTTTCAATAATAATAATAATAATAATAATAATAATAATAATAATAATAATAATAATAATAATAATAATGATTTAATATTTATTATTATTATTATTATTATTATTATTATTATTATTATTATTATTATTATTATTATTATTATTATTATTATTATTATTATTATTGAGCAGGCTAACTCAAGTCATCTTTCATAATTTGTCCAATTTGTCGTAAATATTTTATTTTCCTGTATTTTTTTTTATTATTCTCTTATTGTTTTTTCTTATAAATTTTCTTTTTACTTTCACTCCTCTTTCCGTATATAGTTCCAATTATGGTTTTAGCTTGACCCGTAATAAATATTGAGAAGAAAACGAAGAAGAAGAAGAATAACAATAATCTCTTACTTCTCCTTCACTAGTCGTGGGACAGCAGCCTGAATGGAGGGTACGAATGTCATCCTCTGACTGATATCCTTGTAAGGACCAGGAGGGGACTGCTTGAAGCCGTTGTAGAAATCAACGGTGTCCGGTGGAATAAGCATGCTGCATTGGAAGGTGGTAAAAGAGATTACAAAAACAATTACCTGTAAATTTAGAATGGTATGTAATACTAATGGTAAATTATAAGCACATTTAAAGGTTTAAAGGCCACTCGCGAATGGCACAGGAAAGAGACAGTTAGCAGGACAGTGACCTACAAACTAACCATCTCTACATGTGAGCAGCGCCCAAGTCCCTTTTCCAGCCAAGCTATGACCAGGGAGTGTCAGGCAATGGCTGTTGATGACTTAGCAAGTAATCCTATAGGCTCCCCCAAACTCACCCCGCCCCCATCCTTAGTTCACAAGGATGGTGAGGATGTAGACACTAAAGGAACTAACGAGTTTGAGCGGGACTGGAACCACAGTCTGGTGAGCACTAGGAAGGGACATTACCAGTATGCTTCCAAAGGCTTTTCTGATTTATTATCCTATCTAATAAATGGGTTTATCGGTCTCATGTTAAGTTTCTTCTCTGATAAAGGATCTAAGTTTTGTTATGAACATTTAACCTTACTTGACCCCAGGTGGTCCTCTTTTCTGAAAACGACCAACTAGATTTTGGGAGAGATGAAAATATGTAAGCAGGTATTTCTGGTCTTTTGTGTTTAGTTTATTACTTTTCTACTGTCTGCCTTCGCTGACCTTTTTTCACATATGGGTATTGCGAGTTTTATAAAAAGCAAAGTTTTTAAAAATGTCAAAAGGGTAACTGGGGCACATGCTTAATATTCCACACCAGGCCACTTGAAAGTCTACATGTCCTAACATCATAGGTACTCTGACGGGCTGCATAATTGTTAGATTGTATGACTGGTTTTAGTCTGGGAAAACCTAATTTGCTAGATAGGTGTAAAGATCGTTAAGGCTGCTTTCATCAAATAAGTCTCTCAATTTTAATTTTATCATTGCCCTATGACATCTTAGTTCCTTTAATTTTTTTTCTCTTTGCATTTTACCTTCCGTTTTATTATTGTTTAGGAATTTAAAGGAAATATGGACTCAAACCAAGAATATCTATCGGTCAGATTGTATTAAACCCAAGAAAATATACTTGCATCAAAGTTATACATTGCATCATCTTGACTAATCCCCGATAGTGATTTAGAACCTACAGTTACTTTTGGTAATTGGAGTTTATAAATTAAGTGTCTCCTCACAAGTGAATCTCTTGTTCCCTGCTTTTTGGTAACTTGACTTTACATGTGAAGTCTCTTCGCAAGTGAATCTCCTTTACCTTGCATTTTGATCACAAGGGAATAGTCTCCCAACAAGTGAATCTCTTCTATCTTATATTTTGATCACAAGTGAATAATCTCCACACAAGTGAATCTGTTCTACCTAGCTTTGGCATCCACCAGTTGCTGCAGCGTCTCAATCCTTTCAGGGTACTTGGGTAAAGTCAAGAAGGCTGTCAGATTCCCCCGATAGACGACGCCTATCACAAAGGCGAACACCAGCCAGAACATGAGAACGAGCCGAATGGAATTTGTATTTGGGAGTTTCTTCGACAGTCCCTGTCCGAGTAAGCTGGCCAGGATGCTTTCAGTAACCGTCCACCAGGTCAACGGCTGGTTTGCTTCATTCTCCGGGTCTAATCGAGATACCTAGGATTATATGTAAGAATGGGAAAAGCAGAGAATATCATCAGAATGTAAATATAAGAGAGGAAAACTGAAGATTATGCTAGGTTATGGAGTAAGAAATGAAAAATATTTTTTTTTTTTTTTATATTTACCGAACTCTGAACATTTAATAACCGAGAATAATTTATAGATTTTCACTAGTAGAATATCATAAGAGTTAAAAAAAAAACATAATTTTCAGAGAAGTAATTTCGTCCGTCATCCAACTTACTTTCTTCACGACACTTAGTAAAAAGAATTGATAGAGAAAGAAGAAAATCTTTAAAAAAATTGCAACATTATCCCCAAAGTATAATATTACAAACATTAACAAAACATCTCTACAAATATATGACAATGCAATTTGAGAAGTGAATACTTTGTCATCCTATTATCCTCAATCTTCATATCATGATCTCGCTTACCAGATAAAGGACAAGGATCACGATCAGGAGCATGATGCCAACAAGTACCCAAACGAGCTCTCTCAAGGGGTAAAGGAGGGATTGCCATCTGGGCTTCAAACTTGGTTTGGCCATGATGAAGGTTAGTGTCTCAGGTTCAAAGTCAGCAGAGAAATCCAAGTAATGCAGAAGATGAGGCAGTATTGCTATCCTTAAAGGAGACATGAAGGCGACACGTTTGATCACCTTCTCTATGACCTAACAGTGATATGAAGAAATTTAAATAAGTTCATGCCATCTAGTGACTGCTATTACCATAGTGACATTCCCATCGTTAAAGTCACTCTTTATATGTCCATAGATATTTTGTTTTCATGGTTATCTGGCCATCAACATTCTTACATTATATGACGCACCTACACTACAACTTTTGGAATGAAACCCTTCTGCAAAGGAACTTTCCACACCTTCAGCAGGTTAATACCCAGTCAAGAGATAGAAGGGCGAGTCTTCTGTGTGAATAAATTGTTCAGAAGGAAACTTTAACGGTATACCCTCTTCATAACTCAAACCTATGCTTCCATATCTATTTGAATCACATATACAAGAGTATCATCAATGAGCTCCCCTGTAAATGGTCAAATGTCTCAAGCATGTGTAGTTCTATGCAAATGTAATGTTGCATCGGCTCATAGACTCTTCATACATACACAAAAGACTTGAGCATGATTCCCTGCAGTAAATTAGTCCTTGACATTCCCCCTTCCCCCCCACCCCCCAAAAAAAGAAAAAAAAATTCCATGCACCTTGATGTCCTGTCAATTTTGTGAGTAGAATTTTCACACTAGCAGTCGCTTCATGCACCTAGATAGTGTCTTCAAGGTAAGCCCTCTCATAAAAAAAGTCTTCATAGCTCCCATCTGTTTCATGCATCCCCAGAGTGGCAATCTACTTGGAAATGACAGACATAGAAATATCCCTTTTGTGAATAATATTTTTACAACCATACTGTAAGTGTGTGCGCCAAAATACGATTTTATCAGTGAAAAAACAAAGAAGAAAATAGCCCTCACTTCATCCCAGCTGGCGACTGGAAGAATGTTAATGGTGAAGTTGAAGAGATTAGCCATAGCCTGTAGCATGATGTAATCTCTACCAGTATATGTTTTTTTTCCTAAGTCATTGGACGTGTTCTGAATCATCTCTTCAATAACATCATAATCTTCAATGACCGACTTGTCTTCTTCCAGGGCCATGAAAAAGGGCATGAACGGCCAAACTGTGACGTTCATTGGTGATTTATGGAAGCTAGAGAAAAAATACAAGAAGTTAATCTTACAAAAGTATTTCTGGAATTGACAAATTTCGGTTATTTAAAACTACTGATAAAAAATATAAAATAAGCTATGAAAACAATACACTATTACCTTCATATTAACGTGTGTTAGTGTAATAAAGAAAAAAGCAAGAACCTGTTGATGCAATTAGATATTTGTTTGAATTATCTTCCCATGTGTAGAAGACACTTGCTGGCTCTAGCCATGCATCATTCACAAGTGATTTGTAATGCATTATTATAATTTTTATATAGAATCAAGAAACATTTTCAATATGATTGTTGCTGGTGGTTTAAAGTTTCAAAGTGAATACAAGAGCTACAGCATAACCTGTCACCAAACATTGCTAGTTAAATAGACTTACATTAGCCTGCCTAGATGATTCTGTAATACTGTAGGAGATTATTGAACTGGTGTTTAGTTTTTTTGCATGTGCATTCAATTCCTCTAGCAGGTCACTCTGTTTTGCAGGTGCATCTTTGCACTGGCTCTTAGCAAGAAGTCAAAGGCAGTGGAGAATGGAACCATGCACCTACTCAACAAATCTTTAACCCTACCATTTATGTCTGTCTACTAGACATGTCACCAACATTACTTTTTGGTTTAGGAGGGACTTTGACTTTGAAGTTTAAGTTACTTGTGACATTATATTTTATGTCGATGACAAAATTGAATTAAATAAAGCTTAAACTAATTTTATCTTGAAAAACCAAAGCATTTCTGAAATTTTCACTAAGCCTTGGCAGTTTAAAGCAGGTAACAAGGCTTCAGTGAGTCTCGGAAAGTTAATAGAGATGGAATAATTAAGAATAGGCCTCTTGCAAAGATTGTAAACACTCTAGAGTAGCTAATATCATGCTTGAAGGCTACAGCAACCTAAACTCACTTTTGATATTTCTCTGGAAAGAGCTTTTTGTCATTGAGGGACCTAAGACCATATTTAGAAGTCCAAATGGCCACTCTCACCACTTGACTACCGTCAGGAGAATAAGGATAGTTGCTATAGATATCACATCTGTTGGTATGCAAGAGTATCCAAATATAAGGTTAAATTTCATATACAGAATTATATCACCATTTTCAATAATATTGATGCATCTAAAGACAAAAACTTCTAGAAAGATATGAAATTAGCTTCGTATCAACTCACCTTGCGTCATTTCCAGATCCCACCACATTAACAAACATTGTGTTGAACATCGAATAAGTCCAATGATGTCCCATTAGATGGCCAATTTCATTGGGAGGCAAATGGGTCACAACAAGAATTTTCGTTTCCCAAACAACAAGGCGAGAGTCGTCAGCGCATTCGGCAAAGGAGATCAAGAACTGGCGGTCGTTGCTAATCACTAACAAGCTCACGTTCCCATGGCTGGTCTTGATCTGCTTGGGAAAATAGTGATTGACAAGTCACTGAAATGACAAGGGATGCTGGATGTCAAAATTACAAAGAGGAAAATTAGAAATGAACAATACGGCTTCTGAACAGTGATAAGCGATACATGAATTGTCTGAAAAGGGAAAGGTCAAATTTTGAGGTTACTTAAAAGCAGTATAAATCAGCTGTATAAACCAAAATATCAATATTCAAAATAATAAGCAACACTTTGGAGAAGAGATAACTTGAATTGTTTTCAGATTAATCAAGAATATGATTCGTTCAAAAATTTTCGAATGTTCCTGTATATGGAAAATCAACGTAAATCGGATCACAGCGACCCATTAAATTTTTTTCATTTGTCACCTCGTTCACCTCTCATGACTAGTACTGTTACAAATGCTACCAATCAAACCTAAACTTTAGCTTGGAAGAACAGTGAATAACCTTCTGTTATCAGCCAAGTTTTAACTTATGGCTTTTCCTTTACATAAATCCAGGTACCATAAGAGAAACTTTCTGGTACAACTCAAAAACATATGCATTGGGCTGCCTTTGAATCTGCTCTCTTTGGTGTAGATATAACTGTTCCTACTTTACTTAAAACATATGTCTCATTCACTCATTGTCCAAAGGAAATGGCCACCCTTTTGGCTGATGTGTATGACAGCAAGCAGAGTAATGTGAAACTTGATCTTCCTTATTCCTGTTCTCCTGAGGCTAAACTAAATAGTTTAGATTTCTGATCTCATGAAATTAAAGCTCTCTTGGTTAATCTTGATGCTTATATAGGTATAGACCAAAATGGTATTTTGCATTGTTTTATATACACTGCAGATTTATTAGTTCGGAAGTTCTCTGTTCTTTTGTGCAAGTTAGCAAGAAGAGCAGCGTTAAGCACTTATTGAAGAATCTGTAATGCTACTCGATTACGTAAACGTGTTTGCGGTAACTCAAGTCCAACTGATTACTCCCTAATTCCATACTCCCATATTATCTAAAGATTTTGTAACTTCTTTTGGCAATATGTCTAAATAGATTAGCTGAAGGTAATCATCTATTCCCTGTTTTGCAATTTGGCTTTTGTAAAGGCCTTGTAGCATGTGATCCCCTTCTTAGTATCTCCAATGCTGTACAGAAATCTCTTGATTGAGGTCAGGAAGTTCGTATGATTGGTCTTGATTTTAGTGTTGCCTTTGACCGTGTTATTCATGAGGCCCATG
>NC_090757.1:67828772-67831272 GCF_036898095.1 Palaemon carinicauda
TAACTGGTAGTGATAATGGTGGTAATTGTACGCCCGGAGATGGAAATAATAATCCACAGGAATGACTGAAATATGATAAATACATATGGCCTGGTAAAGTAATACATAATTCTGTCATTATTGTTGTTAAGTTTTTGAGAGATACTGGGTCTGCTCGGTCGTTAGTGCTGGAAATTGGTTTGAAGTGTTTGGTGAAGTATTCAGGGAACTTTATTGTTCTGGGAGGTTTCCCGAACACAATAGTTTCGGCTCCTTTAACAGAGGTAATGTTGTCATTCCCTGGGTATTATGGAAAGATCAAGTTGGCCGTTGCCGAGAGTCTTCCTATAGCTGGTATTCATGGCATATTAGGAAATGATACATTTAATAGTGATGGCCAGGAATTATTTCCAATATTGTCAATCAATATGTGTCCAGTAGCAGTTACCACTAGAGCTGCAGCAAGAGCTGCAGACTTAATAAATAATGATGAAGAGTTAAATTTGAGTAGTTTAGAGGTAGACGTAGATATAGGAAGACCCAGGTCAGTAATAAGTACTGTAGTAAGTAGTGATAATATAATTCTCGATTGGGATCGAACAGCTTTTATTGAAGCCCAGAAAAGAGAGTTTAATTTTAATTTGGGTGATACTTCTGACTTGACAAAGCCTCGATTCTGGGTAAAAAGGAGCCTATTAATAGGGTGAGTCGTCCCCTGGTTGCTAATGATCCCCAAATGTCCCGTATTGAGCAAATGGTGGTGCCTTCTCAATTTCAGAGAAAAATATTAAATTTATCTCATGATGATTCATTCTCTGGTCATTTTGGTGTCTGGAAGACGTTCCGTCGGTTGGCTATATGTTTTTGGTGGCCAGGAATGAAATCGTCAGTAAAACAATATATGAAAGAATGTCCAGTGTGCCAAGTGGTAGGTAAACCTAATCAGACGATTGTAAAAGTACCTTTATATCCTATGCTTGCTATTGGCGAGCCATTTAATGAGCTAGTAGTTGATATAGTAGGCCCTCTGCCTAAAACTAAAACTGGTTTTATCTATTTTCTGACTGTGATGGATCGGGCATCGCGATTTCCCGAAGCCATTCTCATGAAGACAATCACATCTAAGGCTGTATTTGACCAGTTGGTAATTTTCTTTTCGAGGTATGGAATCCCTCGTAAGATACAAACTGATTGTGGAACTAATTTTACTAGTAAGGAATTTCGAAGTAAGTGTGCAGATCTGGCCATTCGGCACACTACTAGTGTTCCTTACCATCCGGAGAGTCAGGGAGTGGTTGAAAGATTCCACCAAACTCTTGAATCAATTTTAAGGAGATTTTGTTATGAGTTTGGAGAGGAATGGGATAAGGTTCTTCCTTTTGCTCTCTTTTCTCTTAGAAGTCATCCAAATTCATCCACGGGCGTGGCTCCTTTTGAATTAGTCTTTGGACATAAAATACGGGGCCCATTAGAAATTTTATATCAAGTTTTGGCATCTGATTAAATAAAGGAGACGAACGTGGTTGAATTTGTTGATAACCTAAGAGGAAAACATTCTAGAACCTGGTAGTTTTCTAGAGAAAATTTAGCTAGCTCTCAGGCTACTATGAAGAGTAATTACGACAAGGAAACTCAAGCACGGTCATTTGACCTGGGGAATTAGTTTTGGTGTTTGGTACTGATTCGGATAACTTCCTTGAACCCAGGTATAAGGGGTCTTGGAAGGTGTTGAAGAAATTATCTAATCTTAATTATGAAACAGAAGCTCCCGGGACCAAACGAAAGTGTCGAATATTTCTCATTAACAGACTGAAACCTTATGTCTCTAGTAGATCTGATCCTTTGGAAACTGGGTATGAATCAGTTTCTTTGGTGGCAGAGGTGCTTCCTGATGAGTCTGAGGAAATAATTAATCAAGTACCTTCAGATGCTCTATCTAGGAATGTGCAATGTTTGGATGGGTTAGATGAGCATCTGAAGCATCTTGATCAAAATCAAAGAAGGGAAATGGAAGGTTTAATTAATTCTTTTTCAGATTTGGTTAGAGAGACTCCTGGATTGACAAGTTTAATTGAACATGATGTGGTAGTAGGATAAGCTTCACCAATTAAACAAAGCCCTAATAGACTTAGTCCCACTAAAATGGATATAGTCAATAAGGAAATAGAATATATGTTAAAGCAGGATTTAATACAACCTTCTGTTAGTCCTTGGAGCTCCCCTATAGTATTGGTGAAGAAGTCCGATGGATGGTATCGGATGTGTGTGGACTATCGTAAAGTTAGTACTCATACTAAAAATTATTCCTTTCCTCGTCCTAGAATTGACGACTGCATAGACCGCATGGGTTCAGCAAAGTATATCACAAAATTGGATTTGCTCAAGGGCTACTGGCAAGTTCCTTTGTCGGATTGAGCAAGAGAAATTTCAGCATTTGTCACCCCATTCGGCTTGTATGAATGCAAGGTCATGCCTTTTAGGATGAGGAATGCTGCTTGTACTTTTTAAAGATTAACCGTTT
>NC_090757.1:67836272-67841272 GCF_036898095.1 Palaemon carinicauda
TTCATCATGACCTTAGCTGACCTGGAGGTCAAAAACGTTTTCCCTGAAATCTTATCACTCTCGGCCAAAGGCTTCCGTTGTATTCCGACTATGATGAGAAGCTTTTCAATATAATGTGTGTTCGCGCGTGTGTGTTCGCGCGTGTGTGTTTGTCTGTGTGGTTCAAGTATGTGATGAAGAAATAGACCTTCAATTAAATAATAACATTTTGTTGTTTTCACAACACGTTGCACTTGTCCAGTCTCTTCATATATTTTGTCATAAGTGTTTTTCAACACTATTTTATTCTGTTTTAATGTTTCACTCGTTCAGTTTCTTTCATACAGAGGGTTACGAACGACAGATTTCTATTAATTTAACAACAGTTTTATTTTCTCTAAAATGTAAAATTCTTGTAATTCTGTTATCGCCCGAACTAAATGGGTTCCAAGTCTTTCTCTCGCTGTTATGGCTACTGTGTAACATATTCAATAAATAGGGGCAACATTTTCCCATTTCATTGAGCAAACCTAGAGTTTTCCTTATTCTTTCTTTATTTTGTCTTTTAATAGCCAAATGAGCAGTTTAACAAACCAACTTTCATTGATTATTTTAGAATTAATTGAAAACTTGCCATACTAAAATTAAGGCTGAAAATTTTTTTTTGGAAAATAGGAGAACAAAACAAAGGTTATTTGATCAACATAAATATTTAACTATAATAAAAGTACTAAGGTAAATGATAGGAATTAGTTTTCAATTTCTGAAACACAGCGAGATAGTTTGTTTTGGAATCTTGAAGGAATATATAAGAACTTCTTTTTTGAAAGAATCTTTTTACTTGCCTTTATTTTCGCAATAACGGGGTTAGTCTTCTTTTCATATTCCTTGACTCAATATTTTTATTTTTCATAGCAATATTTTTAAAGATTTAGGATTTAGTACATAAGTCTTGAAGGTTTCCAAGCCTCATATTAGGTAACTAATTTTATCATATTCGCAAGAAGATTCCAGTTTCCAAACACACCATTTAAGAACTGTTAATTTCATGCCTGATAATAACGCCGTTGAGACCAAGTGTTGCTTGAATCTTCTCCAAATAGAATTTGATTAATGTAATAGACATCGTTAGGGTTCGGGATAAAGTTTTCTGTGGCAGTTCTGGGCGCTGGCTTGTCGTTTATCTCGAGTTGGGCAAATGGATCTTTGCAAGTCATCGGGTTATTTGGACAGTCAGATGGTAAAGAGGAATAAACATAGATTTTAATGATCTTCGTCAAATGAAGCAGTCTTTTCTTTATGAATGTGAATGGTATCTTTGACATTCGTCTTGCAACCGGTGTACACGAAGGTTATGAACTTCGATTACGAGACAGTTAATGTATAATGGTTAGAAGTGCCATTAGCTACGAGGGTTTTGTTACTGGCTGTTCAGCAGTTAGCAATTAGAGAGAGAGAGAGAGAGAGAGAGAGAGAGAGAGAGAGAGAGAGAGAGAGAGAATTTCCCATAACGAATACTATGCTCGTTTCGTCTCTTATTGTTTATATATCCTTTCTTAATGTTTCTATTTCCTTTCTTCTATTATTCCCGCCTTTTCCTCTCTCCAATTACCACGTTATCCCTTTCCCCTGTTCCGTATTCCTAACTCAGTCGTCGTCTTGAAATTCAAACTTTTTCACTCTTTTCTCCTTGCCATGTAAGCTCTCTCTCTCTCTCTCTCTCTCTCTCTCTCTCTCTCTCTCTCTCTCTCTCTCGTTGATTCATTTCTCTCTAGGTGTTCTGTCTCGTTTTCCTATCTTTGTGACCTTTACTATTCTCTTTCCACTTTCTACTTCCCTTAATTCCTCGTCTTCTAAATTGACCTAGTGAGGTTGTAGTTTATCACCCCTCATGTCGCTCTATTATCAATACCCTTTACTACTCCACCATGTACCAACCGTGTGTCACACGATCGTACATAGTTCATTTTGTGTATATATTATGCTTGTATCTTCGCTCTTCCCTCGCACTAAAATGAAGATTAAACATGTCTGTTTTTTCCTCTGTAACAGTGTCTGTTTTTTAAACATGAAATTTCTTGTTGTTTTGAGCTTTTGTATATAAAGGAGAGTGTTAAATAATAAATTTACTCAACTACTTTGAACCTGCCTTTGAGTCACAACCTTCTCTCGGCCTGTCACATTGATGACCCCGGAAGTCAACTCGATCCTCCCGCCTTCCACCCCCCCCTCGCCCCTCCATCGTTGGTACTATGGAGGACTCTATGGAAGTTATTGCTGCGACTCCCCCATTGACACTTTCATCATTGGCCAGCGGAGAGGCGTTTGCTTGGTTTCAGCACGCAGAAGTCCAGTTTCGCATCAACGGCGTGACTCGCTCAACCACCAAAGCAGATTATGTTCTCGCGGCGATACCCGAGGACACCTTCCCGGAAATATCCGACTGGCTTTGTGAACAAGGAGACACCGCAATAGCGTATGACGCCCTCAAAACATACCTTCTGCAGCAGTACTCGCCGTCGCCAGCCGGGGGGACCTAAGGGCTTCGCTCGCCCTCAGGGAAATAACCAGTATCGCTCACCTGCAACCTGCCGCAGACGGCTCTCCTCGTGAGGTGAACCTACTTCGTGCCCTTTGGATATGCTGTTTACACGGACCTATACACCCTGCCTTACCCGATGTCGATAGTTTACCCATAAAGGACTTGAAGACCAAAGCCGACACCCTTATGGACAGCCACTTTAAGACCTCCATCAACGCCTCCACCCTTGACGAAGAGGACGCTTATTCAACGTCACCCGAAGCTGACGTGAATGCCGTACGACATACACGCCTACCCCGTGACGTGCCGAAGCGGCGACAAAGCCACCCACCACCCACCACTCGCTCGCGCCCCAATCAATGACTTCTACAGCCACTTACTACCTCCCATTCGCTGCAGTTTTGCTACTACCACTTCAGATTCGGTGCAGCCGCGAAGAAATGTGCCAAGGATTGTCAGTGATCAAAAACCGTGTAAGTAGGCCTTCGCTCGTGGCAATGGCCTCCTGTGTTTCTAATCTTTTCTTTTCACATGATACAGGAACGGGCAAGCGATTTTTGGTAGACACGGGTGCTTGTCGTTCTCTTCTGCCAAGGGAACTCTTCAGGACACAACATAGTCTGTCTACGTCTGCCGACGTCCGCTTGGTAGCTGAACACGGATCTGCGATACCCACCTACGGTTTCGAGAACCTCACATTATCGTTCGGAAACGGTAAATTTAATTGAAAGTTTCTCGTTGCTGACGTCACATTGCCAATCCTCGGTGCGGATTTCCTCTCTCATTTCCACCTTCTGGTTGATGACGCCCACCGACGATTGGTCAACACAGACTCGTACTTGTCGACACCTCTTCAACCTTACCCCTCCCAAACATTGCTGACGTGACTTCCTACCTGCACAAAACGAAGGTTTTCTCTACGCTCGACCTCCTGAAGGGGTATTATCAGGTGCCTATGAACCCAGAAGACATCCCCAAGACTGCCATCACCACTCCGTTTGTTACATACACCTTCAATTACTCCTGTTTTGGCCTTCGTGATGCTGGGGCCACTTTTCAACGTCTCATGGATGGCATCTTAGGGAACCTCCCCTTTTGTGTATGTTATGTGGACGACATACTTGTGTTCTCCTCCTCAAAAGAGGAACACCTCCGTCATCTGCGGATCGTGCTCAACCGCCTGCAACAAAATGGCCTTGTAATCCGGTACGATAAGTGTACCTTTGGCGCCAACGAAGTGTCGTTTTTAGGGCACCGCATCACTCCTGAAGGAGTCCATCCCCTCCCTGGGAAGGTAGCAGCCGTTCAGGACTTTCCCGCGCCCTCCAACGTCAAAGCTCTGCAGGAATTTTTCGACATGATAAACTATTAACATCGTTTTCTGCCAGCCATTGCGCCACTCTTGCTCCCCTCTACGCCTCCCTCAAGGTCAAGCCAAAGGACCTGAAGTGGGGTCTCCTTCAAGAAGCGACCTTCTGCAATGCAAAGAAAGCCCTATCAACCACTGTGGCTCTCACTTTTCCTATCCCACATGCCCGTCTCCATATCTCCACCCAAGCCAGCGACGTCGCTATTGGTGCAGTACTCAAGCAGGTGGTCAATGGCTCGCCCTGCCCATTGGCCTTCTTCAGCAGAAAACTGTCCAAGGCAGAATCGGGTTATTCTACCTTCGATCTCGAATTGCTGGCGGTGCACTTGGCTGTCCATCACTTTCGCCATTTCTTAGATGGTACGCCTTTCGTCATTCGCACAGACCACATGCCTCTGGTGCACGCCTTCACTCGACAGTCTGACGCCTGGTCCAGCTGTCAACGCCGACATCTCTCTGCCGTGGCTGAATACAATTGCACCCTTCAATATGACGCTGGGAAAATGAATCCCGTTGCGGATGCCCTGTCAAGAAACACGTTGGCTGCCGTTCAACTGGGATTGGATTACAATGCTCTGGCTGAAGCCCAACAACAGGATCCAGAGTATCAAGCATCTAGGACATCCTGCACGTCCCTCCTTTGGGAAGACTTCCCCCTCGACGACTCCAACACCACCCTCCTCTGTGACGTCAGTACTGGTAGACCGTGACCTTGGATCCCTGCTTCCATGCGCCGGTAGTTGTTTGATTTCATTCACGGCCTTTCACATCCCTCGTGCCGTTCTACTGCACAGCTGCTGAAGACGAAGTTCATTAGGCACAGCATTTCTAAGGATGCTAAGGATTGGGTCCGCCCCTGTACTTCTTGCCAAACTTCCAAAGTACATCGACACACGGATTCAGGAGTGAGCACCTTTCCTCAACCTCAGCGTCGTTTCGCACACATTCACATCGACGTTGTAGGTCCCCTACCCAGATCACAAGGACATCGTTACTTGTTTACCGTCATCGACCGCTCCACTCGTTGGCCTGAAGCCATTCCCATGTAAACTGCAACGTCCGCCTCATGTACATCTGCCTTACTCTCAGGATGGATTGTAAGATTTGGTA
>NC_090757.1:67846272-67848772 GCF_036898095.1 Palaemon carinicauda
CTACTATTGACTCGATTCTGGTGTCCAAATGTATGTTTTGGGAGGAAAGGAATCCGATGGTTACAATCTGCATTGTGTATCTTTATAAATTAGCTAACATATTGGATTTCAAAATGGCCACCACTTGAATTCTACATGTACGATTACCTCTGGGTCAAATATTTTTACAATACATGACAATATCCATTTTTCAAAATGACATACTTTATTACAGTACTCCAATTAATTCATGAGAGATGAATATTCATCATCATGTATTTTTGACAAGACAACATTTTACTCAAAGTCTGTGAAGTAAAAATTGTTTGAGTTATTGATTAGATTCTGTGTTGTTCTAGGTTTGATATGGCACCTTTCATATATGATTATTTTTCTCCATTCCTTCAATCAATATCACAAAATGATCAATTCGGGGTTACGTCTGAATATCCACAAAATAGTGTGAACATTAACACAAAACAATGTAAACTTCTCAAAACTAGCTTTCCCTGTAAAACTCTAAATAAATATCGACTTACTTCAACTACTAATTTTGAGTTTTATAATTTTGATACATGTCTTAGGTCATGTCTTAAATATCTTGGTTAAAATTCTGACATGCTATGGTGTAATATATAAGGTTGGGTGTGTACTGGCATTCTACAATGGTCTTGTATTTGAGGCTAGGTATACATCGGTACTGAAGATATGTGTACATAAACCATCTCATGTTAACCAGTTCAGCACTGCCACAATTAAATGAATGTTGTGGACTTATCTTCATGTGTAGTCCCCTTCACACACACAGAGGGCTGTGCACTTAAGGGCAGCCTTCTTGCACTTGCAGCGTCTCACACACACTTACTGGCACTTGCAAGAAACCAGCTCAATGCAGGTGTGATCTGCCTCAGGTAGCCTGGTCCAGTATGGTGTGTATTGTCCTCCAGTCATTGACCAATCCCAGTTTGTTGGTGGTGGGAGTTCTGGTGCTGGCAGCAGTATCTGACCCCACACATGTCCACCTTGATATACTGCCCTCTTGACATGTTCCTCTAAAGCTGCCTTCGTTGGAGGGATCAGCTGCACATTGTTCTTCCTTGCGAAGAGTTTCCTCCTGGCCTTGTCAATGACCGTGCATTTGCTGGTTCGATCATACAACAGGATCACAAACCTCTCGATGATGCACATTGCATCATTTGGTATGTCACTTGCAGAAGACAGCTGCATCAGTGCCTCAGTTAACTCTGGCAGTACTGTCCAGACTGCCCATGTGGTCTTCTTGCCATGTCTAGCAAAGCTTGACACAGTATCGCATCCAGTTAGAGCGTGGAACATTGGCAGTGCACGAGCCTTCTCTGGTCCCAGTCTAGCTGCTATTTCATGTGCTGCTAGGTATCGGAAACTTCGGCCTGTTCCGAATGCCAGCCATAGTTTATCTTCTGGTTGCAATTCCTGTACCACGGACACTGCCAGCACCACAACATCGGTGTCTACAGTCCGGATGACTATTGAATGGTGCCCATGCTTAGCTGTGTGAGATGCATGCAGCAACATCCGACTGTCAGCCTCTTCATGGTTGCATGGGTTGAGTGAAGTCAGATCTGGTAGTAGTGGCTTGCTGAGCACTGCCTCTCCATCAGTAATGAAGAGTTGCTTGTCCTCCTGGTCAAACCATTCCAAGAGGTCTGTTGAGAGAAACTTAAACAACTCAATCTTATTGCTGTCCACTCGTAGGAAGTTCTGCCAGTTTCCTGGTAAGGATGCGACGGCCGCCACATGTCTCCGCGTGCCCTGTCCCTGCTTTGCACGTGTACTACCTTTCAGTGAATCAGCAAGGTAAGTATCCCAGATCAGATCCAGTCATGACACTGTTTGCAGCTTAGTAGATATATATGGAATGAAGATCTGATGTGCGTACTCTTCAAAGGTCTTTGATGCAGCCGGCTTCAGCATCTGGACAATAGCTGCTCCATCAAGCACTATACAGGTAGTGACAGGAGTATCTGTCTTAGCGTCGGGGATTTCTTCCAAACATGTGATTAGATCACTCTTGGTACCAGTGAAGAGGTTTCCACCATGGGACAGTGCAGGAGGACATGCCTGGTTCTCATGACGAAAGAACTCCTCAAGGTTTCCATCCCTCGTCTAGCAGCCAATGTACAGGCGTGCGTAGAGTTCATGGTCATTTTTGACAGAGGTGAGCTGTTGCTGACCTTTGCTCTGGCTTCTTGGAGTTGAAGGGCAGAATACCTTCAGCTTGTTACGAGGTCCACTGCCTTTGTTCTGTCCAACAGACACTCTGGTGAAAGCCTTGAACTGATCTTGGCCAATCTTCTTGGCATTCATCATGGTCTCCACGGCAGCAGGACCTGCAATGTCCTTTGAATCCAGTATGACTAAATCCTGGCCCTCCTCTTCGAATGGGTTACCCATCTCCTCTATTACACCAACGAGAGAGCAGACACCCTTCACAAATGAGGCCTGTACACTTGGAGTCTGATCATGATGGCGTGTGTCTGTT
>NC_090757.1:67868135-67880635 GCF_036898095.1 Palaemon carinicauda
ATGTTCGTTTTAGTGCGAGGGAAGAGCGAAGATACAACCATAATATATACAAAAGGAATTATGTACAATTGTGTGAAACACGGTTGGTACATGGCTCCCCCCCCCTAAAAATGACATACTGTACATGTTAAATAGGGCGCCCTGATCTAGAGAGGCGAACTGTAGGCGGGTCATCTGGCAGAAGATAAGCAGGTTTTAGACGATCAATGGAGACCCAGTCTTCTTTGCCCCGAATGTTTAGGAGGAATGCTTTCGGACTGCGTCGGATCATAAGGTAAGGTCCCGTGTAAGGGGGCGTTAACGGTGGCTTGCTGGTGTCGTTGCGCAGGAAGACGTGCGTTGCAGAGTGCAAGTCCGTTGGTATGTGATGCTTTGCTGGGGGCTTGTAAGTCTGGCGGCACGGAGTAAATTTTCCCACGACGTGACGTATGCGCTGGAGATCGTCGGAGGAGGTTGTAGAAGGAAAAAACTCGGCAGGGACGACCAACGGGTCGCCATACACCATTTCGGCTGCCGAGACGTCGAGGGCGTCTCTAGGAGTGGTCCTTAGTCCAAGGAGGACCCAGGGAAGCTGAGTAAACCAGTTGCAATCCTTGCAGCGGGACATCAAAGATGCTTTGAGGGTGCGATGAAAACGTTCAACCATTCCATTGGCAGCGGGGTTGTAGGCCGTTGTCTGATGTAGGTTGATGGCCAGGAGATTCGCTAATGACGTCCATATTTGAGAGGTGAAAGTGGTTCCCCTGTCAGAAGTAATATGCTCAGGGATACCAAATCTTGAAATCCATCCAGAGAGTAAGGCACATGTACATGAGGCGGACGTTGCAGTTTCCATGGGAATGGCTTCAGGCCAACGAGTGGAGCGGTCGATGACGGTAAACAGGTAACGATGTCCTTGTGATGTGGGTAGGGGGCCTACAACGTCGACGTGAATGTGTGCGAAACGACGCTGAGGTTGAGGAAAGGTGCCTACTCCTGAATCCGTGTGTCGATGTACTTTGGAAGTTTGGCAAGAAGTACAGGCACGGACCCAATCCTTAGCATCCTTAGAAATGCCGTGCCAAATGAACTTTGCCTTCAGCAGCTGTGCAGTAGAACGGCACGAGGGATGTGAAAGGCCGTGGATGAAATCAAACACCTGTCGGCGCATGGGAGCAGGAATCCAAGGTCGCGGTCTACCAGTACTGACGTCACAGAGGAGGGTGGTGTTGGAGTTTTCGAGGGGAAAATCCTCCCAACGGAGGGACGTGCAGGATGTCCTACAAGCTTGATACTCTGGATCCTGTCGTTGGGCTTCAGCCAGGGCGTTGTAATCCAATCCCAGTTGAACGGCAGCCAACGTGTTTCTTGACAGGGCATCGGCAACGGGATTCATTTTCCCAGGGACGTATTGGAGGGTGCAATTGTATTCAGCCACGGCGGAGAGATGTCGGCGTTGACGGGCGGACCAGGCGTCAGACTGTCGAGTGAAGGCGTGCACCAGAGGCATGTGGTCTGTGCGAATGACGAAGGGCGTACCTTCTAAGAAATGGCGAAAGTGACGGACAGCCAGGTGCACCGCCAGCAATTCTCGATCGAAGGTAGAATAACCCGATTCTGCCTTGGACAGTTTTCTGCTGAAGAATGCCAATGGGCGGGGCGAGCCTTTGACCACCTGCTCGAGTACTGCACCAATAGCGACGTCGCTGGCATCGGTGGAGAGAAGGAGAGGGGCGTGTGGGATAGGAAAAGTGAGAGCCGCAGCAGTTGATAGGGCCTTCTTTGCATTGCAGAAGGCCGCTTCTTGAAGGGGACCCCACTTCAGGTCCTTTAGCTTGCCCTTGAGGGAGGCGTAGAGGGGAGCAAGAGTGGCGGCAATGGCTGGCAGAAAGCGGTGATAATAGTTGATCATGCCCAAGAATTCCTGCAGAGCTTTGACGGTCGAGGGCGTGGGGAAATTCTGAACGGCTGCTACCTTCTCAGGGAGGGGATGGACTCCTTCAGGAGTGATACGGTGCCCTAAGAACGACACTTCGTTGGCGCCAAAGGTACACTTGTCGTACCGGACTACAAGGCCGTTTTGTTGCAGGCGGTCGAGCACGATGCGCAGGTGACGGAGGTGTTCCTCTTTTGAGGAGGAGAACACAAGTATGTCGTCCACATAACATACACAGAAAGGGAGGTCCCCTAAGATGCCATCCATGAGACGTTGAAACGTTGCCCCAGCATTACGAAGGCCAAAACAGGAGTAATTGAAGGTGTATGTGCCAAACGGAGTGGTGATGGCGGTCTTGGGGATGTCTTCTGGGTTCATAGGCACCTGATAATACCCCTTCAGGAGGTCAAGCGTAGAGAAAACCTTTGCTTTGTGCAGGTAGGAGGTTACATCGGCAATGTTTGGGAGGGGGTAGTGATCCGGTTCTGTTTGCATGTTCAGGCGCCTGTAATCCCCGCACGGACGGAGGGAGCCGTCTTTCTTCAGAACGATGTGTAAGGGTGACGACCATGGGCTGGAGGCCTTTTGGCAAAGGCCCATTTTCTCCATTTCGGCGAACGTCTGTTTGGCGGCTGCCAATCGTTCCGGTGCCAGACGTCTGAATTTTGCGAAGACTGGGGGTCCCGTCGTCTTGATATGGTGATAAATACCGTGCTTAGCAGGAACCGTGGGCGTTTGGCGAAGTTCTGGACAGAAAACTTCCGGGTACGACGTGAGGAGGTGGGCGTAGGCATCCGTGGGTGCGCTGATGTGGAGAGCGAGGTTAGAGGGGGCAGGTTGAAGAGGTGTCGACAAGTACGAGTCCGCGTTGACCAATCGTCGGTGGGCGACATCGACCAGAAGGTGGAAATGAGAGAGGAAATCCGCACCGAGGATTGGCATTGTGACGTCAGCAACGAGAAACTTCCAATTGAATTTACCGTTTCCGAACGATAATGTGAGGCTCTCGTAACCGTAGGTGGGTATCGCAGATCTGTTGGCAGCTACCAAGCGGACGTCGGCAGATGTAGACAGACTACGTTGTGCCTTGAAGAGTTTCCTTGGCAAAAGAGAACGACAAGCACCCGTGTCTACCAAAAATCGCACGCCTGTTCCTGCATCCTGTAAAAAGAAAAGATTAGAAACATGGGAGGCCACCGCCACAAGCGATGGCCTACTTACACGTTTTTTGGCCACTGACAATCTTTGGCACATTTCTTCGCGGTTGCCCCGAATCTGAAGTGGTAGTAGCAAAACTGCGGTGGATGGGAGGTAGTAAGTGGCTGTAGAAGTCGTTCGTTGGGGCGCGAGCGATTGGTGGGTGGTGGGCGGCTTTGTCGCCGCTTCGGCACGTCACGGGGTAGGCGTGTATGTCCTACGGCATTCATGTCAGCTTCGGTGTACGTTGAATAGGCATCCTCGTCGTCAGGGGTGGAGGCGTTGATGGAGGTCTTGAAGTGGCTGTCCATAAGGGCGTCGGCTTTGGTCATCAAGTCCTTTATGGGTAAACTATCGACATCGGGTATGGCAGCGCGCACAGGTTCAGGTAAACGGCGTATCCAAAGGGCACGGAGTAGGTTCACCTCACAAGGAGAGCCGTCTGCGGCAGGTTGAAGGCGAGCGATACTGGTCATTTCCCTGAGGGCAAGCGAAGCCCTTTGGTCCCCCAACGGTTGTTGCGAGAGCTGAAAAAGCTTTGCTATACGGGCGGCTGGCGACGGCGAGTAATGTTGCAGAAGGTATGATTTGAGGTCGTCATACGCTATTGGGGTGTCTCCTTGTTCACAAAGCCAGTCGGATATTTCTGGGAAGGTGTCCTCGGGTATCGCCACAAGAACATAATCCGCTTTGGTGGTTGAGCGAGTCACGCCCCTGATACGAAACTGGACTTCTGCGCGCTGAAACCAAGCAAACGCCTCTCCGCTGGCAAACGATGAATGTTTGAATGGAGAGGCCGTAGCGCCAACTGCCGTAGAGTCCGTCATAGTACCAACGATGGAGGGGCGAGGGGGTGGGGGTGGAAGGCGGTGGAAGCGAGTCGACTTCCGGGGTCACCAATGTGACGGGCCGAGAGAGGAGTTGTGAAATCAAAGGCAGATTGGAAACGACTGAGTTATATTGTTGTGGAACACTCTCCTTATATACAAAACCTCAAGGCAACAGGACATGACAAGTTCACAAGACAGACAAAATCACAGAGGAAAAACCAGACTTGAATTTTCATGTTCGTTTTAGTGCGAGGGAAGAGCGAAGATACAACCATAATATATACAAAAGGAATTACAGTATGTACAATTGTGTGAAACACGGTTGGTACACCAACCTGACTTCTTACAATCTTGATTCAAATAGGAGTCCCCATGATAAAGTTCCTATTTGTGTTCCTTTCATTTACTCTTAATTGATTTATTTATTAAGATCCTAGGTATTTTTAAGATAAATGGCCTTCTGCACCCGTATTCGTCTTAGGCCGTCCATTTTAGTTGCCAGTCTCTCACTATCCCTCCAGAAAAGAAATCTGTCGTGAGCGGCAGCATGAAACACCTTCACTTGACCATTCCAACTTAGAACCTTTCGAAATTTATGTGAAGCCAAGACGGGATATGTTTTAGCTGGATTCAGAAAGAATGCATTTAGAACACTGTTTCACTCAGATTTCTTATACAGTTTCTATCACATTCCTTTACAATTATTCAAGTTAATGAAAATATTTTGGATGATTTTAAAGCAAGCGGGAAAATTATCATACATAGCACTTCCGTAATGAGCATATTAACTGGAAAACATAATGATCTATAGTAATAAAGTAGCATAACTTCAAGCGGGACAAATGTTGGTATAAGGATTCTTAATAACGAATCCTTCAAACAAAGACAACGACTCCATCATTACAGCTATTTTTGTTCCCAAATCTACCATTATTTGGATCAGCATTTTAATGCAACAAAATAATCCTATTTCATAGGGCCATGGTAATTATTAAACGAATTAAAGCTCTTGTAATAAATATTGAATTAAGAACACAGCAAAGATTCTACTGTTTATATTTAGAATTTTAGTTTAAAGGCCAATGGTAACAGTTCTTGTTCACGAATACGAGCCGAAGAGGTACAGTAAAAAAAAAAAAAAAAAAAAAAAAAAAAAAAAAAAAAAAAAAAAAAAAATATGAAGATGGGGCAAGTGGATTACGAACTAAAGATGACTTGATGAATATTTTACAGTAAACTATCCTTATATATTACAAAATGTTGCTATCTATGAATATCTAAAGGCCGATGAAAGTCTTTAGCAATCAATCTAGCATTTTGAAAATACCGATGAGTGTTCGGATCCCCGAACAATCTAATGTAGCTGGTGACGGAAAGAATTGTTAAACTATGCCACTCCATTAATTTCTACACGCTTTTACAGATTCTATAATATGTATATATATATATATATATATATATATATATATATATATATATATATATATATATATATATATATATATATATATATATATATATATATATATATATATATATATATATATATATATATATATATATATATATATATATATATATATATAGTGTGTGTGTGTGTGTGTGTGTTTTGTGTATTTGTATTGGATAGTTGAGATGTCAAATGATACCGAAGTATGAAATTTAGCAAATCGATTTGTAATATTATCCAGCTTTCGCTGAGGCTGGACAAGGCTCCGCCTTTTACCTAAGAAGTAGTAAAAAATGCAACCCTTTATTTGTTTTGTTATAGTGACACTAGATACCCCTGACAAGCGATTTTCCCTGAGTGTCGGCGAACTTTTTAATTTAATTGTAAATTTACATGGAGGCCATGGGTTTGGAATCAGAAATGAGGATGGGGAGTATGTATTAATGATGGATCAGAGTTTTGAATTGGCATGCATGAACACCTGGTTTTAGAAGTTGGATAGAGAAACATACAAACAAAAAATGTGATGATCTGTAAAGTGATTTTTGGGTAAACTCGTGTTGAACAATATAGACTGGTAGTGATGGATTTTAAAATAGGTTCTAGAAACCCTAAGAAGAGAGAGATCTGGAATTAAGGCTTGGGACCTTAAAGGAGAAAAGTCAGCAATTTAGGAGGATTGTGAGAAAGACGACTGGAAAGGTTGAACTTAGAAATTGGACAGGGTAGCAGGGTGGAAATAGTTTGGTTTGATATGAAAGAAATATATGTATGGGAAATGGAAGAATTAATGGAAGAACCAGCGGATAAGGTATGTGGGAAGGAGAAAAGTGGTGGTGGAACAGAGATTTGCATGAATCAGTTAAAAGAAAATAAGAGGCCTTTAACGACTGGGAAGTAAGACAGGCAGAAGGAGCAGAGGAACGGTACAGAGCAGAGAAAAGGGGTTTTTATGAGAAAAGTAAGTATATATATTGTTAGAACCGTGTATCAGTTAAATGAAAGGCAAGGAGCAAAGGAAGGAGAAAAGGATATCTTTAAGATTTCAAGCTTGCGGAAAAGGCAAAGACAGGATTTGGGGCAACTGGTAGTCATTAGGGATAGAGATAGATATATATTGCATAGGTATGATGAGAGTAAGAGAGAGGATCTGGGAGACGCAAAAAGTATGGAGGGGCAGTCATGGAGATAAGAAGTACAGAAATGAACCGGGCATTGAGTAAAATGAAGAATGGTTAAGCACTAGGCCCATCAGAATTTCAAATTAACATGGTCAAGATACTATTTATTAGAGAGGGAAGAATCGATGCTGGATTTATTAAGAGCAATATGAAAAGAGGATATAATGCCTAAAGACTGCAGGAAAGTATAATGCTATCTATGTTTAAGCAGACAGGTGACATCATGGAATGCGGTAATTACAGGGGAGTTAAAGTAACAAATCATGGTGCAAAAGTGTTAGAGAGGATTGTAGATATTGCGAAACAGTAGTATGGATTCGTCTCTTATAGTCTCTAAAACTGTAAATCGATTCCTACATTCAATTGCAAATTTTTATCTTCTCTGTGCTCATCTTCTAGATGCTTCATAGTATCAAACCTAGGTATTCTATCTACATTTCTGTTGGGTGCTTTCAGTTTTAATTTCAGTGTGGCAATGACGAGCTGGTGATCACTACCAATATCTGCACCACTATAGCTTTTACATTTCTCAGATTTGTCCTCTCTTTATTACGAAAGATTTTCCAGTCGGGAAAATGCATTGCCAAACTAATTAAAAAATTATTTAATTTTTGTCAAGAAGTTGTTTGCAAGAATGGTAGAGGAAAGGAGACAACAAATATAAAACAATCATAAATTAGAGTGGTTATAATGATGAAATCAGAGCGTATGCAATTTCATTGAATTTACTTTCATACAATGTTTCCTGCTTTCCCCACCATCACACCCACTACAGCTATAACAAGTACTCACACCCCCTCCCCTTCACCTTCGCTCTAACAACCAAACTCTTCTCCACCTGAAATTCTGGGAAATATAGACATTAGGGGTGACAATGAGACACCAAAAAACGACACGACATTTTTATTTGAGTATATATATATATATATATATATATATATATATATATATATATATATATATATATATATATATATATATATATATATATATATATATATATATATATATATATATATGTATATATATATATATATATATATATATATATATATATATATATATATATATATATATATATATATATATATATATATATCTCACAGCGCTGGCAAGCGCGACCGGGGACAAAACAACGCCCTCTCTCAAAAATGCGGCCAGTGCTGTTATATACGATTACCAAAACGCGAAAATACGGGTTTTTAGAAGAGTACTTTCCCGACAAAGTAGAAGCTTAAAACTTTAGGATTTGCCTTTTCTTATTATTTCTATGCGATCCTGAAAGTTTCAAGTCCCAATCTTTTAAGGGTCAAGAGATATCACGTCAAAGATATACCAAAATATGGCATATTTTGCATAAACATTCAGTGTTCTATATATAGATAGATAGATATAGAGATAGACGCTTAAAAAAGCAAAAACGGGGGAGCTTATTTCTCAGCTTCTGAATAAGCTAGAAAGACGTTTGACCCCAGGTTTTGAAGATAAACTTATAAGGGGTGGCTTAGGCTATGTGAGGATGTGACCAGTTGGTCACGTGAGGTAGGGTCACGTGACATGAGTTTTCAAAAGGTACTATAACGGCAATGATTGTTTCTCAGCCTCTGAATCAGCTAGAAAGACGTTTGACCCTAGGTTTTGAAGATAAACTTATAAGGGGTGGCTTAGGCTATGTGAGGATGTGACCAGGTGGTCACGCGAGGTAGGGTCACATGTCACGAGTTTTCAAAAGGTACTATAACGGCAATGATTGTTTCTCAGCTTCTGAATCAGCTAGAAAGACGTTTGACCCCAGGTTTTGAAGATAAACTTATAAGGGGTGGCTTAGGCTATGTGAGTATGTGACCAGGTGGTCACGTGGGGTAGGGTCACGTGACATGAGTTTTCAAAAGGTACTATAACGGCAATGCTTGTTTCTCAGCTTCTGAATCAGCTAGAAAGACGTTTGACCCCAGGTTTTGAAGATAAACTTATAAGGGGTGGCTTAGGCTATGTGAGGATGTGACCAGGTGGTCATGTGGGGTAGGGTCACGTGACATGAGTTTTCAAAAGGTACTATAACGGCAGTGCTTTTTTCTCAGCCTCTGAATCAGCTAGAAAGACGTTTGACCTTAGGTTGTGTAGGTCTCAACTTAAATTGTGGCCTAGGCTATTTGTGGACACATTTAGATGGTCACGTGGGGTAAGGTCACGTGACATAGATAGATAGGTAGATATAGAGATAGACGCTTCAAAAGCAAAAACGGAGGAGCTTATTTCTCAGCTTCTGAATAAGCTAGAAAGATGTTCGACCCCAGGTTTTGAATATAAACTTATAAGGGGTGGCTTAGGCTATGTGCAGATGTGACCAGGTGGTCACGTGGGGTAAGGTCACGTGACATAGGTTTTAAATAGTATACTAGCAGGAACGCTTGTATATCGGCCCCCAAATGATATGAGCTACAAAGACGTTCGACCTCATATTTTAAAACCATAGTCTTAGATTATTGCTATGATGGTTCGGATAATCACGTGATGTCACATCTGAAGTCACATGATCTTTGTTATTGAACGACACCTTCTTCTGCTTACGATAATGTTCATTAGCTCTCTTTCTTAAGGAGTTAGAAAGACGTTCGACACAAGATTTTGAAAATGTGAACTTAGGTTTTGCCTAGATTATGCTGGAATTTACCTTATTATCAATTATTTTGTGGGGTAAGGTAACATGAGAGATAACATGCTATTTCAGATAAGCGGTATGGCTTACTTTTTGACGCCCGAACAAGCTGCTCAGGTATTTTACTTTTAGTAGGTTAACGACATATATAAAGCTGCTTGACCTTTCAATTGTGTACGTTTGGTCCCGTGGTGTTAGTAGATCACCAAGCTTCATAATCTATTCTGTTCTTACTGCGGCGAATTCTTCGGTGTTATCTGTGGGAATCTGTGCGGGATTTGAGGCAACTGGCAGTTCAGTAATGTAATAACGATGAAATTACGTCACGGCTACTGACCAAGGAATAGATAACATACGCTTGCGCAAAAAAAAAAAAGAGTGATATTTAAGCAAAAACCGATAAATCGGTTGGAACCTTTGACCGGGGATGCCTCTCCATGTCCTAAAATAAAACAAAGAAGAAATGTTCTTCTTTTCAATTGAGCGTCTGAAAGAATTGATATGAAAATAAAAATTTTGACCGGGTGTCACCGGTCGCTTGCTTTTGACATTACCCATAGTCATGACGAGGAGTTGCCAATTTTTGAGAGAAGGTAGTAATGGTAATTGACTTATCTTTCATGTCAGTCACAGGACTCGGTGTTAAAGACTAACGTAAATCACACTGTAGCGTGAAGCATGTAGGTACGTCTTGTAGGAACAATAAGTTATTTGATAGATGTCCATGTTGATGTATATTATGATGAGGGGGAATGCGGTTGATTGTGCAGATTAGGACGTAATACTAATGCATAAAAAAATATCATAAGTTGTAGATAGGCGGTCAAGGAATGGATGTAGGCGGTACGAAGTAGATAGTAAGGGAGGTAAAAGGTAAACAAATTTTTAGGTAAACAAATAAGGCGTGTGGTAAGATGTAAAAGTAAATCTAAAGGTAAGTAAGAGGTGACGGGTAACGGGTAGGAAGTAGGAGGTATGCTAGTGAATTAAGCGTTGAAAGGTAAGAAATGAAAGAGGCAGGGTACAAAAGAAAATGTGTAGAAAAGGTAGGAGGTAAAAGGTAAGAGGTAAGAGGTAGGAAGTAGGAAGTAGAAGGTAAGAGGTAGGAGGTAAAAGGTAAGAGGTAAGAGGTAATAGGTAAGAGGTTAGAGGTAAGAGGTAAGAGGTAGGATGTGGATGGTAGGAAGTAGGAAGTAGATGGTAAGAGGTAAGATGTAAGAGGTAAGAGGTAGGATGTGGATGGTAGGAAGTAGATGGTAAGAGGTAAGAGGTAAGAGGTAGGATGTGGATGGTAGGAAGTAGATGGTAAGAGGTAAGAGGTAAGAGGTAAGAGGTAGGATGTGGATGGTAGGAAGTAGATGGTAAGAGGTAGGAAGTAGAAGGTAAGTGGTAAGAGGTAAGAGGTAAGTGGTAAGAGGTAGGATGTGGATGGTAGGAAGTAGGAGGTTGGAGGTAAGAGGAATGGAGGGATAATGATCTAGGATGTAGGATAAAAGATGTAGGAGGTTGAGGGTAGGAGGTAAGAGATGTACCTCTTATAAGAGGTAAGCGGTAGGAGGTAAGAGGCAAGATGTTATGTAGGAGGTAGGAGATAAGAGGTATGATGTAGGAGGTAGGAGGTAAAAGATAGGGGGTAGGATGTAAGGCAGAGGTTCTCAATCTTTTTCAGTTGATGGCACCCTAAACTGATGTAACCATTATTGTGGCACCCCCTCTTCACCACACCACCATATCTCATGAATTAACTTATTTGATGAATATAATTACTTTACTAGCAGCTTTGAATCCATTAAGGAGAAACTTCGCTATATAAAACACTAGACATTATTATTATTTTTATAATCATCCATAATCAAACCAAATCCAGGACCACCGTACAATGCAGGAATACAAAGAGCATATTAGAATATTTGAAGTAAAGAGTTATGAATGCACACTAAATAAAAAGAAAATGGCAATCACCCTCAAGCAAAGAAGAAAAAAAAAACACCTATTTTAGTGAGATGTGTGTGCTTGATGTGACTGACAGATCCGTTTCACATTGGGTTTAATGATGGACAAACATACTCTCATTTCTTCCTCAAGAGTTGTCAGCCTTTCCCTTTTGTTAGTTTTAATGTTTGCTAGAGCAGAATACCCCAACTCACATTGGTAAGGAGTAGAAAACTGGATTAACATTACCAGAGCTTTTTTGGCAACATGAGGATACTTAGTCTTGATCTGAACCCTTAATTCGTCAAGAGGCAGCTGCATGTGCAATAGCTTTAGATCACGATCATGACGCAATTCCACTAACTGCTCTTCTTCTATGAGGGTAAGCTGAGATTGGGTAGATATAGATGCAACAAATGGGTTTCTTTTCCAGTCATAGTTTTCAGTGCATATATCTGGGAATTAGTGCTGAAGTTGTTTTTCCAGTACTACAAGATGCTCAGAAATAATGGGTATTATCTCACTACTGTTTGCTGCTACTGCAACATGTGAGAACATGTCCAAACTGCCTTCTTTTACTTTGCCACCCCACAGTTGCAGTTTTTCTTTCAGCGTTTTATTTTTATCAGTGGAAGATAAAACATTTTCTGATTTTCCTTGCATGCTGTCATTTACCTTGTTTAAAAGTTCAAAGATGTCAGCTAAGTAAGACAATTTTGCACACCAAGTGTCATCTGCCAGTAAATCACAGAATTCCTCTTGTTGTTCTAGAGTGAAAAAAGTAAGCATCTCTTCCTTCAGTTCGCATACTCGTGACAATACTTTCCCTTTGGACAGTCATCGTGCTTCCGTATGTAGAAGGTTCAAATGTTTTGCCTCAAGCTCTTCGCACAGCTTAGTAAACAGACGAGACTTCAGCGGTCGACTTTTTATAAAGTTCACCATTTTGACCACTTTTTCCAGTACAGATTCTAAATCATTGCTAATTGTCTTTGCAACCAGCGCTTCACGATGAAGAAAGCAATGTGTTGTTATCACACTGCTGTTTTCTCTCTTCACCAATGACAAAAATCCTTTAATTGAGCCAATCATTGCAGGTGCCCTATTTGTACAAATCCCAACACACGATTGCCAGGTCAAACCAACTGATTTTAAGTACTCACTTAATGTAGAGAAAATATCATTGCCTGTTGTAGTTTCCTTAAGTTCTTTACAACAAAAGAATTGGTTCACTATTCTAACATCATGAATGTACCGAACGAATACCAGTAATTGAGCCATACCTCCAATGTCTGTGGACTCATCTACCTGAAATGCAAACATTTCGCTTTCCTTC
>NC_090757.1:67885635-67903135 GCF_036898095.1 Palaemon carinicauda
GTCCTTAAATCACACTCATCCTCACCTCACCAGATCGACCAGCTATAACTATTATTTGAGACTGCTGGTGTCGATAAAGAGGGTGTGGGGATGACATACACACATACATACTGCACATGCGCACACATATTTTCATAAATGCCTATATAGAGACAGATACGCCCATTACTTAATGGTCTTTGCAGATTCCATGCATTCCTTAGCAGTACCACTTTTTAGACTTCTGCTTTACTGCCGTTCCAGCTTCTTACTATCATCCTCTGTTAATACACCTGCCATGGCCTTATCGCTTCATTGCCCCTCAGTTATGAATGGCCTTCTAATAAAAAAAAATCCTGGAACAAAATGTTAGTTTATAAGGTAAAACTGATCCCACTTCCAAAAACTCGAACGTATTTTCTACCTTTGCCCAACGAATACCGATAGTTAAGTAACTGAATGGGAATAAATGAGGAAATTAAGTACATCTGCAACGTTATCCTATGTGATGAAGCGGGTTTTATCCCCTACTGTCATTAAAAGGAATTCACTTTTAAAAATCTTGTCCCCAATGGCAGCATCTGAGTCCCTTTATGGCCACTTACTGGCCTTGATTGTCAGCAAGTCGCCTGGAAATGGAGCGTTTTACACTTAAAGGGATCCGAAGATATTGCCGTCCGTTATTGACATTTCTTGGGGGAAATACCCTTTTCTTACAGTATATACAGTTTCGTGGCCACAAGTACAAACAGCGGATTTTGAGAAAAGTGAAAAATCTATTTTTGGGTGAAAGTGCCATGTCGTCCTGATGGAAAGTTCCTTTAGGTAGCCTTCTAAATGATATTTGCTACAGTGATACTCACAGAGAATTAAACCGAAGGTCTCGAGGATTCTAACTCCTGGCGTGAGTATCCTATAAAGGATATCACATAATATAAGGGGACGTATTCTAGATACGACACATAGCAATCTTCACTCCGAATAGATTCAACTCTTTGATGTAAGGGGAAAGAGTGGCTAAAGAAGGGGGTGCCGTTTTAGGTACATGGTGGACCTCCATCCCTACTACTACCGCGACGCCATTCCTTTTCATGTCGTTAAGCAGAAATTACTGCAGATAGAGTAATTTTCGGAGGGGTCAGCAAAAGGGTAGATCTATCAGGACGACATGGCACTCTCACCCCAAAATAAATTTTTCACTTTGCTCAAAATCAGTATTTTTGGGCTCGGGCCATGGAAGCATATTAGAGAATTGTCTTGAAATTACTATTAGCTGAGGGTTTGTGTATGTGCCTTCCACCTTGAATAGATTTCCTTATCTGGTCTACTAGACCTGTATTTGAAATTCCAGAGATCTGTTTTTTCCAATAAGCCTGGAGCTGGTTTAGGGCTTCTTGCCCCTAGCAGGGAAAATGTCGATATCGATGATAAGGATTCAAGGTTTGTATTTCTGTAGGAACCAAAAGGGAAAAACTTGTAGCTTACCTTTTTACTTACCATGAGAAAGTAACATTCCTTCTTTCTGAAATTGATATCTTGATTTCAAGTTATAAACCCTATAAAGGGATTATATAAAACTCTAGTATATTTTATTAGTCTAGAACTGAGGCAGCGGCAATAAGACGCAAATACGTTTTATGTATATTATTTTGCAACTAATTTATCAAATGTAGTTACAACAGAGTATGAATCTAATCCAGCATTACAACACATCAAGGTCCATTTTTTCTCCTGTAGAAAAATATATAAATACATTATCGGAATAAAGCCACTCAATGGAGATGTGAAACCAAATCTATCTGACATGTTCAGATGTTCGGAAATGCAAAAAGACTGAAATGTTCATATGGCACTGGTGTTATTGGTCAGATATGCACCTATATAGAACAGTGTGTTGATCATCGCTGTGATTTGCACTAGATGGTAGGTATACCCATACACCCGATGCACTGTAAAGTCCCAAAACAGTCCACTGTTCATCGCAGCACTAGACGACGGGTTTAATGACACTATCCACCGCCACCACAAAATGTTTTATTTCATGTACTTGATTTGCGTAATGTTTGTAGAAGATCCGGGAGGATCTCCACCCAGTGTATGAGCGGAGTCTTTCAAAGTTCATATGTTGAAAGGAGTTCAACGAAGAAGCAACTTTCCTCGGATCGTGACCTGCGGGTGTACTGCCAGGATCCGCTATGCGAATAAAGTAGGTGAGCTTTGCTCTCAATTGTCTTAAAGATAGGTATGATCCTGAGGTTTTGCCTCTGACGAGCTGTCCTCCCTTGAAGTCTCAAGTTCTTCGAAGTTAGACCTTGGGATACTCTACTGGGCACAGGGAGGCATCTTCCTTCAGAGGGCAGATTCTCCAAGGACTCACCTCTTAGTGCGTAGCTCATTCTTGGCAAGAAAGGCAGGATTAGGAAAAAGGTTCAGTTCTCCAGAGTCTAGGAACTGAATATGGCCTTCGTTTCTGGATAAGGCCACTATATCACTAACTCTAGCACCTGAGGATATTGCAAACATAAAAATTACTTTCTGTGTTAAATCCTTTAGAGTAAAATCCTCATTGTTTAGGTTCGGAGCATAGTGCAAGACTTTGTCCAAGGACCAAGTGATGGGCTTTGGTGGGGTTGCTGGCTTAAGTCTAGTGCATGCTTTTGGGATCTTATTAAAGATTTCACTAGAGAGGTCCACCTCAAAAGAGTACAGAACTGGTCTAGCCAGGGCCGATTTACACGAGGTATTTGTAGTAGAGGCCAGGCCTTGTTCGTGTAGGTATATGAAGAATGCAAGACAAAAATCTATCGATATCTCTTTTGGTTTCCTTGTTTTCACAAAGGAAACCCATTTCTTCCATAATGATTGATATTTTCTCCTAGTCAAACTTGACTTGTGCTCCCCGATGAAGTCAACTTTATTCTTTGAGATTCCAAGCTTTTTGATTGCTGTTAAGGCGAGAAAATCATGAGATGTAGGTTGTGGGTTCTCGAGGATTAAGCGTAGACAGTCGACTTCTGGACCAGTTGAGATAGTACTGGATCTGGCAGAGGAAACAGCTTAAGTTTCAGCTCTAGGACTAGAGGGAACCAATTGCTTTTGGGCCACTTGGGGGCCACTACTGCAGCTGTCCCTCTGAAGGATCTTAGCTTGTCGAGGACTCTTAGCAGGAGATTGGTTGGTGGAAACAGGTAAATGCGATTCCACCTATTCCAGTCGAGGGACATGGCGTCCATCGCCTCTACTTGAGGGTCCATATAAGGGGCTATGTAACAAGGTATTTTCTTGTCGCTCATTGCAAAGAGGTCGATCTGCAGTTCAGGGACTTTTTCTGAGATGAAGGAGAATGAGTCTAGGGACCATTCTGTCTCCATGGGTTTTCGCCTGGATAGAGCGTCCGCCGTCACATTGTGGAACCCTTGTATGTGAACTGCTGATAGGTGCCATCCCTTCTTCCTTGGCAGGTAGAAGATGGCTAACATCACATGATGGATGTGGGGTGATCTCGAGTCTTGTCGATTTAGACACTTTACTGTCACCTTGTTGTCCAGGACCAATCTGATGTGGATTGATCTGCGAGGGGATAGTTTCTTCAACATCAGGAAAACTGCCATTGCTTCCACAATATCGATATGAAAGGTTTGAACCAGTGCAATCAATTCCCTTGCACTTTTTGTCGTGAGAATGACCTCTCCACCCTTCCAAGGAGGCATCAGTGTATATCACCACTGATGGTTGTGGTAGTTTCAGGGGAATTGTCTGTGCTAGGCTCTTGGCTGTTGACCACGGCCTTAACTGCGTGCGCAACAAGGTTGGGGTCAACCTTAGTTGATCTCTTCGAGCTTTTGATGCGTATTTCCTCCAGACTCCTGACGCATCTTTCAAACGTGCTTTTAGCACTGGGTTTGTCACTGCCGCAAACTGGAGAGAGCCCAATACTCTTTCCTGTTGTCGTCTTGAATTCCTCTTGTGACGGATTAGTCTCCTGACAGATCCCGCTCTTTCCCTCCTCTTCTTGGATGGAATGGAGAGGTGGTGTGACTTTAAGTCCCATTGGATTCCTAGCCACTGGAACTGTTGAGCTGGAGAGAGACGAGACTTCTTGCGATTGATCTTGATACCCAGGTGTTCCAGGAACTGGATCTGCTTGTTGGATGCTTGCAGACAAGTAGTCTTGGATGCTGCCCATACCAGCCAATCGTCTAGATATGCTACCACTTGAACTCCTTTGGAGCGTAGCTGTTGGATGATTATGTCTGCTAGCTTCGTGAATATCCTTGGGGCTGTGTTCAGTCCGAAGGGCATTGCTCTGAAGACAAACTTCTTCTTCTGTAGTTTGAATTCTAGGTAGGAGGAGAAAGAGCGATTCATTGGAAGATGTCAGTAAGCATCTTCCAGGTCTATTGAGACCGTGTACACCCTTTTGGCAGAAGAGTCCTTATGTGTTGCAAAGTAAGTATCCAGAACTTGTTGTTCTCAATGAACTTGTTGAGTGGAGGCAAGTGTAGAATGACTCTGAGTTTGTCTGAGTCTTTCTTTGGAACACAAAACAGCCTTCCCTGGAACATGATGGACTTTGCTTTCCTTATTACCTTCGTGTTCAAGAGTTCTGAGGTATATTCTCCTAACAAGGGGGTGGAGTTTTGGAAGAATTTTGGAAAATGGGGTGTTCTGCTACATTTCCACCCGAGTTCATTCGCTATTAGGCTGTGGGCCCTGGGATCGTAGGTCCAGTGATCCCGAAAGTGATGCAGTCTGCCCCCTACCTGGAACCCTTCATTGCTTGCGGTGTCCTGCGGATTTGTTTTCACGACCACGTCCTCCTCTGCCACAAGAGGAGTTACCTCGGGAAGAAATTCTCTTAGGGCCTTTTCCTTTCTGACTGGGGTGAAAAGAAGTCGACTGCCTCTCAAAGTAAGGATTGAAAACTGGTGACTGGGCTACCAGTTGTTGGAGGACCATCTGGAAGGTGGTCTGAGGCAATGTGGTCATAGTCAGAGCTGGAAGTTGTGCAGGTCTGCATGGTCTCCTTGCCTTTTTATTCTTGAGCTGGGGACCTCCGTCCGAGGAAGATTTCCTCTTTGAGTTCATTCCCCACTTTTGGAGAAGGTTCTGTTCTCCATGGCTGCTCTGGCAATGATCTCTTGGACCAGTTCCTGTGGGAAAAGGTCTTTACCCCAGATGCTCGAGGTAATCAGCTTCCTTGGTTCTTGTCTGATGGTTGCTGAGGCCAAAACGAATTCTCTGCAGGATCTCCTCGCTCTGAGGAAAGCATATAAGTCTTTCACAAGGGTACCAATGTGAGACTTGGCCAGGAAGATGAACATTTCTGGGGCGTTAGGTTGACCTGTACTCATTTCCAAACATTCCCTCCTCAGAACATGGTCTGGCAATTTTGGAAGGTTCTCATTGAACTATATCCCTGCTATCTCTGGATCCAGTTTAGAGACGGAGAAGGTTAGGTGGACATCGTTCCACTTCTCCTCTCAGGTAGGCAGTGCTAGAGAGAATGGTTTGCATTCCTCTAGGGTTGGGCAGGGTTTGCCCTCGTCGACTGCTTTGAGGGCAAAGTCTAGTGCTTTCTCTGAAAAGGGGAAAGCGATGGAGGAAGGGGCAAAAAAGGTGGGATGTTTCTTGCTTAGTGCTGAGACTTTGGAGTTGGTGTACCCGGCTCTGTTCAAGGCTTTCAGGAGAATGGCTTGCGCCTTGTCATATTAAAAAAACAATGACCTCTTTGGATATCGTTTCTCTCGGACTGCATTTTCATCCCGCAGTCTCACGTAGCACTCTGGGTAGGCCGAAAAGTTATGCCAGAACTCAAGGTCTCCAATCAGCTTGGCCCCCAACTTTTCAGAGACGAACAGTTTCCCATTCATCATGGGCATATGCTCCGCATACCTCCAGGGATTAGTTTTGGAGCAGTGAGGGAGATCTACTACTCTAAGGGGCTTCTTAGCGGTGCCCTTGGTGGATCTGAGGTGGTCCATCCTCTCTTGCAACAGTATCTGCTGCTGCTTGAGCAATTGCGGCATTGTCTCTTGTTCCTTTTGGAACGATTCCATCATCCGTTTAATCGATGTTAGGATCTCTTCATTTTTGTTGACCTGTGCAACTGGTTGTGGAGTTGGTGCCGAGGATGTTGATGGCATAGGTTGGTATGCAGTCATGGTGAACTGAGGGTCTTTAATTGCCGGTGATACGGATCCTTCTTCCTCCACTTGTGGAGGTTCCACGTTTTCTTCAGGGCCACCTTGCAGTAGGTCCTGATCACTGTCAGTGGACAATTGTGACATCCTCTCTTGGTGGATGTCCATGCCTTCCAGTGCCTTGTTGATGTCAGAGTCAATCTTCAGTTGTATGAAGGGGGACTAGACCTGTTCCTGGGGCACCACCACGTTTGGCAGAGCCTTGTGGAACAATAGGCACCTTAGGGAGTCATTGGGTAAGTATGGTCATGTAGAGTTCTTCTGGAACCCTCTTACCCATTTGCAAAGGGTCTCCCTCGCTGTATCCCTAGTCTCTATGGTGACTAAGGGGGCTTCTCTGAAGCCGTTGACCAGTAGGGTTGAGTAGGTGGGGCAACCCTTCTGGTCCCAATACTTCAAGACTCCTGACACGATGCAGCATGAGTCCTGTACTGCGTGTGGCCACAAATGTCTTTACCTTTGTTGTTGCAAAACAACGCTGCACACTTCTCCATTGGCTCCTCCTCTAAAGGAAAAAGGGCCCAATGAGTATTGATATTTTTCTTATCAGTGATTTAAAAGCATACAATTTTTATTAACAATAGTAATCACTATTGTTTATGGTATCTTAGAATAGTAGGCTTGAAAGGAAGTAGAAAAGACACATATCTGTGTTTCCTCTTCCAGGCTATTGCTGAGACCTCCGTCAGACTTAATATTCAGTTTCTCTGATAGGGAGGAAACAAGGTATAAAAACTCTAGGAACTAGAGTTAGAGTTAGTAAATGTCTTATACTAACATTGTCCACCTGTAATATATAGTATTACCGATCGGGTATTTTAGGGTCCTGATGATCAAGGAAAACTATCTGAGTGTTGAGGGAGTACTCAACCTCAACAGAATATTGTGGTCCCAACAGTTGTCTGCGATAAGAAACACAGAGTACGTTAGAAAACATGTGTACTACTGAATAGTTGTATACAGTAGTTTTGATGGCGGCATTGCCGGTGTTAGGTTAGTATCTGACGGTACTAACTGATAGACAGAGAAACAGTGTTAACGAAGGAGAGTTTCCTATTATTATGAATAAACATAAAAGTTGAAAGTGTAGGAGGACTATCAGACTGCCTATTGTCTCCTTGCTAGAATGAAAGTTCCAATGGAAGGGGAAAGAATCTCTCAGATTCTGGCTTCCACCCATCTACAAAAGCCCTGTCGCCGGCTATGACGTTGGGGGTAATAATTGTGGATGGCAGCTCAAGGGAGAGCCGATCACTTTCCAAATTATGGTAGGTTTCCCACCGGCAGCTGTCAGGAGCCATCTCAATTTCCCCCCCCCCCCCAATATTGTTCACTTCCTGTGAAGGAAGGGAGTAAGGGGGAAAGTGGCAGAGACGGTTGAAGTAACTGCTACCGGCAGGGTACCACCCGGTAACGCAGTCACCCTAGCAAGCCAGGATGACTGTCTGAATACCGGTGAAAGAATTTTGTGATCGCTATGACATCACTATAGGACAGAAGGGGAAGGGTAGAGAGTCTTATAGTTCATTGATATCAGAGGTGGCGGCAGGTATGCCGCCTTCCTCAAACAATAAACTCAGGAAGCATGGCTTCCTGTGCTGACGACATCGTCTGTGGCAAGACAAGGCACCTTGAGTTAGCCACTATCTAAATCAAAGCTGGAGCCAGCAAGAACTTTGTTTTACTTGACAGCGATAAAGAGAGACAGTGGTTGCCGCCTAAAACGGCAGCGATACTGGGGAAGGGAGGAAGAGTTTAGCCTCTTCTCTCTGAGAGAGAATGAATATTGTAACTTATCTATAGATTCTAGAGAATGTAAATTCTAATATGAATTGCGAAGGAACAATATGGTGAGGCTAAACATGGGGAATCACTTTACTAATGAATATACGAGCGAGAGTAGCCTAGCTCTGGTAGGAGCCCCAGCCAAGGACGTTGGTACGACCGGGGCTCCCGCCACATACGATAAGTAAAGCCACATAATAGGAAGAGGAATAATATTCATGTACGCAAAATCACCACTTGTATAATTTACCTAACTAGCTAATATTATAGCTAAATACCAGGAAATGTCGCCCTACTGACTAAATAAAATGCAATTGTAACGGGCGATTGCAGTCGTAAAATGGCTGCATCCGGTTCTCGGCAACGCTCACCCAAACACACTTAGATTATTTAACTGTGAAAAGGGAGACTCAAATTATACACAGGAAAGAATTAATACTCAACTTTCCAGAAGATGAAGATGCTAGAGATTGCATGATGAATATTCCAAAAACTTTTAACAAAACACCGGGTTAACAGGGAGCACAACATGCTTAGAAAGCTACAAGAAAAGGAATTGCGTCACGGTAGTAGTAGGGAAGGAGGTCCACTGGGTACCTAGAACGGCATCCCCTTCTTTTGCCACTCTTCCCCCTTACATCAAAGAATTAAAAATATTTGAGGTGAAGATTGCTATGTATTGTATCTAGAATACGTCCCCTGATATTATGAGATATCCTTTATTGGATACTCGCGCCAGGAGTTAGAATCCTGAAGACCATCGGTTTAATTTTCTGGGAATATCACTGTAGAAAATATCCCTTAGAAGGCTACCTAAAGGAACCTTCCATCAGGACAACATGGCCCGAGCCCAGAAATACACACATACTCTCTCTCTCTCTCTCTCTCTCTCTCTCTCTCTCTCTCTCTCTCTCTCTCTCTCTCTCTCTCATAAAGGAATAGAATTGAATCTTTTGTTCTGTTCAAATGAAAGAAGTTTGTCGTACCTTAATGGAAATATTACTTTACTTTCAGAAGGATCACTTAACTGCAACAGCCAGTAGAAAATGATTTAAGATTTTAGTACTTGGCGCTTCGTGCATTTTAATTTCCACAACATCAAGTACAAAGTGATAAGAATGAAGAGCGTCAATAAGCATAAAGTGATCAATAAAAGAAGTGACTGGAACACCTGACCTGCTAGTAACCAGCATTGACAAACAAAAAAATCACCAAAAAAAAAAAAAAAAAAAAAGCAATTCACTGTAAAATTGACCTAAACTCGAAAAAAAAAAAAAAACAAATGGGAAGTTCCATTATTTTGAATTGCTGAACAATACTAGTCACAATCCAAATATTCAGCTGATACAGATCAGTACTAATGTTGAATACACAGCAAAACTTTAATCTTTATAATGCTAGATTCTATTACATCTCTTTTTGCGATATATTTGCAACACAATAAAACTTCAAATTTTTTTTTTCAAATCTATTAAATGATTACTCATAATCATCACGCAAGTTCCATGTCTCCTAATTTTTGTGAGTAATGTTTTTTTTTTTTTTTTTTTTTCATATACCACTAAATAACTAAAAATATATCACTCATCCATTTCTTCCGCTGCTTCCCAATTAAAGTTTTAAAGTCTAAAAAACAATTCCATTGACTTCTTGAATTGAACATCAGTAACATTTCAAGTTAGGTAGGTCAAGTAACACAGTGGCACTAACACTAGGCTTAAATGAAACTTCTTCTGAGAGAGAGAGAGAGGCATCAATTATCCGCAATCTAGTACCCAATATAGATATACTATTCATAAACACCCGAGTTATAGGTATACTGTATTCATAAATATGATTTATAGACTAGACACGCATATCAGGCCCTTAGTTAGACTAGACCTTTGGAATTACCTTCTCTTTGTTGCTCTTCAACTTATGAAGCCAAGTCCAATCTCACCTAAACCACCTCCATATTAAGTCTTATGGTTTTATTGATGTAGTAGAGTTTACCTTAAACAGATCTTTTGGTATAAAGCCATCAAACAACTATGAACACAGTATACACCAGAGTAGCATAATGTACCATCAGACATTATAGGTTACATCTGAGGAGCAAATAATACACAATACCTTTATCTTCCCTCCATTCTCCTTTCTATTATCTCCTTCATATATAATAAATTCTATCGGTGTCAATGCCCTTAGATGTCATGATGCCAGAAAACTTTCAATCAATCAATCAATCATTGCCTCACTGAAATTAAAACTGAAAGCACCCAACAGAAAGATGGATAGAATACCTAGGTTTGATACAATTAAGCGTTTACCAGAAGACCACAGAGAAACATTTGCAATTGAATGTAGGAATCGATTTGCAGTCTTAGTGACTTTAAGATACGAAGAACAAACAATTAATGAAGAATGATGTGATATTGCGAACATATATCAGTTAGTTGTTAGTGAAGTCCTTGGACACGCAATTACAAGGAAAAAACCGTAGATATCAAATGATAGTTGGGACACTATAAAAAGGAGACAAAGACAGAAACTAATTTTTTTAAAGTTTAGAGGAATTAATGAAAATTACAAGGTAAAGCATGCTAAGTATTCCAGTATTGGCAGTGAGGTCAAAAGAAAAGCCAGAAATGACTGGAGAGAATATTTAGACAGTAAAGCAGATGAGGCTGACAAAACTATGAATTCAGGAAGTGGCTATGATGTAAGAATTGCTCATAGAATTATCATTGAAATCTCGACTGGGGAAAAGAAGAAGAAGCATATACCAATCAATAAGAGAGATTGTTCTGTTATAGCAACAGAAGATGGAACACTTTAGTGAGGCTATGAATAGCAGATATGAAGGGCCTAATTTGAATTGTATACCTGAAACGATGAAGACCTTGATGTGCTCATGAATGAATTCAGTATGTTTGATGTCAAAGCTATCTTCAAAATACTAAAGAAATGGAAAGCTCCTGGATACGTTAGAATAAATGCAGAGATGATAGTGGCCGAAAATGAAGTGACTCCCAGACTACTTACAATATTATTTGGTATAATGTGACACTTATTAAGTCAAATAAAATTATTATAGGGAATAAAAATTAACCTCAAATCCTTACTATAACTCTATAGCTCTCTCTACTCAAGTTCTACTAAGGAAAATATCGAAATTTTATTTTTAGTGATCTTGTTTGTAAACTTTACAACCAAGGTGATTAAAAATTTATTTGTTACATCCGAGTGTGTATAACGTAATTCCTAAGGTAGTCAACGCACCCCAAAGAAGATATAAAAAGTGAAGTGTAATCTTGAAGGGATCTGCCTCGCTGCAAATGAACAACTTACCTTTGAGTCATTTACTAAATTTGGTATCATCTCGGGATATGAACGTTCTCCTCTTGGATCGAGAGTACCATTAAACCCAAACCTATCTTGCTAAAAAATTAAAGTGCTCTGCCACATGTGCTAGATGCTCTAAATTAAGCCTAATAACAAAACTAATCACATTCCTGATTCAAGTATCCTCCAGTCACATATTCTGTGATTTGCTGCACAACCATGAAACCCTCAACCTAACTGCCATCACAATCACAATTCAAACAGCCTCCAGTCGCTTACTTTATGATTTGCTGCAAAAGTATTAAATCTTCACCTAAGTACCATCACGTCTGTGATTCGCAGCCCAATGACTCATTACTAAAACCTTAAACCCTTAAGCTAAATACACAATCGTTATTCATGTAGCCTCCGATCACATATTCTGTGATTTGCTGCACAACCATTATAATCTCAACCTAAATACCAACACATCCATGATTCGCATCCCAATGGCTTGCTATTCAATCCTTAAAACCTTAAGCTAGATACCAACACATTTATGATGTATGTAGATTTTCAATCACATATACTGGAATTTGCTTCAGAACTATTAAAACATTATTCTAAGTACTATCCCATACGTGATTCATAAAGCCGACTGTTATGTATTCCGTGATTTGCGGCCCAATTCAGATATATATCTGTACAAACCCATAACAACAGAAAATGAGCACACCCAGTCCAGCAGATCCCTCATGGACTCAACCACCATCACAACAAGCCATTAGCCAAAGACAAATCTGGAGGATCCAATAACTGGTCAATAACGTGAACCTTGCTCTCCACCTCTATGAGGATTACCTGATCCTTACCCTCAGCATAGGGAGAACCAAACAGCACGATTGATACCTCTCACCCCTTTGGAACAACATGAAATTACTTACCAGGGCCCCTTGAACCGAAATACACCATCGACCTATTCGATTCTGTCCGACATTTTTATACACGACTTAACCGCCTTGTGTTACGCCAAGACAGTATACTTTCATAAACAGTCATGCCACCTCAGTCACCGACTAACTCTATCATCTATCCAACTTCCAAGCTGCGTTGACCGTCCCACGGCCAAGCTGCCTGAACGGCCACCTAAGCCACTGAAGTAAGCTCAGTCAGCTCAAAACACTGACCCACTGACGGCCACTTCACCCGAATGGCCACCTAATCCTCTGGACTTAGCTTGTCAGCTCAAAACGCTGACCCGCCAAAGGCAATGTCACCTGTAATGCCAACTAATTGGCTGAACTTACCTCAGTCAGCTTAAAATGCTAACCAGCCGACTACCATGCTGCCAATACCACCAACTAACTCCCTATCATCTAAACAACTGCCAAGTCGTATTGACCACCCGATGGCCACCTAATCCACTGAACTTCAGTCCTCCAGCTCAAACCACTGACCCGCCAACAGCCACGCCGCTTGAACGGCCACCTAATCAGCTGAGCTCAGCTCGGTCATCTCAAAATGCCGAACCGCCATTTATCATATGCCACTACCACCTACTAACACTCTTATCATCTAACCAACTGCCAACCGCATTAACTGCTTGATGGCCATGCTGCCTGAACAGCCACTAATCCACTGAACTCAGCTCAGTCAGCTTGAAATGCTGAACCGCTAACTATCATGCAGCAACTACTGACGACTAAGTTTCTAGTATCCTACCAGCTGCCAAATCCCGTTGACCGCCCGACGGCCACACCACCAGAACGTACACCTAATCTGCTGAACTCGGTTCACTCAGCTCAAGGAGCAGACCAGCCAACAGTCATACCACCACGGCCATAGACTAGCCCTCTATTCTCCTGCCAGCTACCATGCTATGTTGATTGCCCCGCAGAAAAACCACCTGAGCCACCAACTTGCGCTATACTCTCCAACCAGCTACTACGCTTTGTTGATCTCTTGGCAGAAAATCCGCCTGAACCACTAACCAGCCCTACACACTCCAGCCAGCTACCACGCTATGTTGATCGCCCAGCACCCAATCCGCCTGAGCCACTAACGAGCCCTTTATTCCCCAGCAAGCTACCATGTTATGTTGTTCACCCAGTGGCCAAACTGCCTAAATCACCAACCAGCCCTCTACTCTTTAACCAGCTGCAACTTTATGTTGATCACCCAGTGGCAAAACCGCATGGATCCACCAACCAGCGCACTACTCTCCAGCCAGCTACAATGCAATGTTGATCCCCCGGCGGCCAAACCACTTGAACCACCAACCAGCCCTCTACTTTCTAGCCAGCTGCCACGCTATATTGATCGCCCAGCGTCCAAAACCTGAACCATCAACCGGCACCCTAATCCCTTGCCAGCTACTATGCTATGTTGATCGCCCTCTGGCCAAACCGCCTGATGTATCACCCAACCCCAGCACCCCTGCCAAATGATTCGCTACGCTGACCCTCCGTCAGTCAGGCCACCACAGTGGCCAGCTAGCCCTCTACCTCACCTGCAGCCACAAAGTCTTGAAAGCTCAGATCCTCCAGCCAGAGACAGACTCCTCTGAAGAGGCCTAGAATCTTCTACGCCTCCCCCTACTGTTGCCCTTAGCCACATCTTCCTATTGCTAAGATGTCCGAAATCTTACAAGAATTTCGAACAAAACAATAGAAATAATTATTGAATCAATTAATATTCTATTTAAGAATGCTACTAACAAATTTATGCTAATCTTTAACATACTATTCGGTTTGAACTGAACTACATCTAAATCTTACGAGAATTTAAAACTAAAAAGAACTTTCATGCTAAGTATTGACTTAATTAATAGTAGAATCAAGAATGCTACTAACAAATTTGTTAATCTTTGATATATTATTCGTTTCAAACTGTAATGCAATTTTTTTAATTCTTAGCCCTATTTAGCCGTGTTTGGCAACAAAAATAACTTTTTAAACTTTCTCCTTTTAAACATTTGCACTTTGATATCACTTTGTATTATTAATTACCAGATCAAGTGACCATCTCATGCTCATGTAAAATTACCTTCTCGAACTACACCTAAATTTTGAGATCCCAATGAGAATAATACAAAGCTTTCACATAAATATGACTGTTCCTTGAGCCGCTAGGATTATCAGAGACTCTGAGAGAAACAAATGCAGCTGAACCTTGCCTCCAGCATATAGCCTACCATTAATACCTACTTGAAGGAACACGTGTTGATTAGTCGCTTGTATTCTCAAACCCCCTACCAGTTTTCAATTAGAAATCCCTGACACTTCCAGAAGCTAACTCCTTCCACACACTTATCCCTCGTAAATTTATACCTGTATATCCACTGAAGCCAGGTTTCCCAACCTTGGGGTCGCGACCCCAAGTGGGATCGCCAAGCGCTTTTCCTGGGGTCACCAAAATCTGAAATATCGAAATAAGAATAAAAATTCAAAATACAGCAGAACTTGCAGTAAAGAAAAAATATATAAACATATGCGTATTCTTATTCATCGAATTCTATATATTTATTCATATATGAATATAAAAAAAGCAAAATGTTAATGGTGGTGTCCCTGAGTGCCGTACGCGTTTGATACGTCAACAGCATCCCGTCCATGTCCAGCCAGGCAGCCACTCCAGCTGTACTGCCGCAGCGGGAAACACTGTCTGGAATTTGTTCATCTTATATCGGTAAGTTGATGCATTTATACCTGTCCAGTGATTTCTAATGTGCTGCATAGGTTGCACTCAGTTTTTTTTTCTTGAAAATTCTTAATTACTCACGAAAAAGTGGTATGCCGAAAATAGAAACTGAGTACTTCCCTTGCTGGAAGTATTGCACCACAATATATCAGAGGATGATAGTCTATCACAGTGTTCATAATTGAGGATTCTAAAACTACATGGTACTCCCCACCATATTTAAAGAGAGAGATGGGCAAGGGAAGAGGAACAGAAGGAGAGGGGCCAGGGAAGGAGGAGGGGCCACTTTTCATACACTCTCATCCTACATTTTCCTCTTTCCCCTTTCCACCCTTTCCTTGCTCCTCTTCCCCCTTCCCCGTCTTTCCATGCCCCTTCTCCTCCAGCTTCTTTATTACCCCTCCCCTCCTCCTTCTTGGCCCCCTTCCCTCCTCTTCGATATTTCCTTGCCACTTCCCCTTCCTCTCCTCCTCTTTACTACTCCCCTTCCTTTTTATTTACCTCTCGTGAGTTTGTGTTGTTTTTATTGTTATTTCATATATTTCGTTATTAGATGTATTATTTTATTTGTATGTTCTTGTGAAGTTGGCGCGTCTGCAGCGTTGGTCACTTGGTCGAAAAGGTCGTTGGTTTGGTGGTTGTTGAGAGATTTGGAGGATTTTATGTCGCTGATTTTTTGAAGTTGTTGTTTTGGTGGTTGTTGAGAGATTTGGAAGATTTTATGTCGTTGTTTTTTTTTTGGTTGTTGTTTTGGCGGTTGTTTAGCGATTTGGAGGATTTCATGTCGCAGGTTTTTGAGGTTGTTGTTTTGGCGGTTGTTTAGAGATTTGGAGTATTGTATATGGTTGTTTTTTGAGGTTGTTGTTTTGGCTAGATTAGGTGTGCTGTATATCATTGTTTTTTTTTTTTTTTTTTCATTTTCTGCTCGTATTATTTACTTCCATTTTCAAATATATTACACCCCTTTTCCTTGTTACTCCTTCCTTGTCTCCTCCCCTCCTCTCTAAACCTCCTCTTCCTTGTTCCTTGCCCCTTCACTTTCCTTACTACCTATCCTCTTTCTTTATTCCTTCTTGACTTCTTTCCTTGTCTCCATTCCCCTTCTTTCCTATTCTCTCAACCATCCTTCTCTTTCCTTGTCCCCCTCCTATTCTCTTTCATTGGCCCCCATCCCCACTTCTCTCCTTGCCCACTTCCTTTCCTCCTTCTTGGCAGACTGCCATTAAAACAAAAAACAGAAATCGGCTGGAATCGGAACATGATTTGAGGGTAGCACTTTCTAAGACTGAACTACGAATAGAGAAACTTCGCAGCATGATCCAGGCCAAAGGCTCCTATTAAAATCAGTTTACCATTTAACAGAAAGAAATATACTTTCAGTTTGTTTTTGTGGAATGTGACAAAATATTATTCCTGAAGTGGGTTTGTCATGAGCGATCAGACTAAAGTCTCCTCCATCACCAATCTGCATAGCCAGTATGGTGATAGAATGGCCTAATCCCTGAAATAAGAATATGCCTGAAGCCATTCTCCTACAGTGGGCTAGCAACGGCTTCATTTGTTGTGAGTGTTATATATATATATATATATATATAAATATATATATATATATATATATATCATATATATATATATATATATATACGTATATATATATATATATATATATAGATATATATATATATATATATATATATCTATATATATAGTACCTCTTTTATAGAAGGATATCTACTGTCCTTTAGTTTCACAGCCAACAATTAGTAATATATAATAATACGTATACAACTAAACCAGTGAGGTCGCGGTCATGTTTTGAGGTGCATGATTGGGGGCACCTGAAAAAAAAGGTTGGGAACCACTGCACTAAAAGATCCCACCCGCAAATGATTTGATTAAAGCTGACTCTTTTACATAATCCAAGGTCTCAGACAATGTTTATCTCCCGTAAATATATTATTCTGGACCAGCCGAGATTAATATAATCCTTCCAGACCCCTTGAGCAAAGATTTACTTCAACTCTTTCCATTTTCTAACTATAACGTTAAAATCTTAAGACCTCCTTCCTTGGCATCGACTTCTAATCGTGTCTCTTTATTTAAGACAGGACAAAATTTTTTTCACTGTGACCAATGCGTGCATCCCTAGGTGGGTCTCACAGCTTCACTCCACCAAAGATGCCTGCCCCCTTTATTCTTACCCAACGACGGACTTGGCCTGTGGATATGAGGGGAAAATCGTTTAAACCACAAAGCCAAGAACAGCAGCAGGCACCTAAACAGAACTACTACAACCAACATACCAAACAGTGCAAGAAGAATCTGCCTAACTACCAAGCTACTAAGAGGAAGAAGAAACAAACCCAGTTGAACTAGTGTTATGTGGCCGTGAGGTAGACTAAAATGATTTAACTAGATATTGACAAGTAATTCATTCCTGCAACTTTACTCTTTCTTGTGAAAGTGTTATATCCAAGAATAATAGAATCAAGCAACTAATATTTTATTGTTTATCTCTACCCTGATAAGAC
>NC_090757.1:67908135-67920635 GCF_036898095.1 Palaemon carinicauda
CACAAAGCATAGCACATTTTCCTATGAAACGACACTAGCAAGCCACTGCCAACACCCACTGACACTGGCCCTTTCCTTATGATCTGTCGTACACCGAAGGCTTTTTTAGTCAATAATCGTGGCAAAGAACACTGGGTATCCATTGAAGGCCAAAACCAGAGTATTTCTTGCAAGGTGACCTACCTGCATTGCACCTGTCATGAGCAGGACGCCCTTTTTCACATGTATGTCTTTTTTATGGGGAAAGCCATGTACCGCATGTGTTTCACACGCTCGTAGACTGTAACGGTATTTCCTTTTTTGTATCTCTCTCTCTCTCTCTCTCTCTCTCTCTCTCTCTCTCTCTCTCTCCCCCTGCACTGATAACAGTACCAATTTATGCTTGCCTTTTCATGTATTAGCCTGTTTTAGTTTTTTGTGACATTCTTGCTTGGAACTGGTTGTATATAAATAAGTTATTTGTTCAAATAAAGTTAGTTGCATTCATCTCGTGTGTCTGTTACAACCTAATAGGAACCTTGCACAAAATAATTCTCGAGGTGATAGACTTCGATAAAAATCTGAAATAGCTCTCTGCTTCTGTGTTTTCATGCAGGCGGTTCAGTCAATTCTTTCGAAGAGGTCCCTCTTTTGCCTCTTCTTTTGTTAAGTATTCATCTGAACTGGATTACATATGGGGCATAAGAGTCCAACCCTCTACCTTTAGCCTCTTTTTATAATTTATATATGGTATTTTTATTTCTTTGTTGTCATTGTTCTTAAAGTATTTTATTTTCGTTGTTCATTACCTCATTTGTAGTTTGTTTGCTTCCTTGTTTTGTTTCCTCACTGGGCTATTCTCCCTTGTTCTTGTTGGGGCCTTTGGTCTTATAGCATCAGTTTTTACAACCAGGGATGTAGGTTACCTTGTAATAATAGTGATAATAATTACCTGTATGCCATGTGGAAGACAAGGAATTGTATGATTGAATAGTTGGGTCGAAGAAAATATAAATTTCTATATTATATAATATGAAGATCTGTAACAAGTATGTTCTGGTGTTGAACTAAAATTGAAGGAAGTATTGATTAGATAATTTTATATCGAGGTATTGGGACTTTCGAAGATTTGTACGTTCATTTTTATATAATAGTCTTAAATTTTTTTTGTTACTATTATCATCACTAAGATTATTTTACCACTATTAGTATAACGAAATACTAAAGATAACAAGGGAATAACAAAACTCGTAATACAAATATAAATAATTATAATACTTTAACAATTGCAAAACCCCAACCATAAACACTAGATGCAAAGCTACGGGAGAGCTAGAAGACAAATTGCGTCAACGATGCAAATTAAAAGGGAAAATGGAACTCATGGCTCAAAAAGATCAGAAGGGAACGCTTCCCTTAAAATAAAAACCAAATCTCTTGAACCGGATATTTTCCTTCCCGTCTGGCCTCGTTTGATGGTAGCTTTTTATTTTTCTTTAAAATCCAGAAAAACCTTCTCACGTAGCCCTTCAGGTGTGAAATCCATGTAGAAATGAGAGAGAGAGAGAGAGAGAGAGAGAGAGAGAGAGAGAGAGAGAGAGAGAGAGAGGAGAGAGAGAGAGAGAGAGAGAGAGAGAATATGGTTGTGGTCTGTAGAAGCCTTATAAATATTTATTCTCTTTCCAGGTGGAAATACTTTAACAATTAGAACTTAAATCATTTATTGAGAAGCTGAAGACTATTCTTATATCGAACAAAGCTTCAATGAAGGCCAAGGCTCCTCACCCCACACCCTTCCCTTCCTCATTCACTGCACAGCTTCCTTACGTTTACCTAACTTTAGGTAAAACATAAGTCGTGATACAAATCTGATAACATTAAAGACTAAATAATACTTTCCAAATGAAGTCAATAAAACACGTTGTGTTTTATCTTGAGGTGATCTTTTTAGAAATTAATATGAAGATGATTGCCTAAATTAATTTTCACTAAACCCAATTTTGGGTTGAGGCGAAGAAGAATAAGTTTTGACAATATTAACTGTACAAGGCTTGGTTTATGGAGAAGAAAGGATATTATTCCACATACATTTTATCCACAAAATGTTGTCCAATCAGCTGGACACAAGCCACATGGAATGTGAGGAAACTTTTAAACCATTTTTAGAGTAATGAAATTGAGGATAACCATTATATTGAAATTTAAGATATAATTTAATTGATAAAACAAAATATTAATCAAAGTAAGTTGATATAATATTCTAATCGATAGATACAGTGTCCTGTAGAATCTGTATAATAGACAGTTCAGTTCATTAATGATGCAATAGGGATGGCTAATTGAATTCTTACATAAGACGTATGTTTATAATAATACAGTTTATAATAATACATTAATATCAACCTTAGCTGGATACCTTATCGTCAATGGCTGGTCCCTTTATTGTCAGTTTTATTAAAGCTTACCCGTTAAGGTTTTGTTATGGTCTGCAACTTGAGGCCCGTTTTAGTTTAGCTTAATTGAAGTAGACTATTCACATGTAGAAAATATTCGATTCGGTACTATTCGTGTATGACCTGTCTGGTTGGAAAAAAAAAAGAAAAATCTTACGGTAATTTTTTTTTTTTTTTTTCGACAAAACACCTTTGACTAAAGTTTGTTGTTTAAAATACATGTTTGACAAAATCACATTTGGCAAAACGCACTTCTGATGAAACTCCTGTTCAATGAAATATCCGTTTGACGAAACACCCTCATATCGAAACACCGTTTGACGAAACTCCCATTTATCAAAAAATCTTTTTGACGAAATGCTTGTTTGATGAGACACGTTTAAACAAAAAATAAAGTTTCATCAAAACTTTAGTAACGAAAAATTTTTCTGTTCAATAAAGTGTCTGTCTGATAAAAATTCCGATTGGCAAAATTCTCTCCTTCGTTTGACAAAGCAAATATGAAAAAACCTCTAAACGAGTGTCTGTTCAACATATTCTTTATGAAAATTTCACCGATCAAGTTTACGGACTTGTCATTATAACGAATAATTTGTCATCTTATAAGCCTTCTTCTCTGCCCACACATTAGCCTCCTTTACCAATTTTTTAGCCTCCCTCTGTATCTATTTTAGCCTCCTTCTTGACCTACTTTTTTACCCTCCTTTACCTACTTTTAGCCTTTTTTTACCCACTTTTTAACAACCTTCTTTAATCAATTTACCCCTGCGCACGATTTAGCCTCCTTCTTTACTCACTTGTTAGTATTAGTCTTTGTCCACATTTAGCCTCCTTTGCCCACGTGTTAGCCTCCTTCCTTATCCACTATTTAACCTCCCCCTCTACCCAGTTTAGCCTTCTTCTTTGCCCATATTTTAGTCTCCTTCTTTACCCAGATTTTAGTCTCCTTCTTTACCCAGTTGTTACCCTCCTTCTTTACCCACTAGTCAGCATTCTTCTTTGCCCACATTTTAGCCTTACTCTTTACCCACGTTTGAGCCTCCTTGGTTTTTCCCACTTGTTAGCCTTCCTTTTAGCCCACATTTTACCCTCCTTTATCCACTTGTTATCCTTCTTCATCCATTTTTAACAGCCTTCTTTACCCACATTTATCCCTATTTGCCCACTTGTTAGCCTTCTTTTTTGCCTACATTTTAGCCTCCTTCTTTGCCCACTAGTTAATCTTCTTCTTTACCCTCATTTTAGCCTCCTCCTATATGCACTTGTTAGCCTTCTTCTTTTATAAAATTTTATCCTCCTTTAACCATTTGTTATAATTTTAGCCTCCTCATTTATCCACTTGTTAGCCTTCTTCTTCGCCCACATCTTAGTCTTCTTTACACACTTGTTAGCCTTCTTTTTTTTAGCTTCCCTCTATACCCATTTTAGCCTCCTTCTTGACCTACATTTTACTCTCCTTTACCTACTTTTAGCCTTCTTTACCCACTTTTTAACCACCTTCTTTAACCAGTTTACCCCTGCGCACGTTTTAACCTCCTCTTTTACCCACTTGTTAGTATTAGTCTTTGTCCAAATTTAGCCTCCTTTGCCCACGTGTTGGCCTCCTTTTTTATCCACTTTTTAACCTCCTCCTTTACCCAGTTTAGCCTTCTTCTTTGCCCATATTTTAGTCTCCTTCTTTACCCAGAATTTAGTCTCCTTCTTTACCCAGTCGTTACCCTCCTTCTTTACCAACTAGTCAGCATTCTTCTTTGCCCACATTTTAGCCTCACTCTTTACCCATGTTTGAGCCTCCTTGGTTTTTCCCACTTGTTAGCCTTCCTTTTTGCCCACATTTTACCCTCCTTTATCCACTTGTTATCCTTCTTCTTCATCCACTTTTTAACCACCTTCTTTACCCACATTTTATCCCTATTTGCCCACTTGTTAGTCTTCTTTTTTGCCTACATTTTAGCTTCCTTCTTTGCCCACTATTTAATCTTCTTCTTTACCCACATTTTAGCCTCCTCCTATATGCACTTGTTAGACTTCTTCTTTTATAAAATTTTATCCCCCTTTAACCATTTGTTATAATTTTAGCCTCCTCATTTACCCACTTGTTAGCCTTCTTCTTCGCCCACATCTTAGTCTTCTTTACATACTTGTTAGCTTTCTTTTTTTTAGCCTCCCTCTCTACCCATTTTAGCCTCCTTTTTGACCTACATTTTACCCTCCTTTACCTACTTTTAGCCTTCTTTACCCACTTTTTAACCACCTTCTTTAACCAGTTTACCCCTGCGCACGTTTTAACCTCCTCCTTTACCCAATTGTTAGTATTAGTCTTTGTCCAAATTTAGCCTCCTTTGCCCACGTGTTGGCTTCCTTTTTTATCCACTTTTTAACCTCCTCCTTTACCCAGTTTAGCCTTCTTCTTTGCCCATATTTTAGTCTCCTTCTTTACCCAGAATTTAGTCTCCTTCTTTACCCAGTTGTTACCCTCCTTCTTTACCCACTAGTTAGCATTCTTCTTTGCCCACATTTTAGCCTCACTCTTTACCCATGTTTGAGCCTCCTTGGTTTTTCCCACTTGTTAGCCTTCCTTTTTGCCCACATTTTACCCTCCTTTATCCACTTGTTATCCTTCTTCTTCATCCATTTCTTAACTACCTTCTCTACCCATATTTTATCCCTTTTTGCCCACTTGTTAGCCTTCTTTTTTGTCTACATTTTAGCCTCCTTCTTTGCCCACTAGTTAATCTTCTTCTTTTCCGACATTTTAGCATCCTCCTATATGCACTTGTTAGCCTTCTTCTTTTATAAAATTCTATCCTCTTTTAACCATTTGTTATAATTTTAGCCTCCTCATTTACCCACTTGTTAGCCTTCTTCTTCGCCCACATATTAGTCTTCTTTACACACTTGTTAGCCTTCTTTTTTTTAGCTTCCCTCTCTACCCATTTTAGCCTCCTTCTTGACCTACATTTTACCCTCCTTTACCTACTTTTAACCTTCTTTACCCACTTTTTAACCACCTTCTTTAACCAGTTTACCCCTGCGCACGTTTTAACCTCCTCCTTTACCCACTTGTTAGTATTAGTCTTTGTCCAAATTTAGCCTCCTTTGCCCACGTGTAGGCCTCCTTTTTTATCCACTTTTTAACCTCTTCCTTTACCCAGTTTAGCCTTCTTCTTTGCCCATATTTTAGTCTCATTCTTTACCCAGATTCTAATCTCCTTCTTTACCCAGTTGTTACCCTCCTTCTTTACCCACTAGTCAGCATTCTTCTTTGCCCACATTTTAGCCTTACTCTTTACCCATGTTTGAGCCTCCTTGGTTTTTACCACTTGTTAGCCTTCCTTTTTGTCCACATTTTACCCTCCATTATCCACTTGTTATACTTCTTCATCCACTTTTTAACCGCCTTCTTTACCCACATTTTATCCCTATTTGCCCACTTGTTAGCCTTCTTTTTTTCCTACATTTTAGCATCCTTCTTTGCCCGCTAGTTAATCTTCTTTACCTACATTTTAGCCACCTTCCATATGCACTTGTTAGCCTTCTTCTTTAATAAAATTTTATCCTCCTTTAACTATTTGTTATAATTCTAGCCTCCTCAAATACCCACTTGTTAGCCTTCTTCTTTGCCCACATCTTAGTCTTCTTTACACACTTGTTAGCCTTCTTGTGTACCCACTTGTTAGCTTTCTTTTTCATCCACTTTTTAACCTTCTTCATTATTCATTTCAGCCTTCTTCTGTACCTACATTGAAGCCTCCCTCTGTAGACACTTGTTGGCCTTCTTCTTTGCTAATATTTTAAACTCCTTTACCCAATTTTTAGCCTGCTTCTTTGCCTACATTTTAGCCTCCTTCTTTACCCACTTGTTAGCTTTCTTTGTCCACATTTTAGCCTTTTTCTCTACCCACTTGATAGCCTTCTTCTTAACTCACTTGTTAGCCTTCTTCTTTATGCACTTTAAACCTACTCATTTACCCCTTTTAGCCTTCTTCTGTGCTTACATTTTAGAATACTTTATTACCCACTTGTTAGCCTTCTTCTTTGCCCACATTTTAGCCTCCTTCTTTACCCTCTTGTAAGCCTTCTTCTTTGCCTACAATTTAGCCTCTTTTGCCCATTGGTGGCCATCTTTATCCACTTTTTAACCTCCTTTTTTACCAATTTCAGCCATCTTCTTTCCCCACATTTTAGACTCCTTCCTTTACCCATTTGTTAACCTTTTTTCTTTGCCCACCATTTTAGCCTCCTTCTCTACACACTTATTAGCCTTCTTCTTTGTCCATATTTTAGCTTCCTTATTTATCCACGTGTTACCCTTCTTCTTTGTCTACATTTTAGCCTCCTTCTTTACTCACTTCCTGACCTTCATTTTTCCCATATTTTAGCCTCCTTCCTTACCCATTTGCAGCCTTCTCTTTTGCTTACATTTTACCCTCCTTTACTCACTTTTTAGCCTTCTTCTCTGCCCACATTTTAGCCTCCTTTACTGACTTGCTAGCCTTCTTCTTTGCCCACATTTTAGGCTCATTCTTTACCCCTTTGTTAGTCTTCTTTCTCCACGTTTTAGCCTTCTTCTTTTCCCACTTGTAAGCCTTCTTTTTTATCCATATTTTAGCCTCTTTCTTTACCAACTTGTTAGACTTCTTTTTTGTCCACATTTTATCCTCTTTTATCAATTAGATACCCATCTTTTTACCGACTTTTTACCTCCCTCCTTTACTCACTTTTTAACTTTCTTCTTTACCCATGTTTAAGCCTCCTTGTTTTTCCCCACTTGGTAGCCTTCTTCATTGCCCAAATTTAACCCCCTTTATGCACTTATCCTTCTTCTTTATCCACTTTTTAACCGCCTTCATTACGCTCATTTAAGCCTCCTCCTTTGCCCACTTGTTATCCTTCTCTTTTGCTCATTTGCTATTCTTCTCCTTTGCCCACAATTTTGCCTCCTTCTTTGCCCACTTATTAGTCTCCTTCTTTACCCATATTTTAGCTTCCTCCTTTATGCACTTATCAGCATTCTTTTTTGCCCAAATTTTATCCTCCGTTAACCACTTGTTATTATTCTAGACTCCTCTTTTACCCATTTGTTAGCCCTCTCCTTTGCCCATATCTTAGTCTTCTATACACTCTTGTTAGTCTTCTTCTATACCTAATTGTTAGCCTTCTTGCTTATCCCCTTATAACCTTCTTCTTTACCTATTTAGCTATCCTTTTTGCCTATATTAAAGCCTCTTCTGTACCCAATTGTTAGCCTTCTTCTTTGCCTAGGTTTTAAACTTTCTCTTTACCCTCTGTTAGCCTTCTTTGCCCACATTTCGTCCTTCGTTACCCACTTGTTAGCCTTATTATTTCCCCCAAATTTAGTCTGCTTCATCATCCTCTTGTTAGCCTTCTTCTTTGCCCCACATTTTAGCCTCCTTCTTTACCCTCTTGTAAGCCTTCTTCCTTGCCTACAATTTAGCCTCTTTTACCCATTGGTGGCCATCTTTATCCACTTTTTAACTTCCTTTTTTACCAATTTCAGCCATCTTCTTTCCCCCCATTTTAGACTCCTTCCTTTACCCATTTGTTAACCTTTTTTCTTTGCCCACATTTTAGCCTCCTTCTCTACACACTTATTAGCCTTCTTCTTTGTCCATATTTTAGCTTCCTTATTTATCCACGTGTTATCCTTCTTCTTTGTTTACATTTTAGCCTCCTTCTTTACTCACTTCCTGACCTTTTTTACCACATTTTAGCCTCCTTCCTTACCCATTTATAGCCATCTCTTTTGCTTACATTTTACCCTCCTTTACTCACTTTTGAGCCTTCTTCATTGCCCACATTTTAGCCTCCTTTACTGACTTGCTAGCCTTCTTCTTTGCCCACATTTTAGGCTCATTCTTTACCCCTTTGTTAGTCTTCTTTCTCCACGTTTTAGCCTTCTTCTTTTCCCACTTGTTAGCCTTCTTTTTTATCCATATTTTAGCCTCTTTCTTTACCAACTTATTAGACTTCTTTTTTGCCCACATTTTATCCTCTTTTATCAATTAGTTAGCCTTGTTCTTTACCGACTTTTTACCTCCCTCCTTTACTCACTTTTTAACTTTCTTCTTTACCCATGTTTAAGCCTCCTTGTTTTTCCCCACTTGGTAGCCTTCTTCATTGCCCAAATTTAACCCCCTTTATGCACTTATCCTTCTTCTTTATCTACTTTTTAACCGCCTTCATTACGCTCATTTAAGCCTCCTCCTTCCCCCACTTGTTATCCTTCTCCTTTGCTCACTTGCTTTTCTTCTCCTTTGCCCACAATTTTGCCTCCTTCTTTGCCCACTTATTAGTCTCCTTCTTTACCCATATTTTAGCTTCCTCCTTTATGCACTTATCAGCATTCTTCTTTGCCCAAATTTTATCCTCCGTTAACCACTTGTTATCATTCTAGACTCCTCTTTTACCCACTTGTTAGCCCTCTCCTTTGCCCATATCTTAGTCTTCTATACACTCTTGTTAGTCTTCTTCTTTACCTAATTGTTAGCCTTCTTGCTTATCCCCTTATAACCTTCTTCTTTACCTATTTAGCTATCCTTTTTGCCTATATTAAAGCCTTCTTCTGTACCCAATTGTTAGCCTTCTTCTTTGCCTAGGTTTTAAACTTTTTCTCTACCCTCTTTTTAGCCTTCTTTGCCCACATTTTGTCCTTCGTTACCCACTTGTTAGCATTATGATTTCCCCCAAATTTAGTCTGCTTCATTATCCTCTTGTTAGCCTTATTCTTTGCCCCACATTTTAGCCTCCTTTTTTACCCGCTTTGAAGTCCTGCTTTTTTGCCAGCAATTTGGACTACTTTACCGACTTGTTAGCCTTCTTTTTTTAACTACTTTTTAACCTCCTCTTTTTTATTTATTTATTTTTTTTTTTGGGGGGGGGGGGGGCGGTACCAATTTTAGCCTTCTTATCTGCCCACGTTTTAGACTCCTTCCTTTACCCATTTGTTAGCCTGTTGCTTAGCCCACATTTTAGCCTCCTTCTTTAACCCCTTTTTAGCCTTTTTCTTTTCCCATATTTTAGCCTCCTTATTTACCCACGTGTTATCCTTCTTTTTCCCCACATTTTATCCTCCTTACTTCCCCATTTTTAGTTCTTTTTTTCGCTTACATTTTACCCTCCTTTTTCCACTTTTTAGCCTTCTTCTTTGCCCACATTTTCACTGGTTAGCCCTCTTCTTCGCCCACATTTTATGCTTCATTTTTACCCTTTTGTTAGCCTTCTTTGCCCACATGTTAGCCTCCTTCTTTTCCCACCTGTTAGCCCTCCTCTTTACCCACATTTTAGCCTCTTTTTCCCACTTCTTAGCATTCCTCTTCTTACATATTTTAGACTCCTTTACCCAATTGTTAGCCTTTTTTTAAGCTACTTTCTAACCTTTTTCTTTACCCACTTGTTAGCCTTCTTCTTTGTCCACATTTTAGCCTCCGTTACCCACTTGTTAGCCTTCTTTGCCTACATTTTAGCCTCCTTTACCCGCTTGTTAACTTTCTTCTTTACCCACTTTTAACCTCCTCCTTTACCATGTTTTTAGTGTTCTTTACCCACATTTTATCCTCTTGTACCCAATTGATAGTGTTTTTATTTACCCCCTTCTTAACTTCCTTTTTCACCCACTTGATAGTGTCATTCTTTATCCAGTTTTTAAAGTTCTTTACCCATTTTAGCCTTCTTCCTTACCGACTCGCAATCCTCCTCCTTTGCCCACTTGTTAACCTTCTTCTTTACCCACTTTTAACCTCCTCCTTTACCAAGTTTTTATTGTTCTTTACCCACATTTTATCCTGTACCCAATTGATAGTGTTTTTATTTACCCCCTTCTTAACCTCCTTTTTCACCCACTTGATAGTGTCATTCTTTATCCAGTTTTTAAAGTTCTTTACCCATTTTAGCCTTCTTCCTTACCGACTCGCAATCCTCCTCCTTTGCCCATATTTTAGCCTCCTTTACCTTTATTTTAACCTCATTCTCTGCACAATTGCTAGCCTTCTTCCCTGCTCACATTTTAGCCTGGTTCCTTACCCATTTGTTAGCCACCTTCTTTGCCCACATTTTAACCTCCTTCTTCAACCACGTGTTAACTTTCTTCATCTACAGTTAAGCTAACATCTTTACCCACTTTTAACTTTCTTCTCTGCCCACATTTAACCTCTCTTTTTTGCCAACTTGTAAGCCTTCTTTGCCCACATTTTAGTATGATTATTTATTCAAATGTTAGCCTTCCTCTTTGCCCACATTCAGCCTCCTTCTTTACTCACTTGGTACCATTCTTCTTTACCCAGTTGGTAGCCTTCTCCTTTACCAACATTTTACCCTCCTTCTGTGCCCACTTGTAAGCCTTCATCTCTGCTCACATTTTAGCATCCTTCTTTAACAACTTGTTAGCCTTCATCTTTACTCAACTTTAGCCTCCTTCTTTACCCACTTGTTAGCATTCTTCTTCACTCACTTGTTAGCCTTCTCTACCCACATTTTAGCACCCTTCTTTGCCCACTAGTTAGCATTCTTCCTTACCCACTTGTTAGCATTCTTCTTTCCCTACTTTTTTTGCATTTTTCTTTGCCCAAATTTTATTCTAATTCTTTATCCACTTGTTAGCCATCCTTTTTTGCCCACCTTTTAGGACGATTCTTTACCTACTTGTACGTCTTTTTGCCCATAATTTAGCCTCCTTCTATATCCAATTGTTAACCTTCCTTTACCCACATTTTAGCCCCCTTCTTTGTCCACTTCTTAGCCTTCTTCTTTGCCCAAATTTTAGCCTTCCTCTTTACCTACTTATTAGTCTTCTACTTTACCTACATTTTAGCCTCCTTCTTTATCCAATTGTTAGCTTTCTTCTTTACCTACAATTTAGCCTTCTTCTTTACCCACTTGTTAGCTTTCTTCTTTACCCACATTTTAGCCTTCTTCTTTACTCACATTTAAGCCTCCTTCTTTACCCACTTGTTAGCTTTGTTCTTTACCCACATTTTAGCCCTCTTCTTTACCCGCTTGTTAGTCTTCTTCTTTATCCTTATTTTAACCTCCTTCTTACACCACTCGTTAGCCTTCTTCTTTGCCCACATTTTAGCCTCCTGCTTTACCCACTTGTTTGCCTTTTTATTTGCCCACATTTAGCCTCCCTCTTCATCCACTTGTTAGCCCTTCTCTTTACCCACATTTTCGCTTTCTTATTTGCCCACTTGTTACCCTTCTTCTTTTCCCACATTTTAGCATTCTTCTACACCCACTTGTTAGCCTTCTTCTTTACCCAAATTTTAGCCTTCCTCTTTGCCTACTTATTAGTCTTCTACTTTACCTACATTTTAGCCTCCTTCTTTATCCACTTGTTAGCTTTCTTCTTTACCCACGGTTTAGCCTTCTTCCTTACCCACTTGTTAGCTTTCTTCTTTACCCACATTTTAGCCTTCTTCTTTACTCACATTTTAGCCTCCTTCTTATCCACTTGTTAGCTTTGTTCTTTACCCACATTTTAGCCCTCTTCTTTACCCACTTGTTAGTCTTCTTCTTTATCCTTATTTTAGCCTCCTTCTTCAACCACTCGTTAGTCTTCTTCTTTGCCAACATTTTAGCCTCCTGCTTTACCCACTTGTTTGCCTTTTTATTTGCCCACATTTAGCCTCCCTCTTCATCCACTTGTTAGCCCTTCTCTTTACCCACATTTTAGCTTTCTTATTTGCCCACTTGTTACCCTTTTTCTTTTCCCACATTTAAGCATTCTTCTACACCCACTTGTTAGCCTTCTTCTTTACCCAAATTTTAGCCTTCTTCTTTACCCACTTGTTAGGCTTCTTCTTCACCCACAATTTAGCCTCTTTTTTAACGCACTTGTTAGTCTACTTCTTTATCCACATTTTAGCCTCCTTTATACATATGTTAGCCATCTTCTTTGTCCACATTTTAGTCTCTTTTTTTACGCATTTGTTAAGTCTTTTTGTAACCATATTTTAGCCTCCTCCTTTACCCACTTGGTAGCATTATTCTTTACCCACATTTAAGCTTTCTTCTTTACCCACATTTTAGCCATCCTCTTTATGCACTTGT
>NC_090757.1:67930635-67935635 GCF_036898095.1 Palaemon carinicauda
TGCGCATAGTGCTTGACCGCCTGCAACAAAACGGCTTTGTAGTCCGGTACGACAAGTGTACCTTTGGCGCCAACGAAGTGTCGTTCTGAAGGCACCGTATCACTCTTGAAGGAGTCCATCCCCTCCCTGAGAAGGTAGCAGCCGTTCAGAAATTCCCCGCACCCTCGACCGTCAAAGCTCTGTAGGAATTCTTGGGCATGATCAACTATTATCACCGTTTTCTGCCAGCCATTGCAGCCACTCTTGCTCCCCTCTACGCCTCCCTCAAGGGCAAGCCAAAGGACTTGAAGTGGGGTCCCCTTCAAAAAGCAGCCTTCTGCAATGTAAAGAAGGCCCTATCAACTGCTGCGGCTCTCACTTTTCCTATCCCACACGCCCCTCTTTTTCTCTCCACCGATGCCAGCGACGTCGCTATTGTTGCAGTACTCGAGCAGGTGGTCAAAGGCTCGCCCCGCCCATTGGCCTTCTTCAGCAGAAAACTGTCAAAGGCAAAATAAGGTTATTCTACCTTCGATCGAGAATTGCTGGCGGTGCACTTGGCTGTCCGTCACTTTCGCCATTTCTTAGAAGGTACGCCCTTCGTCATTCGCACAGACCACATGCCTCTGGTGCATGCCTTCACTCGACAGTCTGACGCCTGGTCCGCCCGTCAACGCCGACATCTCTCCGCAGTGGCTGAATACAATTGCACCCTCCAATACGTCCCTGGGAAAATGAATCCCTTTGCCGATGCCCTGTCAAGAAACACGTTGGCTGCCGTTCAACTGGGATTGGATTACAACGCCCTGGCTGAAGCCCAACGACAGGATCCAGAGTATCAAGCTTGTAGGACATCCTGCACGTCCCTCCGTTGGGAGGATTTTCCCCTCGAAGACTCCAACACCACCCTCGTCTGTGACGTCAGTACTGGTAGACCGCGACCTTGGATTCCTGCTCCCATGCGCCGACAGGTGTTTGATTTCATCCACGGCCTTTCACATCCTCGTGCCGTTCTACTGCACAGCTGCTGAAGGCAAAGTTCATTTGGCACGGCATTTCTAAGGATGCTAAGGATTTGGTCCGTGCCTGTACTTCTTGCCAAACTTCCAAAGTACATCGATACAGGATTCAGGAGTGGCCACCTTTCCTCAACCTCAGCGTCGTTTCGCACACATTCACGTCGACGTTGTAGGCACCCTACCCACATCACAAGGACATCGTTACCTGTTACCGTCATCGACCGCTCCACTCGTTGGCCTGAAGCCATTCCCATGTAAACTGTAACGTCCGCCTCATGTACATCTGCCTTACTCTCTGGATGGATTTCAAGATTCGGTATCCCTGAGCATATTACTTCTGACAGGGGAACCACTTTCACCTCTCAATTATGGACGTCATTAGCGAATCTCCTGGGCATCACCCTACATCAGACAACGGCCTACAACCCTGCTGCCAATGGAATGATTGAACGTTTTCATCGCACCCTCAAAGCAGCGTTGATGTCCCGCTTCAAGGATTGCAACTTGTTTACTCAGCTTCCCTGGGTCCTCCTTGGACTAAGGACCACTCCTAAAGACGCCCTCGACGTCTCGGCAGCCGAAATGGTGTATGGCGACCCGTTGGTCGTCCCTGCCGAGTTTTTATCTTCTACAACCTCCTCCGACGATCTCCAGTGCATACGTCACGTCGTGGGAAAATTTACTCCGTGCCGCCAGACTTACAAGCCCCCAGCGAAGCATCACATACCAACGGACTTGCACTCTGCAACGCACATCTTCCTGCGCAACGACACCAGCAAGCCACTGCTAACGCCCCCTTACACGGGCCCTTTCCTCGTGATCCGACGCAGTCTGAAAGCATTCCTCCTAAACATTCGGGGCAAAGAAGACTGGGCTTCCATTGACCGTGTAAAACCTGCTTATCTTCTGCCAGATGACCCGCCTATAGTTCACCTCTCTAGATCAGGGCGCCCTATTTAACATGTACAGTATGTCATTTTTAGGGGGGGAGCCATGTACCAACCGTGTTTCACACAATTGCACATAATTCCTTTTGTATATATTATGCTTGTATCTTCGCTCCTCTCTCGCACTAAAACGAACATGAAAATTCCTGTCTGGTTTTTCCTCTGTAATATTGTCTGTCTTGTGAACTTGTTATGTCCTGTTGCCTTGAGGTTTTGTATATAAGGAGAGTGTTCCACAATAATATAACTCAGTCGTTTCCAATCGGCCTTTGAGTTCACACCCTTACTCGGCGCCGTCACAATATAATCATTTGATAGACTGGAAGAACTCTAAAGAGCTGCTATTCTGTAAAGATGTTGTGAAGAGAAATATCATAGAATAGAGTATTATAAAGATGGAGTCGGATTGTGTTTTTAATATTAGTGCTGGTTTATATAAATTGGATAATTTCATCATGACCAATATTGTTCAACAATTCAGAATTATATAATTTGTGTTTACCTTTTTTGTGTGTTTATGACCAGTTTGCGTTCAAGTACAAATTTTGGCTGTGGGTTGTTTGATTGTTTGACAATGCTAGTTAGCTGACTAAGTTTTTCTATCATTTCTGTACTATTCAAAAAATTTTAGTTTTTTGTTTTTATCCTATTTTACTTATTGACGTCCTTCAACTATGTCTCACTTTTTATTGTACCCTGAAGAAGTGTATTAAAATGTACGAAAGCGCTTGGTACTAAAGCTTTTTATTATTTCCTACTGGCTTTTGCAGATACTAAGTCACGTGATCCTTGTAGCAGTAAAGCATATATATATATATATATATATATATATATATATATATATATATATATATATATATATATATATATATATATATATATATATATATAGTGGGAGAGAGAGAGAGAGAGAGAGAGAGAGAGAGAGAGAGAGAAAGAGAGAAAGAATATACATATAATAATAATTACACATATATGCACATTTATGTAAGCGTATATATCGTGTATTCAAATAAGCTAGATAAATTTTTGATACATAAATATCTGGATTCTCTTAACGACCTCGGGATCAGAGCCCCAGGCGAAATCACACGAAGACAAGAGCTTGTGTCCAGCCGGGAATCGAACCCTGGTTAGCAAGCTTGTATAGACAGTGACTAAACCACTTGGCCACGAAGAAAGATAAAAGTCAATGACAATTCTCTTGTATTTATACCTGTCGAATTCAGGTGTTTTGTACGGGGTATGGTCGATTCGCCGTCAGTCGGTTTCGCGGTCAGTCACTTTTGCCCCCGGGTGAAGTCGATTCGCCATCATAATTGTACCCACACTTGGTGGAGTCTGTTCGCCGTCAACATAGGAGTCGTTTCGCCGTCAATATTGGAGTTGTTTCTCCCCGTTATTAAGATATGGACCAAGATGTACAATTGGCAGCAAAAAATTTTTTTATTGTTTTTAAAGTCATCGTTAATACAAATAAGATTAATATCACATTTTATTCTAATCTATGTACAATAATTTATAATTTCCGTAGAAGATAATCAGAATCATTCAGAATCACTCCGAGCAAATATGAAAAATTGTACTTACTTTTAAAATAAATATTCACTTCCACGCTGATAAAAAATATAAAATATTAACATCCAGCACTCAAACAACTGTCTCCTGCCACAGTCAATCAGATATTCCATTCGTTCCAGGCATTCCCCACTGTCCTAAAATAGCTATAAAAATAAACAAACAACTCAATTATTCCATCGGTCTTTCGCAACACAAACAGACCACTGCACTAATTACCTTTCGCTTGCACATAGAATAGAATAAAATGTTATATTAATCTTAATTATATTAACAATGAATTTACAAACAATTAAAAAAAATTCTGCTGCCAATTGTATGTCTTGGTCCATTTCTTAATAACGGGGGCGAAACAACTCCTATATTGACGGCGAAACGACTCCTATGTTGACGGCGAACAGACTCCACCAAGTGAGGGTACAATTATGACGGCGAATCAACTTCACCCGGGGGCGAAAGTGACTGACCGCGAAACAGACTGACTGCAAAACGTCTATAACCCTTTTGTACTTAGAATTAAAATCAACCCATCTTTACCATCGTAGCTAATTGGTGAAGATGGGTTGATTTCAATTCTAAGTACAAAACACCTGAATTCGACAGGTATAAGTACAAGAGAATTGTCATTAACTTTTATCTTTCTTTGTGGCCAAGTGGTTTAGTCACTGTCTATACAAGCTTGCCGACCAGGGTTCGATTCCCGGCCGGACACAAGCTCTTGTTTTTGTGTGATTTCGCCTGGGGCTCTGATCCCGAGGTCGTTAAGAGAATCCAGACATTAATGTATCAAAAATTTATATGGCTTATTTGAATATGAAAAACATGTCTAAATGTGCAAAATTTATCATTAATCGAATGCCAAGTAACAAACTACCAATTAGCTACGATGGTGAAGATGGGTGGATTTCAATTCTAAGTACAAAACACCTGAATTCGACAGGTATAAGTACAGAAGAATCGTCATTGACTTTTATCTTTCTTCGTGGCCAAGAGGTTTAGTCACTGTCTCTACAAGCTTGACGACCAGGGTTCGATTCCCGGCCGGACACAAGCTCTAGTCTTTGTGTGATTTCGCCTGGGGCTCTGATCCTGAGGTTGTTAAGAGAATCCAGACATTAATGTATCAAAAATATACATGGCTTATTTGAATATGAAAAACACGTCTAAATGTGCAAAAATTTATCATTAATCGAATGCCAAGTAACAAACTACCAATTAGCTACGATGGTGAAGATGGGTTGATTTCAATTCTAAGTACAAAACACATGAATTCGACAGGTATAAGTACAGAAGAATCGTCATTGACTTTTATCTTTCTTCGTGGCCAAGAGGTTTAGTCACTGTCTATACAAGCTTGCCGACCAGGGTTCGATTCCCGGCCGGACACAAGCTCTTGTCTTTGTATGATTTTGCCCGGGGCTCTGATCCCGAGGTCGTTAAGAGAATCCAGATACTAATGTATCAAAAATTTATATGG
>NC_090757.1:67940635-67945635 GCF_036898095.1 Palaemon carinicauda
GTGCGTGTGTAGGCTTTCTGGTTGCAATGCATCCAAAACAAGTAACGATATATATAAAAACTGTGCTAGATAATAAAAAATTAAATCAAAACTATGGGTGACCCTATATGCTAGACATGAAAATACTGGAATCACAACTATGGGTGAACCTCTATGCTAGTCATAAAAAAAAGGAATCACAACTATGAGTGAACCTCTATGCTCGTCATAAAAAAAATTGAATCAATACTATGGGTGACCCTCTATGATAGTCATAAAAAAATGGGATCCCAACTATGGGTGAACCTTTATGCTAGTCATAAGAAAAATGGAATCACAACTATGGGTGAACCTCTATGCTAGTCATAAAAAAATGGAATCACAACTATGGGTGACCGTCTATGCTAGTCATAAAAAATGGAATTACAACAATGGGTGACCCTCTATGCTAGTCATAAAAAATGGAATCACAACTATGGGTGAACCTCTATGCTAGTCATAAAAAATGGAATCACAACTATGGGTGAAACTCTATGCTAGTCAAAAAAATGGAATCCCAACTATGGGTGAACCTCTATGCTAGTCATAAAATAAAATGTAATCACAACTATGGGTGAACCTCTATGCTAGTCATAAAAAGAAAATGGAATCACAGCTATGGGTGAACCTTTCTGCTAGTCATGAAAAAATTAAATCACAACCATGGATGACCCTCTCTGCTAGTCATAAAAAAATGGAATCACAACTATGGTTGAACCTCTATGCTAGTCATAAGAAAAATGGAATCACAACTATGGGTGAACCTCTATGCTAGTCATAAGAAAAATGTAATCACAACTATGGGTGAACCTCTATGCTAGTCATAAAAAAAATGAAATCTCTACGATGTGTGACCCTCTATGCTAATCATAAAAAAATGGATTTGTAAAAATGTGTGGGTGCATTTTTGCAACACCACCACTTGCAACTCTGTGACTTAAAGCAAAGTTTGGCCATCCATATACCAAAGGCACTTCACCCAATTTTGGGGGGTAGCCGAGATCAACAAAGAAACAAAACAAAAACAAAAAAGGGGACCTCTGCTCTCTACGTTTGTATTTATACATAAAGTATAATAAATTAGATACAACAAACAATGTCACTGAGTTTGTTTATTGCTTCCCTAAGAAAATCAAGCCTTTACCTATGTTCCGTTTAACAAAAAAAAAAAAAAAAAACTAATTTAAGAAATTACACTTCCTAGATATATCTAAATGAGCCTATACCCTGACTAAAAAAATGAAATTGAATGTGATATTGTAAAGCCTTTATCTTTAGGTTAACAATTTTAGCACAATCTTACGAAAATTATCCCTTTTAAATGAGGTACATAAAAAATAATATCCCATGAAATATTACAAAAATGAAATTAAATACCACCAACTGTTAAAAGAAAATCGAAATATCAAGGGATGCAACGTGTTCTCGCTGGTACCCTACACAGAAATTATGCCTCACTCCCGTAAATGTTTATTATTATTATTAGTATTATTTGTATTATTATTATTATTATTATTATTATTATTATTACTAGCCAGGCTACAACCTTAGTTGGAAAAGCAAGATGCTATAAGCCCAAGGGCTACAATAGGGAAAAATAGCCCAGCGAGGAAAGGAAATAAGGAAATGAATAAATGATGAGAATAAGTTAACAATAAATCATTCTAAAACAGTAACAACGTCAAAACAGATATGTCCTTTATAAAATATTAACAACATCAAAACAGATATGTCATATATAAACTATAAAAAGACTCATATCAGCCTGGTCAACATAAAAACATTTGCTCCAACTTTCAACTTTTGAAGTTTTACTGATTCAACTTAGGAAGATCATTCCACAACTTGGTAACAGCTGGCATAAAACTTCTAGAATATTAGATAGTATTGAGCCTTATGATGGAGAAGGCCTGGGTATTAGGATTAACTGCCTGCTAGTATTACGAACAGGATAGAATTGTCCAGAGAGATCTGAATGTAAAGGATGGTCAAATCTTATGCAACATACATAATTAACTGATTGAATGACGGTGCCACAGATTAATATCTAGATCAGGAATAAGAAATTTGATAGACCGTAAGTTTCTGTCCAACATATTAAGATGAGAATCAGCAGCTGAACACCAGACAGGAGAACAATACTCAAAACAAGGTAGAATGAAAGAATTAAAACACTTCTGAAGATTAGATAGATCACCAAAAATCTTAAAAGACTTTCTCAATAAGACAGTTTTTTGTGGAATTGAAGAAGACAGAGACCTATTGTGTTTCTCAAAAGTAAATTTGCTGTCGAGAATCACACCTAAAAATTTAAGAGAGTCATACAAATTTAAAAAAAGACATTATCAATACTGAGATCCGGATGTTGAGGAGCCACCGTCTTGACCTACTTACAATCATACTTTGAGTTTTTTTAGGATTCAACTTCATACCCCATAATTTGCACCATGCACTAATTTTAGCTAAATCCCTATTAAGGGATTCACCAACCCCAGATCTACATTCAGGGAATGGAATTGATGCAAAGAGAGTAGCATCATCTGCATATGTAACAAGCTTGTTTTCTAGGCCAAACCACATGCCATGTGTATATAGTATGAAAAGTAATGGGCCAAGAACACTACCCTCTGGAACACCGGATATCACATTCCTATACTCACTAATGTGCCCATCAACAACAACTCTTTGAGATCTATTACTTAAAAAAATCAATAATAATGCTAAGAAACGACCAACCCACTCCAAACTGTTTGAGTTTGAAAATAAGGGCTTCGTGATTAACACGGTCAAAGGCAGCATTAAAATCCAGGCCAATCATACAAACTTCCTGACCATAATCAAGGGATTTCTGTACAGCATTGGAGATTGTAAGAAGGGCATCACATGCTCCAAGGCCTTTACGAAAACCAAATTTTAAACTAGGGAATAGGTGATTACCTTCAGCAAACCTATTAAAACGTTTTGCCAGAAGACGTTCAAAAACTTTAGATAATATGGGAGTTGTGGAAATTGGGCGGTAATCAGTGGGACTTGAGCTACCACAAACACATTTACATATAGGAATAACATTACCAATCCTCCAACAAGTGCTAAAAGCTCCTCTTCTTGCTAACTTGCGCAAAATAACAAATAACTTTGGAGCTAAGAAATCTGCTGTCTTTATAAGAAAACAATGGAAAAATACCATTTGGGTCTACACCTCCATAGGCATCAAGGTCCATCAACAGAGCTTTAATTTCACAAGATCAAAAAGCTAAATTAGTTCGTTTAGCCTCAAGAAAACATGAATGAGTAAGTTCAAGTTTTTACGCGAATCATATGCCAAGTGTCGATATGAGTCCAGCCTGTTTCCTCGCACTAAAGATAAATGTTAAATTATTTCATGCAAAAAATGAATGACTGATATGTACGTGAACCACTTACCAACGTGCAATAATTCAGCAAAAATCTCAGTTCTACGCTTTCGTTACGTAGAATTCGTAAACAATAACTAAGCAAACAATAACAAACCTTGGCTTCATTCGGGAACTCGGCTGTGGGCCCAGTTATATCATGTTGGCCACGTTTTAAATGAACACGTGCTTAGCCTATTACATTTTCGGAGAATTTCTTAAATTTCAGTGATTTTTAACACAAAATTAAAAATTCACTTACTGCACAATATATTTGAAAACTTAATCACTGTGATAACTGTCGCTCAAACCGAGCAAAGCACAAATTCTTCCCGGACGGTTGACTATCTTGCTGAACAATTGGACTTAAGCTTACCACGTGGGTTTTTAAAAGCAACAGGTTTCGCGGTAAAAACACACGCACTAAAAAATAAAAAATTTTAACAATAAGAGTAAAATGCTTTGGCTGTTTTCTTTCACGGTTCCAACTCCAGTGGTAGAAGAATTTACTTAGAAATTAAATTAAGATTTGTCTCGTCGCTATAGACAGAAAAGCAGGGAATATGACTGTAATAAAAATAATTTGAAATTACTGTCTTAGCGAATCCTGGCAAAGTCATTAATTTATGTTAAGTGCCTGTATGCTTGTGAGCCCGGCCTTGCTTAAGGAACTCTGCGCGTACATAAAAAGAGAATGATGGTAAGGTCACCAGTCGGCAATAAGACAAGGAATAACCACAAAATAAATATATTTAAAATAATATTCAAGTGAAAATTAATAAAAGGGGAGAACAACAGATAACTGCTTCATATTTCAGGTAAGCCAGGAGGTACTTCACGGGGAGTTGGGCTCACGTGGAGTTAGGATGGCCGTGGAAGGTTTTCAGCACCACAATCTCATTCCATGGAAAGGGAATTAAATCGAATTATTAACCACTCACTTACTTCTAAAGGCTGGAACACGATGAAAGTGGTTTGGGCAAAACCATTAAGCAAATCAAATAAAAGCGCAAACTTGGGAATTTAAACACTACAAGTGGGAATCAACACTGTCACAGGGTGAATTAATTAAGGTTAGGAGCAAACGGCACACGTAGTTGGGGTAACAAAGGTTCAGTATGTAGGATCTCTTCCTTAAAGGATAAAAAGAAAAAATATGTGATGTGATAAGAGAAGGAGAAGGAAGGCTGGGTAATGACGATGAGGATCTCAAAATTAGACACCTTACCTTGGTAAAAAGGACTTTGGTTCCTCCCTTGTGGAGGATGTGTCACAGGTCCTGCCTCCTTGATGTCTTGTGGGTAAAGAGAGGTGATGCTCCTCTCACGGATGTTGGTTAGCGAAGGAGGGGGCCCAGTTTTTCCTGAATCGACTTAAAACCACTTGGCCCCTAATTGGGGGGGGGGGGGGGGGGTAGGGGGAATTGGCTTGACCGCTGTCCTATTGGACTGGCTTTGTCACGTCTCCCAACACCCACGTCAATAGGCCTCGTAACTTCTCCCAGATCTTCTTTGTAGTAGCGTTTGAGCGGCCACATGACTTCTCCGGATCCTTTTTGGCAGCGTTTAAAGGCCACGTGCTTTGAAGATG
>NC_090757.1:67948135-67953135 GCF_036898095.1 Palaemon carinicauda
GGAGCGAAAATCCCTAAATAATCTCACAGGGATATCGCATAATATCAGAGGACGTATTCTTGACACGTCACATAGCTATCTTCGCCCCGAACAGTATTAAGGCCTCGAGGGGGATATAGTGACAAGAATCCGAAACGAGAATGAAAAGAGAGTCGCTTATAAGGCATTTTTCCTATTCCGTTTCCAGTGTGTATCTGATGAAGGCGGTAGCGCCCTCTTCATTCCTTTTCGTGTAGCTCAACTACTCGGTGTTTTCCCTTGTGCTCTCTCATTATTTTGCATTTAATTTAACTTTTTGATGACTTCTCCAGCCTCTTCTGCCTCTTGAAAGTTGAGTATTATCTTTACTATGTATAAATGTAAGCTCTTGTCGTTTTGAATTAAGTCAAAAGTGATATTAACGTAAACAAGAGCTGTTGCCTACCGGAGGCATCCTGGATGCCATCGCTCGCTCTTATGGGTCTGTTAGTTAGCTAGAGCCACGTTTCCGGTTTGTTACGCTTTAATAATTTTGCTATTTAGCTACTCTAGAAATGCTTATATTGTTCGGTCAGTGTGAGCTCGATGATTTCGACACGGGTCGAGGGTACCGATCCTGCCCTTCGCGAGGCTCCGTAGCCTAGACTTCTGGCACTAGTACTTTCATGCATGGTATAAGTTTTTCCGAGTGTTATTTTATTGAAGCTATAGGCAAATATTTTATACATGTAAGATATTGTTGAATGTTTTTCCAAGATTGTATACGAGAGAGTTTCGGTAATTTAGGTAAACGATTCTCACCTTACCTAGCTAGTATTCTCGGTACAGTAATATACTTTCGCACATCCCCGATTGTTCTTTTCTCCTCCGGAGTCCAAGTTCAATCCCTCTCTCTCTCTGAAAGCCCTTGGCTTAATCCTAGTGGTTTTACCTGTATATTAATCAAGGTATTACTATTCTAGGATATTTCTGCCCTGTCCTGATAACCAGAGTGACTGATTTTTGGGTTTGGGCAGAACTTCAGAGTTTTTAGTCTGTGGTCTGCTTCTTCCTAGCATTGAGAATGAGTCTCCTTTGCTAGTTTAGGGGCGGACACAGGAAGATTTGCTTCCCTAGTCCATGTCGGAAGGATTTTGATGATTCCTTCCTCTAGTGGCCTAGCAGACTGTCCTGTGTCGTTTTTTCTCAGGCTGGAGAATGAGTTTCTCGGTTGCCAGGCAAAATAACTTCACCTAACTTTGTTCTGGTTGGGAGGAGGATAGCAAGCATTGCCAGTCTTCCTCCCTAATAGACAACTCTTGGTTAGGATGAGCTCCCTAACTGCTGAGTGTGTCTCTTGCTAGAACGAAGTCTTTAGGACCCTTATCCCTTCCCCACATCTCTTTTTTTTATTTTCCTGGCCATAGTCCTTCTTCCGTACCTAGCATAGGTTAGGAAGGAGGACCGGCTCAGCTCTCTGCCGGCCGGCAGAGACCCTTTGTTTTTTGCAGAGTGAACCCCAGACCTCCCTTGGTCTCTCTTCCATGTCTGCCGGTAGAGCCCTGCAGGCTGTGGATTCTTTGGAAGCTTGAATGCTACATTCTCCCCTTACATAAGTTCACTCTTTCTGGATGGAGGGTCGTATGGCATGCCACCTTATAACCTTACATCCATACTGTTTCTCTGACTATTGTGTTGCACCGCTATCCCGGCTGCCGGCTTGACAGCTGACAGCCGGGCAGGTGGAGGTTCTCTGGTTCTTGGCTACTGTCGGCGGGCATGGCTTTATTACTTTTGACGGCCGGCAGTGGAATCACAGCCCGAATCCGCTGGCCGCTACGATTAGCGGCCGGCAGCTGGGTTTTAGTGTTTTCAGCCGTCGGCTGGCAATGATTGCCGACCGGCACACAGTCGCGAATCAATGGGCTGCCGCCTATTAGTTAAAGATAGTATATCTTTGATCTATAAAGGGGTAGTTGCCGGCCGGCACAATAGCATGCGATGTACAGTAGTTGCTATATTCGTAGTGTAGTACACACTGCATTAGTAGAAACTGCTGTACAGTTTGTGATAACACTAAAGTTCTTCATTATACTTAATGTTATCTTGTACAGCCTTTTGTTGAGACCATACTTTATATAGAAAGTGAGTTCTTTCTGTATTCTTTCAATCCCGTATATTAAAACTATACATTAAATTTCCGTTTAGGAAATTACAAAAGGTATTCTAGTATAGAATTAACCTTAGTTTTAATATCTTGGGAGGTTACGGCAATTCACTGGACAGGGAATACAAGTATGTGTCTTTCCTTCTTTCTTTTATAGCTTTTCTATATAAGCTAAATGTTTCAATATAAGTGAAAAGCCTTCACTTGATACTCATGGATTTTTCTTCTCTTTACAGGAAGACCATACGAACTGCAGGAGTGTGTTCTGTAATGTCCGCAGTAAGTACTTCTGTGTACATTAACATTGTAGGAGGCAAGCAGCATGCGCAGCCTCCAGAGGTGATCTCCGGTATTGGGACCCTCAGGTTTGTACAGTATGTTCTAACCTGATTACTGAGGCTTTTGACGACCCCAAGTCGACGAAGTCAAGGGATGCTGCCAGGGAAAAGTTGCGATCCTGGGTGAGGGGTTTTCAGAAAAACACCTCAGGCCCCTACCTTCCAAACGAGAAGATGAAGGCCTGCCTTTTCCCTAAAGCATCGGCTGATGCAATCATTCCCCTGCCTCAGGTGGAGATACCAACTTCCCATAATCCGGTGGATTCTGAAGTCTTGGCTGCCCTTTAAGACATCCAGTTGGACGATAGGATGTCGGAGGTGTCGGATTCTACAGAGAAGGACCTTCTAGGAGAAGGTCAAGAGGAGGAGCTGTGCCAGGCTCCTCAAGTAGAAGGGGAAGAAATCGATGAGGTGTCGGTTACATTGGTTCCGGACCCAGAACCTGTTCCCTCTACATCGTCTGCTATCCCAGATGACCTGGGAAGGACTCTTTCTTTTATTGTTGAGATGATCCAACAAATTCAGAAGAAGAATGATGAGAAGGAGGCTACAATGAAACTGGAGATACGTAGGCTTGCAGCATCACGTGGGCCCCAGAAGCGACTCAACGTGAAGGATCTTCCTTTGTGCTCGGACACCAATCGTTGGAAGTATGCCGAACACATGCCAATGACAATCGGGAAGATCGTCATATCTGAAAAGCTGGGAGCAATTCCCCTGGAAGAGGTGGAATTTTGGCCCAATAATGATTCCTACCCGGACTGTTAAGTCCGCCTTAGGAAGGAGCCAGCCTCAAAGGAGGAGACTGAGCCAAAGGAGGCCATAGTTTTGGACCATAGTAAAGCTCAGGCATTACTATCGAGCTCGATGAAAGAGAGGGGCTTCACAAACTCAAGGTTCCAGCCTTGAGTAAGAAGCTTCCCTCTTTTGTGGCCTCTCCTACCAGAGCCTTTCCCTTCATGGAAAAGGGATATAAGGCAGCCTTAAAGGCGGCGGAGGCAGAGAAACCATGTCCCTCCTTGGAGGAGTGCAAGCCATTATCTCTGACCTTTCCCTTGGACCAAGGAGACTAGAAGGACGTACACCTTACCTTCTCATTCGGGAAGCTAGAAGCTGATATTGCTGAACGTCAGTTCGGTGAGGAACTCCCTAAGCTGTCGGAGGTTCTCTTGCGCAGGGAGCAAGAGATGAAGGAAAGACTTGCGGTATCGATGTCGTTGCAAACAACATTAGAAACGATGGCAAGTGACCCCAAGATCCAGGACATGTTCATGGTAGTGGCCAAAACTCATCTGGCCACAGTTACGAAGGATCTTTATAGCTTTATTTAAGCTAGGAGAGCCTGTAGAGAGTTCGTGTTCGCCTCGGCTGCGGTGAGGCATGAACCAAGGAAACTGATCTCCTCTCGTATCTGGGGTAAAGACCTCTTTCCCAACGATGTGGTTAAAGAGGTAGTAGACAAGGCATCCACAGAGAATAGGAACCTTCTCAAAAAGTGGGGCTTAGATCTTAAGAGGAAGTCTTCTCAGGATAAGGGTCCCCAACCCAAGAGGAAGACAAAAAGGCCTAGGCCATCTTCTCGGCCGGCTATACCTTACGACAGCAACAACAGCAACAACTTCCTGTGACCTCGGTGCCTCAGATAATGGCACAACCTCCAACCATGTAACAACTGGTACCTCAACAAGTGGTGACTTAGTCGCCAGTTTTTAACCCAGCCTTCGAAAGGCAGACTTTTTCCTTTCGTTCAAAGGCTAGAGGAACAGCCAGAGGTTCTTCTAGACGCCCTTCAAGAGGAAGGGGATCCAGGGGAGAACGCGGTCAAGGAGGCAAGGCCTCAGGTCCACAACAGCAGAAGTGAGATGCTTCCAGTAGGAGGGAGGCTACAGCTATTTAGGGATTGCTGGACCTTCAATCCCTGGGCCCACAGGCTAATAAAGAATGGACAAGGTTAGAGTTGGAGCAGCCCTCCACCTCAATTTCCTCAATTCTCCCAACACTCAACCCCCGTTCTGGAAGAATACGTTCGAGAGCTCATAGACAAAAGAGTGATGCGGAAAGTTAAGTCCAACAAATTTCAAGGGAGGCTGTTTTGTGTTCCAAAGAAGGACTCAGAAAAACTCAGAGTCATTCTAGACTTGTTGCCACTCAACAAGTTCATAATGAACTATAAGTTCAGAATGCTCACACTTCAACACATAAGGACCCTACTGCCCAAGAGGGCATATACTGTCTCTATAGACTTGTCTGACGCTTATTGGCATGTTCCAATTAATCGCCACCTCTCCTCCTACCTAGGCTTCAAGTTACATAGAAAACTTTACGCCATCAGAGCCATGCCTTTCGGGCTAAACATAGCCCCAAGGATTTTCACGAAGCTCGGGAACGCAGCCGTCCGTCAATTACGCCTAAGGGGGGTCCAAGTAGTAGCCTACTTGGACGACTGGCTGGTGTGGGCAGCATCCAGGACAGAATGCATGCAAGCTTCTAAGATAGTGATCCAGTTCCTGGAACATCTGGGATTTAAGATCAATATA
>NC_090757.1:67958135-67993135 GCF_036898095.1 Palaemon carinicauda
TTCGACAACTTGGTAACAAGTAGAATAAAACTTCTAGAGCACGGTGTAGTCTTATGCCTTAGTATTACGAACAGGATGGAATTGTCCAAGGAGATCTGAATGTAAACGATGGTCAGAGTTATGAAAAATCTTATGCAACATGCATAATGAACTAATTGATCGACGATGCCAATGATTAATATCTAAAACAGGAATAAGAAATTTAATAGACCGTAAGTTTCTATACAACAAATTAAGATGAGAATCAGCAGCTTACCACCAGACAGGAGAACAATACTCAAAACAAAGAAAAATGAAAGAATTAAAACACTTCTTCAGAATAGATTGATCACTAAAAATCTTGTAAGACTCTCAATAAGCCAATCTTTTCTGCAATTGAAGAAGACACAGACCTAGTGTGTTTCTCAAAAGTAAGTTTGCTATCGAGAATCACACCTAAAATTTTAAAAGTTATACAAATCTAAAGAAATATTATCAAGACTGAGATCCGGATGTTGAGGAGCCAACGTCCTTGACCTACTTATAATCATACTTTAAGTTTTGTTAGGATTCAACTACATACCCTTAATTTGCACCATGCACTAATTTTAGCTAAATCTCTATTAAGGGATTCACCAACCCCGGATCTACATTCAGGGGATGGAATTGATGCAAAGAGAGTAGCATCATCTGCATACGCAACAAGCTTGTTTTCTAGGACAAACCACATGTCATGTGTATATAGTATGAAAAGTAATGGGCCAAGAACACTAACCTATGGAACACCGGATATCACATTCCTATACTCACTATGATGTCCATCAACAACAACTCTTTGAGATCTATTACTTAAAGAATCAATACTAATGCTAAGAAACGACCCACCCACTCCCAACTGTTTGAGTTTGAAATCAAGGGCCTCATGATTAACACGGTCAAAGGCAGCACTAAAATCAAGGCCAATCATACGAACTTCCTGACCACAATCAAGGGATTTCTGTACAGCATTTGAGATTGTAAGAAGGGCATCACATGCTCCAAGGCCTTTACGAAAACCAAATTGCAAATTAGGGAGTAGATGATTACCTTCAGCAAACCTATTAAGACGTTTTGCCAGAAGACGTTCAAAAACTTTTGATAATATGGGAGTTATGGAAATTGGCCGGTATTCAGTGGGACTTGAGCTATCACAAACACATTTACATAGAGGAGTAACATTACCAATTTTCCAACAAGTGCTAAAAGCTCCTCTTCTTGCTAACTTGCGCAAAATAACAGATAACTTTGGAGCTAATAAATCTGCTGTCTTTTTAAAATGCAAAGGAAAAATACCATTTGGGTCTACACCTCCAAAAGCATCAAGGTCCATCAAAAGAGATTTAAGCTCACGAGATCGAAAAGCTGAACTAGTTAGTTTAACCTCAGGAAAACAGGAATGAGGAAGTTCAAGTTTTTCATTACTCTGTTTACTGTCAAAAACATCAGCCAAAAGGGTTGCCTTTTCCATTGGACAGTGAGTGACTGAGCCATCTGGTTTAAGTAAAGGAGGAACTGTTGCATCTACACCAAAGAGTGCAGATTTAAGGGTAAACCACCATTTATGTTCCTGAGTTGTACCAGAAAGGGTTTCTTTTATGGTTAAATTGTACTCCTTTTCAGTTGAGGCATAAACTCTCTGAGCAAAAGCTCGAAGCTGAGTATAGTTGTTCCAGGTCAAATCTGATCAGTTACCCTTCCAAAGCTGATAGGCCTCCTGCTTCTCCAAATAAGCACGTCTACAATCATCATTGAAATACGGTTTGTCCTTCACTCGGTACCTTAGCACACGAGAAGGGATATGCCTATCAATTATGTTGACTAGTTTCTTATTCAAAGGGACAACAGGATCTACACTACTATATAATTGTGACCAATTCAAGCACAAAAGATCATGCAAAATCCCATTCCAGTCTGCTTGTGATTTCATATAAATTTTACAAGAGTATGATATATCAGGACAGTTTATCTTTTATTAATAGGTAATTGAAGTTGAATGTTCGAGATATAAATATCTTATCTACTGTCGGTTATTTACAATGGTGTCTGTTTGAGTATGCTAATGCAAAGTGTTTGTACAAAGATCTCACTCGAGCCTTTAGCCAAAATTTATTTTTCCATGCGTTAATTATAGAAAAAAAAGCAAATAAAATGTCTAATTCACACAACTAAACAATTAAATCTACTGTCAGAGTTTACAGATTTATGGCCGAGTAAGCTAACTCCTTGATCAGTATTTGTGCTTAGACTGCACACGAGCCCACATACAGAACTAATTTTTCCATACGTTAATTTGGATCAGAAAAATTCAGATACAATGTTTGCTTCACACAACTAAATAGATTATAAGAATGTTAATGCATTTTCTGCATAGTAATTGTAGTAGTTTTCATTCATTTTCCTTTGATAACCTTTATTTCGAAAAGGTTCCTCAGATTTTCCAAAGCTTTTGAGAAAGCAATTGGTAATTATCGATATTCCTCTCGTGTAAAGAGCGTTGGTTTTGCTAATCAGAAGCAAGAGCCATCATCGGCCACTTAAATTGCATGTCGGTCTAAAAGGTCATATAAAAGCATTCATACTCTTATTTATTAAGATCAAATTTGGCCATGGCTCTATGTTTTTATTCATAACAGAAGAAGCTGAACAACTTACTTCATTTTGAGTATAGAAAATCTGTGATGTTATCATAAAATTACATATAAACTAAGGAGCACCTAAAGCTTTAGAGTGCTTTCCACAAATCAGATCTAACTTTTATGAATTCAAATGCAAATTTGGATAATTAAGATTTATTTCTTTGAAATTCTACTAATTGTTTCATAATCTTATAACTTTATTTTTTTTATATGAAGGTCGACTGAGGTGAGATGATATTATTAGGATATAACAATAAATTTTAGTGTACTATTCCTATTATATTTTTCATATGATTATTTTAACATCATATTTTACTGTGTCTACTCCTTGACAATAGAAGGCAGATTCTGGTACCTCTGCCCTGGCTAAGATCGTATATATATATATATATATATACATATATATATATATATATATACATATATATATGTGTGTATATATATATATATATAAATATATATATATATATATATACATATATATATATATATATATGTATATATATATATATATATACATATATATATATATATATAGATATATGTATGTATATATATATATATATATGTATGTATAGATATATATATATATATATATATAAATATATATATATATATATGTGTGTATATATATATATATATACGTAACAAATCCTCGTTTCTGTTTATTTCATAATGTTGATCGCTGGAAGTGTCTGTAGTGGAGTTATTTAGTGTAGTACTTCCTGATTTATTTTCTACAATAACTACCCTAAGGTAAGATTCTCTTAATTTTCTTTTTTTAAGTTATGAAATAAAATCTGGGAAGCTTTTAGGAGTAGAAAGAATAATCTTCCGTATATAATAAAGAGCAAGTGTCTGAACAGATATATATATATATATATATATACATATATATATATATATATATATATGTATATATATATATATATATATATATCCCTTCCTGTCACGCTGACCGGTAGGGGGAAGGGGAAGTATCTGGTGAGAGGGGTTACTCAAGAGGCTTACTCGGAAACCACACACTCCCATAAATTGCCGAACCAGCCTTTTGTAGATAGGAAAGAGGAGGGGGAGGGTGGTAAGGATGAATCTGTTTGCGAGTGCCTACCTGTCTAAAAATTTGTCATTTTTGACAAGTCGCGTACACTAGTTATATGATAGTCCTGAAAAAAAGTATACCGAGAGGCCAATTATCCTCATAAAAATGCCTTTAGCAGAATGCGCAAGGGCTTTAATCTATTCTGCGCACTCCAATTAAATAATGCTTGTTCGGCATTGAAAAAATAAAATGCAATGTACGCCTGCATCTCAGAAATTGTACCAACCGTGTTTCACACAATTGTACATAATTCCTTTTGTATATATTATGCTTGTATCTTCGCTCTTCCCTCGCACTAAAACGAACATGAAATTTCATGTCTGGTTTTTCCTCTGTGATATTGTCTGTCTTGTGAACTGGTCATGTCCTGTTGCCTTGAGGTTTTGTATATAAGGAGAGTGTTCCACAATAATATAACTCAGTCGTTTCCAATCTGCCTTTGAGCTCACACCCTTACTCGGCGCCGTCAAATTGGTGACCCCGGAAGTCAACTCGCTCCCACTGCCTTCCACCCCCACCTCCCTCGCCCCTCCATCGTTGGTACTATGACGGAGACTACATTAGTTGGCGCCACGGCCGACACATTGAAACTTTCACCGTTCGCCACCGGAGAGGCGTTTTCTTGGTTTCAACGCACTGAAGTCCACTTTCGTATCAGGAGCGTGACTCGCTCAACCACCAAAGCGGATTATGTTCTCGCGGCGATACCCGAGGACACCTTCCCAGAAATATCCGACTGGCTTTGTGAACAAGGAGATACCCCATTAGCGTATGACGCCCTCAAATCATACCTTCTGCAGCAGTACTCGCCGTCGCCAGCCGCCCGTATAACAAAGCTTTTTCAGCTCTCGCAACAACCGTTGGGGGACCAAAGGGCTTCGCTTGCCCTTAGGGAAATGACCAGTATCGCTCACCTTCAACCTGCCACAGACGGCTCTCCTCGTGAGGTGAACCTACTCCGTGCCCTTTGGATACGCCGTTTACCTGAACCTGTACGCGCTGCCATACCCGATGTCGATAGTTTACCCATAAAGGAATTGATGACCAAAGCCGACACCCTTATGGACAGCCACTTCAAGACTTCCATCAACGCCTCCACCCCTGACGATGAGGATGCCTATTCAACGTCAAGCGAAGATGACATGAATGCCGTAGGACATACACGCCTACCCCATGACGTGCCGAAGCGGCGACACAGCTGCCCACCACCCACCAATTGCTCGCGCCCCAACGAACGACTTCTACAGCCACTTACTACCTCCCATCCGCCGCAGTTTTGCTACTACCACTTCAGATTCGGGGCAACCGCGAAGAAATGTGCCAAAGATTGTCAGTGGCCAAAAAACGTGTAAGCAGGCCATCGCTTGTGGCGGTGGCCTCCCATGTTTCTAATCTGTTTTTTTTTACAGGATGCAGGAACGGGCGTGCGATTTTTGGTAGACACGGGTGCTTGTCGTTCTCTTTTGCCAAGGAAACTCTTCAAGGCACAACGTAGTCTGTCTACATCTGCCGACGTCCGCTTGGTAGCTGCCAACGGATCTGTGATACCCACCTACGGTTACGAGAACCTCACATTGTCGTTCGGAAACGGTAAATTCAATTGGAAGTTTCTCGTTGCTGACGTCACAATGCCAATCCTCGGTGCGGATTTTCTCTCTCATTTCCACCTTCTGGTCGATGTCGCCCACCGACGATTGGTCAACGCAGACTCGTACTTGTCGACACCTCTTCAACCCACCCCCTCTAACCTCACTCTCCACATCAGCGCACCCACGGATGCCTACGCCCACCTCCTCACGTCGTACCCGGAAGTTTTCCGTCCAGAACTTCGCCAAACGCCCACGGTTCCTGCCAAGCACGGTATTTATCACCATATCAAGATGATGGGACCCCCAGTCTTCGCAAAATTCAGACGTCTTGCACCGGAACGATTGGCAGCCGCCAAACAGACGTTTGCCGAAATGGAGAAAATGGGCCTTTGCCAAAAGGCCTCCAGCTCCTGGTCGTCACCCTTACAAATCGTTCTGAAGAAAGACGGCTCCCTCCGTCGGTGCGGGGATTACAGGCGCCTGGACATGTAAACAAACCCGGATCACTACCCCCTCCCAAACATTGCCGATGTAACCTCCTACCTGCAAAAAGCGAAGGTTTTCTCTACGTTTGACCTCTTGAAGGGGTATTATCAGGTGCCTATGAACCCAGAAGACATCCCCAAGACCGCCATCACCACTCCGTTTGGTACATACACCTTCAATTACTCCTTTTTTGGCCTTCGTAATGCTTGGGCAACGTTTCAATGTCTCATGGATGGCATCTTAGGGGACCTCCCTTTCTGTGTATGTTATGTGGACGACATACTTGTGTTCTCCACCTCAAAGGAGGAACACCTCCGTCACCTGGGCATCGTGCTCGACCGCCTGCAACAAAACGGCCTTGTAGTCCGGTACGACAATTGTACCCTTGGCGCCAACGAAGTGTCGTTCTTAGGGCACCGTATCACTCCTGAAGGAGTCCATCCCCTCCCTGAGAAGGTAGCAGCCATTCAGAATTTCCCCGACAGTCAAAGCTCTGCAGGAATTCTTGGGCATGATCAACTATTATCACCGTTTCTGCCAGCCACTGCCGCCACTCTTGCTCCCCTCTACGCCTCCCTCAAGGGCAAGCCAAAGGACCTGAAGTGGGGTCCCCTTCAAGAAGCAGCCTTCTGCAATGCAAAGAAGGCCCTACCTTCGATCGAGAATTGCTGGCGGTTCACTTGGCTGTCCTTTACTTTTGCCATTTCTTAGAAGGTACGCCCTTTGTCATTCGCATAGAACACATGCCTCTGGTGCACGCCTTCACTCGACAGTCTGACGCCTGGTCCGCACGTCAACGCCGACATCTCTCCGCCGTGGCTGAATACAATTGCACCCTCCAATACGTCCCTGGGAAAATGAATCCCATTGCCGATGACCTGTCAAAAAACACGTTGGCTGTCGTTCAACTGGGATTGGATTACAACGCCCTGGCTGAAGCCCATCGACAGGATCCAGAGTATCAAACTCGTAGGACATCCTGCACGTCCCTCCGTTGGGAGGATTTTCCCCTCGAAGACTTCAACACCACCCTCCTCTGTGACGTCAGTACTGGTAGACCGCGACATTGGATTCCTGCTTCAATGCGCCGACAGGTGTTTGATCTCATCCACGGCCTTTCACATCCCTCGTGCCGTTCTACTGCACAGCTGCTGAAGGGAAAGTTCATTTGGCACGGCATTTCTAAGGATGCTAAGGATTGGGTCCGTGCCTGTACTTCTTGCCAAACTTCCAAAGTACATCGACACACGGATTCAGGAGTGGGCACCTTTCCTCAACCTCAGCGTTGTTTCGCACACATTCACGTCAACGTTGTAGGCCCCCTACCCACATCACAAGGACATCGTTACCTGTTTACCGTCATCGACCGCTCCACTCGTTGGCCTGAAGCCATTCCCATGTAAACTGTAACGTCCGCCTCATGTACATCTGCCTTACTCTCTGGATGGATTTCAAGATTCGGTATCCCTGAGCATATTACTTCTGACAGGGGAACCACTTTCACCTCTCAATTATGGACGTCATTAGCAAATCTCCTTGGCATCACCCTACATCAGATAACGGCCTACAACCCCGCTGCCAATGGAATGGTTGAACGTTTTTATCGCACCCTCAAAGCAGCTTTGATGTCCCGCTGCAAGGATTGCAACTGGTTTTCTCAGCTTCCCTGGGTCCTCCTGGGACTAAGGACCACTCCTAAAGACGCCCTCGACGTCTCGGCAGCCGAAATTGTTGTTTAGACATGCGTTGGTTCTGTATAACTAGTGTACCTGAGCCATGAAAATGTCTTCTAAATATTTAGATATATGCACACACGCACAGATTCAACCCTTCCCACCTTTCCCCCTTCCCTAAATACAACCTACTGGTTCGGTAATTTGTGGGAGACATAGTTCCCGAGTGTTTAGTCACTCATATAGATTGGTGGATGTACTGATGTTTGAGAGAGATTTCCATCTCATCACTTTCTAGACGACAGGTGCCTGGAATCACGAAACCAGTCAGGTATTTATTGGATGATTATTTGAGCTGTTTCTTTCTCCCCATAGAACCTGTCGTCCAGAAAGGGGTAAAATGGAAATCTCTCTCAAACATCGGGGCATCCACCAACTTGTGAGTGAGTGTACTACTCTGGGTAACCCCTCACACCTAGGAATGAGTACTCCCTCTCCCCCTGAACATGACAGGATATATATATATATATATATATATATATATATATATATATATATATATATATATATATATATATATATATATATATATATATATATATATATATATATATATATATATATATATATATATATATATATATATATATATATATATATATATATATATATATATATATATATATATATATATATATATATATATATATATATATATATATATATATATTAGTGTGCTACTGTTATTAACACATTGAGTATGTGTTGTTAGAGATGTTGAGTCTTGAAATAAAGTTCATCATTGTAACTTTAAACTGGTTTATTCCCTAAAAACAACAGTGTTAAACATCTCCATCACAAGAGTGTAGCTGGTTTGGTCGGATGACCAATTCAGGTGAAGTATAGAAGTGAACTGCCTAAATTATCGATATCACAGATATCGTATGTTTAGTTGTCTCAGCATTTAAACACAATATGTAAACTTTACATTCGTCTCAGAAGACACCTGCATCCGGTGACGACACAATCTTTCACACTGTATGCATTTTTGTTGATGCTTCAGAAAAATTTTACATTGCCGAGGGATGCAAAATACATCCTGTTATGATTTTATCTGACTACAGCAAATCTTACGCTAGCATCTTCATCCACAATGACATATTACGTCATGTGTTTTAAACATGTAATAACTAACTATTTCATTTATTACATTAGCTCGGCCAGCTATCTCAATTTTTTCTAAAAATTTAACAACACGTCAAAATATGTTTACTAGGTGTGACTGGATATATGTATCATTCTTTGTTTAACTTTAGCCATAAGCAAATGAGGACGAACGTCCAAATAGGCACATCAAAAAAATAATAACAATAATGCATATGAAAAGATATTACCAAAGCAAAGGAAAAAAAGGCATGATAAATACAGATCACATATATGGTACATTGCTAGCAAATGATTATATGGTACCAAAAAAATATACTGATATACATATGATTCGGTAACTTGTTAAAGAATAATTGTTACCTTTGTCAGAAACATAGATTAACACAATACGATAACTAATAAAAAATATTTGTTACCTTAGTAAAGATTCAATTTTAGTGCAAAAACACAAATTCCTGGTACGTACACGTACCACTGTTTCGTACATACACATACACACACACACACACACACACACACACATATATATATATATATATATATATATATATATATATATATATATATATATATATATATATATATATATATATATATATATATATATATATATATATATATATATATATATATATATATATATATATATATATATATATATTCATATATATATATATATATATATATATATATATATATATATATATATATATATATATATATATATATATATATATATATATATATATATATATATATATAGGGCTGATATATTTTATTAGATGCCCATAGATTCTGTTATTTTTATTTTCTTTTTCTCTCTTTTCTTTTAACATTCCGGCTTATATATTTTATTAGGTGCCGAGAGAAAAAAAATTATTTGTTTTTTTTAAATGTTTTTTAAATGTATTTTTAACAATGCAACTGTTCAATAATTTCTTCAATTACATATTACTAGCGTACAAACTGCTTTTCGTACATACACTATTTCCAAAGCATTTTACTCCTTTAGCGAATGAGGTGGCCACTTCAAACAGCTTTAAACTGAATTAAGTAAGGAGTTTTGTCTGGACATGGCAAAACGTTCTGTTTTAGCTGCCAACTGTTCCGTAACCTACGCCAAACAAGGATGTTCACTGCACTAAATATCATCACCGTCACACTTAATCCTGCTAGTAGTATTGGGTGAAGAAATTCCTTATAAGTCGGTGACAGGTGGTCCATCTCGGTCAATTTCATCAACCGCTTGGCTACCTGTTTGTTGTATGGGAGAGGTAGTGCTGGCATTGTAGACGTCCATGTGAAGTTCGCGAAGTAGGCTCGTTCTCTGATGATAGTCCTTACCCTGGTCACTATGTAATTAGGGGAAGTCCCGATAAAACCATCTGCTGCAACAAAGATGTTTGCAAAGGACGTGAATCCGTCCGGGCATGATACATTGAAGCCGTCCTTGTCGTATCGTATCCACGAGCCATTGTTCAGTCTGCAATTGAACTCATTATTGTCAAAGGGATAAAGCTTATCCAGACAATTTTCATTTGTATGGGAGAGAGCACCGTCTAGCACTATACCTAACTCGCATGAATCCATTAAGTTTTTATGGAATTCAAATGAGTCAGCTGTACATATTTTTCTATCCATTTCGTCTGAACAGTGAGTTAATTGATTTAAGTCTTTAATGACCGTATATGTTTCCTTGTCAGGGGAAATCAATATGTGTCCTGTCAAACTGGATGTTACTGGATTTGAGTGATTCGTCATGAAAGTCGGAAATGGTGATATCCTGTAAGATTGCCAGGCATCAGAAGAATCAAAGGGAATTGTAATCCTAATCTTGTTATTTTCAACGCTTACTGTAATTAGGCTGTAATAAAATTCTATCTTACGTTCCCCTAACAAAGGAACATAGCCTAGTTTATCCCTTACGTTCTCCAGAACTAACTTTAAGTAATTTATAGGCAACAAATTGGGCGACAGTACACCTTTAGTTGCTAACGTGATAGCTTCTACATAATCCTTGGATTTCTCAATGAAATGTGCAATTCTGTTATGTATGCGATCTATCTTTGAATCATAATACGTTAACGTTGCCAACAAATCCTGTACTTCCATAATCTGACTGATATTACTTGATTGTTCATTTACTAAATCCATAATTTGATTGATTGAAGCTAACTGATTCCTTAGTTCTGACATAATCAATTCATCTTCATGAGTCAAGAACTCAATTTTCTTATTTTTATTACTAATCTTAAGACGATTGGAAATTCCTAAACCTAAACTTGCAATAGACCCAAAGATGTTTAATGCAGCAAAAATAAACGGATTTCGTCTTTCTTTATGTTCGTGTCCTACAGTCCACATCAAAAGGTCACAAGCCAAAGATTCTGTCTCGTAAGTCTTATTTTGCAAGTCATCAGATAGCATTTCTGCAACTTTTCGTGTCGATCCAAGCGAACTCTCTGTAGTCAAATGAAAATGTCTTCTATGCAACTCATCTAATGAGACAGAAAACCTTGAAATGGCGGTTTTTAAGCTAGTGACATCATTCTCTGGAAGAAAAATTGCTTGCATATTCACTTCTACAACTACGTTCCTCAATGTAATAAAAACGTCTTCTTGTCTTTCAACTATAGTGCCATATTTAAAATCTATACTTTTAGTTTTAGAGCTCATCCCACACGAGAAAAATGTCTGAGCGAACAATATCACTCCCAACAACAAAAAATTCATCTTGGAAACCTGTAATGAGAAAAATATATGTAATTACTCCTGTATTAAGAAGAAAACTTTTAATCATACAAATAAAAATTTTTCCCTCACTTCTTTCCCTCTCTTTTCCTTTTTTTTTTTTTTTTTAATTTCTTATGTGAGCCAATGGTACTATTCTCTCATCCGTGGGTTGGGATACGTTTTGAACTCTAAACCTATTGGCCTTTAATGTTTCCAAAATGTTAAATGGGCCTTCAAACTTAGATGTTAGTTTATAATTCAGTCCTTTACGCACATTTATCTGTATATATACATTATCACCTACGGTATATGTTTTAGTTGGCTTCGCTATTTTATCATGATTCCTTTTCATTATGATTTGTGATTCTTCTAAATTCTTTCGAATGATATCATATCAACTTTTGCTTGCATTTATACATTCTTTTAAAGGATTTGATAGATTAGTTGTAGGCGTTAATACATGGAAAGGCGTTCTAACTGGGGTACCATACAATGCTTCATGCGGTGACATTTTAATTGATATATGATATGAATGATTCAGAGTACTCAGTGCCGCCGGTATTGCAATATCCCAGTTGGGGTTTGATCCCCCTAGTGTTACTCTTAATATATTTAAAACTTTTCTATTTGCTCTTTCCACTAGCCCATTCGACTCTGGGGGATATATCATGGTATTTATTTTCTTTATGCTAAGGAATTCACACAATGAGGTAAGAAAGTGATTATTAAATTCACCACCCGAGTCTGAGATTATCATGTGTGGAATTCCATGTTTACAAATGTAACACTCGTAAAACTTCCTAGCACATTCAATCGCAGTCCTAGTTTTAAGCGCTATTAGTTCTGTATATCGAGTTAAAGCATCTATAATTACTAAGAGGTGCTTATTTCCTCTGTCTGACTCGTAAAATCCTGTTAACAAATCTAAATGTATTCTTTCAAAGGGTTGATTGGGCACGGGATAAGCCCCTAGGCTGACAGGTGTTTTCGTATGCCCTTTGTTTTCCTGACATGTGCGACAATTAACTATGTGTCTTTTTATATCTGTAGGCATCGTATGCCAATAAAACAATGATTTGCCTTTCTGTGACAATAATGAGAACCCCGGGTGTCCATATAATGGATTTGCATGCAACCAATTCAGGACAGTGGAAATAAGTGAGATTGGTACTATTACCTGGTCGTTAGTTACATGTGGTGTATTGCGGGTTTTCCTTGTCACAGTCCTACACAGAATATTATCTTTGATTATATAATTCTGCTGTTTATACTTTATATATCCCTTTTCCTTATGATTGCCTTTCAAAGCATTTATAATTGTTTCTCTTTTCTGATCTCTTATTTGCTCAGTCTGTAATAATTCAGCTCTCCAGCCTAAATCTTCTTGTTCAGATATCGTTTTAACAATAGGCATGGATGTTGATATATCTATTAATTCAGCTAAAGGCTCCGTACAAGATGACACGGGGTTGCGTGATAATGCATCCGCAATGATATTTGCTTTCCCAGGTAAATACCCGATTCTTGCGCCAAAATCTTGAATGGTCAAATGACACCGAGTTCGTTTAGGGCTGTGGTTGAAGCCTTTAAAGAACTCGGTTAGTGGTTTATGGTCAGTAAGAACCTTAACGGGATAACCGTAAATTATGAACTTGAAATGCATTAGTGAATTAACAATAGCTAGCCCTTCCTTGTCTATTACTGCATACTTACTTTCGGAAGTTCTCAATTTTCGAGAATAGAAAGCTATCGGGAAAAATTGTTTATCATATTGCTGAAGCAATACCCCTCTTACTACTAAGTCTGAGGCGTCGGTTACAATGAAGAATTCCTTACCGAAGTCAGGAAATTTTAAGATAGGAGAACTACACAGTTCATCTTTCAAGGTATTAAACGCCTGTTGATGATGCTCAGACCATATGAAATCTACGCCCTTCTTCGTAATATCAGTTAAAGGAGCGGCTATTATTGAATAGTTGCGTATAAAACGCCTCTAATATCCACTACAACCCAAAAATTGTTGTATTCCCTTGACATTAGTAGGTATGGGAAAATTACGTATAGCCGACACCTTACCATGGACTACTTTAAGAACTTGGCTTGACACCATGAAACCCAAATATATTAATTCTGTTTTGAAAAATTCACAATTACTAATCTTTACCCTTAAGTTATGTTGTCTTAATCTCTGTAGTACTAATTTTAACTTACGTAGATGTTCTTCTAAGTTGTTGGAAAAGATTACAAGATCATCCATATAGGCATGCAATATATCCCCTAACAAGTCTCCAAACACTATGTTAATCATTCTTATAAATTTTATAGGAGCACAACGTAGACCAAAAGGCATCCATAAAAATTCATAATGTCCCATGGCTGTGCTGAAGGCTGTGTATGGGATACTAACTTCTGCTAATGATATCTGGTGAAAGCCTTTAAGTAAGTCCAAACTGGTAAAATATTTATTCTGACCTAACAAAGAAAAAATATCGTCAGTACATGGCACTGGGAATCGATCAGGGATCGTCTCCTCGTTTAGACGACAGAAGTCTACGCAGATACGCCATGTTCCATCTTTTTTCGGTACAACTATTAATGGAAAATTATAAGGGCTGTTTGATTTCCTAATGACTCCTTCTTCTAGCATTTTACCTACTTCATCATTTATTTCATTCTGGAATTTCATAGGGAGTCTGTACGAGGGTACATAGATAATTTTATGCTTATCCTTTAACCTTATTTGATGCTCGATCACATCTGTTTTTCCTAAGGATCCATCCGTAGTGGAAAAAACATCATGATATTTAGTTGAAAGTCCAAAAATTTTCTGCTGAATTTCTTCGTCTTGAATGTCTTTCTTGATTTTATTTTTAATATATTGCAAAAGGGATTCATCCGCAACTGATTTGGGGTGACTGATTTCAGCAACGGTAAGAATACGATGTTTATAAACTTCTACATCCAAGATATGTTTATTTTTGTGAGTTTCTAAAGTGTTATTTGAATGATTACAGACTTCAATATTACATTGTTGATGTGAGCCTACTGTATAAATAGCTTATGTGACAGACAATCCGTTAGTTTTCAAAGTGTCGGAAAGGATTAATATTTCAGATCCCGGTAATGTTTTCTTTATTTGCACTATTAAATTCGAAGGTACGTTTGGCTCTATAGATAGCATGCAAGATGATATTACAGGTGAACGAGAATTCTGCTGGGTCGTGTATATTATTTCTTTATTAGTGAGACAAGTTATTGGTTCTTCAACATACGTTACGGTTACATTTGTCGTCTCCTTTTTATCCAAAACTGATTTTAAGGTATTAGAAGACTTATAGAATTTCCCTTTGATATTCACGCCGTGCTTAGCAGGGGCTAAGATAATGTTTTGATTTCCCATAGATGGGTATCCTATAATTACAGCTGGATACATATCAATGTTTTGTACAACAACAAATGTATCGGCAAACGTGCGTTTACCGACTTTGAATTGAACATGAGTTATGTCTATGACATTTTATTCATTATTTCCTATACCCGAGAGTCTAACTCCGTTTTTTTCTATCGGAAAGTTCGAAAACAACAAATGATGTGTCCTCAAATCCATGATATTACGTGGACTACCAGAGTCAAGTAATAACGTAAAGGATTTGTGTTCTAAATTTACAGCATATAATGTTGGTCGTAACTCATTTTGGCTTATTATTGTATGAATTCGTTGCAAATCTACGGGAGCATGCACTGTTTTACTTAATTCGGCCGTGTGTTTCATAGGAACATCTATTGCCTCACAATGATCTGATAAAGCATTAAATTGATTATTCAATACTATTGATGTTGACATGAATGACCTTGACCCAACATCACTCTCTTCCCCACTGGAGTTAATTATGTGGTATTTGCTTTGCTCTGCACATTCTGAAAATTAGTCTGACCTTGCAAGGTCTGGTTTGACGACCCAGGCTCAGCGATATTCGAAGAAGTGTTTGTTTGTTTCGGACTCTGAACTACATTGACATTTGGTTGTTTCTTCTTATTGTTAAAATGAGGAAATTTCTTTTTATTTCCATATGGAACTGACTGGTGAATTGACTGTGTATTTCTGGGATTCTGTTGTGTCTTACACGAGTAACATTGACTGTACGAATGAGTGGAACTATTATGTACCGAACAAAATTTCGTTCTGCAGTCCGCGATTAAGTGACCTTGACGTTTGCAATTATAACACGTCATTCCCACTACTTGACTATTATTAACTACGTTCACTGTTTGTGGCTTTGTTTCATTCTTTACAAAAACTTGAGTTAACACGGGATCGAGATCTGGACACTTAGCCATGTGTTTTTTTATCTGTATATATACATCCAATTCCGTACTTGCAGGCGTTAACTTTTTATCAAAACACCGCACTAAAGCTTCAGGCAACATATGTGTCATGCAAGTTAAATACGTTAATCGTAAAAAATCTTTCATGGGGATGCTATCTCTAGTAACCCAAGTGGAATTACCTAAAATATCCTGATATTCATTAAGTCTATCAGCTATGAGAGCTGCTCTCTCAATAACATTAAGCCGATTCATAGTGGCTTGATTAAGTGTATTTCTTAACGTTAATACTACATCCAAGGCTTCTTCACCCCCGTAGACCGCGCGCAACCTAACTTTGAAATCATCCCAGGTAGCTGCTTCTTGAAATGAAACACCTCTTAAATATGCACTCGCATCCCCCTTAGAAAAATCTATAAAACTTTTAGCTTCTTGTAATTGTACAAAAGGGTCTACGATTTGTTTGGCATTTAAATGGGCATCGACGGATGAAATCCATGACTCCACATTTTGAGGCAAGAACCCATTAACCCGACCCTGAAAAGGAAGGATTGCAAACCTGGCATTTACAAGCGTCACAATCGGGAGAGGATTAATCTGTCCTACGCCACTAGGTCCAGGGGTGGGGCTCACAGGGGGCGTCATGACTGCTGTATTTCTATTCCTATCTCTTCGACCCCTCTCAATTCTATCAAAATATCTATATGAATACAGACGTCCACTGCGTAAACGCATAAGCTCTGAATGACAAAGATTATAATAAAATTCCCTAAAACAATGCTACTAATCCCAAGACATTTCCCGAGAATTTCTGAAAGAAAAAGGAATTAGCACAAAGAGAGAAAAAATTCTAGATGAGAATTTGGAGTTGAACACAGTTTCCTTTAATGAAAGGAAAATAAAAGATTAGCAAACCACTCACCCCAGTAATAATCGACTAACGACTCGTGATAACTACACTTCACTGCCCAAACTGAAATTAATTTGAAAATTGTACTTAGCTTTTATATGGTTCTCTGTGATGTCGTCATATCCTCTCTCTCTCTCTTGATGTTTGTTAGCGATGTTTCGTCCGAGTTTCCGTTGAATGTAGTGCTTCCTGGATATGTTTTGTAAGCGTTGAACGTCAGTCCTTGGGTTTCCTAGGATGTTGATTGAAGATCCAGTTCATCAGTTTGTATGTATAACATTCATCAAATGTTACTTAGTCAAATTTGTAGATTCATTAACGTTGATTTCTTGAAGATCTTTCTCTGGTTGTTACAGCTTTATTTTTGATTTCTTGAAGATCTTCCTCTAATTCTTGGAGTATTAATATTAATTTCTTGAAGATCTTTCTCTGATTCTTAGAGTTTAAGCGCTGCCACCATTTATTAGTGTGCTACTGTTATTAACACACATTGAGTATGTTTTGTTTGAGATGTTGAGTCTTGAAATAAAGTTCATCATTGTAACTTTAAAATGGTTTATTCTCTAAAAACAACAGTGTTAAACATCTCCATCACAGGAGTGTAGCTGGTTTGGTCGGATGACCGATTCAGGTGAAGTATAGATATGAACTGCCTAAATTATCGATATCACAGATATCGTATGTTTAGTTGTCTCAGCATTTAAACACAATATGTAAACTTTACATTCGTCTCGGAAGACACCTGCATCCGGTGACGACACAATCTTTCACACGGTATGCATTTGTGTTGATGCTTCAGAAAAATTTTACATTACCGAGGGATGCAAAATACATCCTGTTATGATATTATCTGACTACAGCAAATCTCACGCTAGCATCTTCATCCACAATGACATATTACGTCATATGTTTTAAACATGTAATAACTAACTATTTCATATATATATATATATATATATATATATATATATATATATATATATATATATATATATATATATATATATATATATATATATATATATATATAAATTTCTACCTCATACTTGGGATCGAACGCTAGCCCCTTCTAATGAAAGGCCAGGTCGAAACCAACCATGCCACGAGAGCCCATAAAAGGAAATCTGAACCTGACACTAATCTAGCTGTCCGAGGATTTACCTGGTGAGACATCAGTCTCTTTACCAGCGAGTGTCAGGTTCAGATTTCCTTTTATGGGCTCTCGTGGCATGGTTGGTTTCGACCTGGCCTTTCATTAGAAGGGGCTAGCGTTCGATCCCAATTATGAGGTACAAATTTATTTCTATTTGAACACGATGTTGTGTTGATATTTATCCATATATATATATATATATATATATATATATATATATATATATATATATATATATATATATATATATATATATATATATATATATATATATATATTTGTATAAGGGAGATTATAATTATTAAGCAGATTTGTTTTTCCTCTTCCCCTGTAAACAAAACAAATATAAATAACAAATCTACTAAAAGAAAAAAAAAATAGGAGCATTCGCAAACTTTCTAACTTCCTTTTGTAACTACTTTTCTCCTCACTGGAATTTTTACTTTTCAAACAATCCTATGTAGACGTAATTTGGTCTAAAAATATCTCTCAAAGTGAGACAGAAAAGGACAACAGAAAAATACTGCAGTTGAACTGGAATAGAAGACGTATTCACTCTAAATACTGGATGTCTGTTGTAAAGGGCAGTGCTGTGGTACATTTTGTTCATGCAAACATAGATCGTATTATTTTAATTGAGTTTATGCTGGGGTTTTAATGTTTACTGTAATGAAATTGTATTATATTTCATTTGGATTTTCAATCATTTTATTTTTTCGTGTGGGTTTGCAATAATTTGATATTTTTCTGTGTTTCCTATTTCATTTTTCTTGTGGTTTTATAATAATTTTATTTATTCTTGATGGTTTCCAATCATTTTCTTTTTTCTTTAAGTTTTTAATATTTTCTTTTATTGTCGGTTTTTAATTATTTTTTTATATTCCTGTGAGTTTCTAATAATCTTATATTTTATTTTGAGTTTCTAATCATTTAATTTTTCTAGAGATTTTCTATAAATTTTATTTTTCTTGTGGGTTTTTAATCATTTTAATTTTTATTGTGGGTTTCTAATTACTTTATATTTTCTTGTTGCTAATCAATTTATTTTGTTCTGTATTTCTAATAGTTTTATATTTTCTTTTGGGATTTTAATCATTATTTTCTTGTGGGTTTATAATTATCTTATTTTTTCTTGTGGCTACTTAAGGCAAATATATATTTCTTCTCGTATTCTCTTAAACAACGAATTGAAACTTAAAGAAGGTATCATACCCACAACTGGCGTTACAGTATTTTAAATCAAACGTTAATGGTATTGCTTTCGTTTCTAACGACAGAATGTTTGTTAAGCCGTTTGTAAGTATCCTTATGAATGATAAAGAGGATCATGAGATTTTTAAGAGTGTTAAACTCAATGAACCTGGCTCTTTGATCCTCCAATTAGCTTTTCTGACATTAATTCGATTTTACTATCGTCACCCGTAAAACACAAAGGCTTCCCGATTGGGTAATTCGCAAGGGGAACGTTGGTGCTTAACTACGCACTTTCTCCATTAACAGTTTTTAATGTTTATTTTTGGTTTGGTAGATAGATAAGCTAGCGTGCGATAACTCCGCCAGAATATTATGTCGCAAAGTAGCTGTTAGCTAAGTACTAACAGAGAGGCGAATGGAATGTAAGGAACTTTATTCAAGATAAAAACCATATATACAAACGGTTGTTGATAACAATGTTAAAAAATTCAACTTTGTAAAACATGCAACGGCAAGCTTAAAGAGTTTTCTATTATCAGCTCTGGAGAGAGACCGAGAGATAAAAGGAAAAAAAAAACATTAGCATTACAGTAGATGAGCTTGTATGAATCACTTGCGGTACAGTTATCTATATTAACTTAGAATAGTATGAATTCCCCTTCAAGAACCGAAATTCACGTTTTTATTATTAAGGAATATATTCTCCCTTTTAAAGACTATTTGCTTTCCTCACACTATCGTAGTTTCTAATGATTATGCTCCCTTTTTGTACGCATAAATTTATTGTATCTCTTTACTGGCCTTTGCAAATTTCACGTCATATGGATGTTGACCCGTAGAATTTATCATAATTACTTGGAAAGAGATCGAAATTACTCTCTTCCAAAATTAAAAAGCCTTTTTTAAAGTGAGATGACGTGAATCTAACAAAACATTAACCACCTTTATTGGCTTTATTGCATTGTTAAATAACTTATTTATCGGTGCTACTTTTCAAGTACAAAACTGTGACGGGAGCGAAGGAGGCATGAATATAGGACAAGCTCTTGGATAACTAACTTTATTTAGTGAACAACACAGGTATTAATGGCCCCCAAATGGTCATACATAGGTGGCAGTTGCAAGTGTAGGCTAATGATTTTAGTCAATAAGATTGACATTGGCTTAGATATTGACAATATGATAACTAAATTTATAATGAAAAGAGTTGGAATTCGAACGTTTTTTGTTGTTTTAAATTATTTAGAATAGGATGTAGAAGAAAAATTAGGAAATTCTTCTTTATTTTTTTGTATATGCTGCTCTGTCTACTTCTACAAATTCCATGACCAGTCCCTTTCATATAATGAGGCTTTTGTAGGTCTAATGTACACTAAAAACCATTTTCCTGTACTGTCAAACTTCTCATATATCTGCACCATAAGTGATTTTTGTTTTTATTCTCATAAACCCGCGTTGTTCTTCACTTACTCGCCATTCTCAGATGCAGGATTTTCCCAATCAAGAAACATTCACTGGTATTTTAGATTTAATTATACAATATTTTCTTGCCATCATTGCGATGTTCAGCAATGCCTCAAATAAAAGCTACGAAAACGGGGCCATTGCAATTTCTTGTTGAAGTAATTAAACAATATCGTAGAAGCTTTTATTGGTATGATCAGATCTTTTTTTCGAATCTTAGAGCAACAATAAATGATATTGTAATCTTATAAAATGAACTCAATCTTCTTTCAAGATAAAATATTAATTGATTGAGGGTATTTTTCGTGTAAGATGTATACGTGGGTCTAAGGATAAAATAGAATATTTAAAAAATGTCATATATTGCGTAACGCAAATTGCGTTGCAACAACGCAATCTGCGTTACGCAATATGACGTTTTTAAAAGACAATTTGCATTGAATTTAGAGAATCCTCTAATTTCTCTTAGTGGGAAATGTTAATTTCTGCATATTCATTTTGTAATATTTTCTTCAATTCTTTTATATCAAAGAAAAAGAATTAAAATTGTATGAAGATGAAAAACCTTCTACTGCCGTTCAAACACACTTTGCTTTCAAACTTTCAAAACTTTAGACATCACCTAATCCAGCTTCTGCTAAACCAACCAGTCATCGCTAGGATACAACCTATTTTTTTTTTTTTTTTTTTTTTCATTTTTACTAGCTCTATAGATAGTATTCTGGAGTTAGATTATAATTATTCTTCGCAATTTGTTCAGCTGATGATATGCGCTTGAAATGTTGGGCAGTCATTACCATCAAAATTTTCTCGGAATATCAGGGCTAAGTAAAATCCTTGCGCATGACTTTGCCTTTTGAAAATTCATGGCGACAGGAACAAGGAGAGACATGTCCATTGCCTTCTTCCAGAATTGCAAAGTCAGCTGATTGGAATGAGTGAAGGCGAATCTGGCAAGTAAATGTATCTTTATTGGTGAAAACGGAATATCTCTCTCTCTCTCTCTCTCTCTCTCTCTCTCTCTCTCTCTCTCTCTCTCTCTCTCTCTCTCTCTCTCTCTCTCTGGGATTTGATGGCACTTCAAAATATAATGAAGCAAGAGAAATATTATCATTGGTCTCTTTCCGTTAGAGGTGATCTATACTGAATCGCCTGATCATTATAGTACTTCACTTTTTCATCAATTTCCATTGGAAAATTGAATAGTCGAGGAAAAAGACAAGCAGAGTGATATGTCCAAAGACTTGCAGTAAAAGGAAAAAAAAATAGGAATGCAACAAATTAAAAAAAAAAAAAAAAAAGGAACCATGACTTTTGCTTGAGGGGATGAAGGAAGGCAATAACACCTGTTAAGTCAAAGAAAATTTCTGATTTTCGGGGAAGGAAGTATTGAATAAGATATAATAGTGTGATTTTACTTAAAATGTATTTCCCGTAATTCCTTCAAACTGAGGAGTTATTAGATACAAGAGATTACTCAACTTGGGAGTGTACGACTTGATGCAATATTAAATGGAATGAAAAAAAAAATTCGTCTAAACTATATCATAGTTTATTAGATACGTTGAACAGCTCGTCCTTGTCCGCTTTTGAAGGGATTTCTGGTTCTTCAAATGATAATAATCCCTGTGTCAGAAGAAAACTCATTAATTTATAAATAATTCTTTGCAATTACAAAGGAAACTTACACGCTCTCTCCTGATACTGGATAGATATTACTCAAGTTGCACGTTCCTTAGTAACGAATAAAGTGAAAAATTATATGAAGTATTTCTCCTGAAAGGTATAAAAGTAAAAATAAAAGTATGTTGAATTCATTTGCACAGGCAAAAGCTACCGTAGATGAATATTTAGATAAAAAAAGTAATTCTACTAGAAATTATTAGAAGTAAAAACATGTGTGTGGAATTCCTTTGCACAGTTTTACAGCTGTTATAAACGAAAAGTTAAAAAAGGGGAAATAGCCTCACGTCGAAAGTCATTTTCGTTAACATGACTGTATTAGATCACTATCACAAATGAAGCTTGAACATTTATATGTAAGGGATACCATTAGCTAAAGGAAAAACTAATAATGTAGATTTTTAAAAAAAATAAATGTTGAGCACTTACTTTTAAGACTTCTCTTAAAGATAATCCCTCTAGGAATGATTGAAATATAAATCAACTTAAAGACTTTAACAAGTATTGATTACTTCAAAAATATATAATGAAAAAGTATCCAGAGAATCGGGTCTAAGAATAGCATGAAGTCATATGATCTGCATTATCTGAACTCTGGGAATTTTTACAGCGAATAATTAAAAGTTTGTGAGCCATTTCATGAAATTATTCGACGCCGACTTCAAGAGAATAGGCTTTATACAAAATTATCTATTAAACAAATGTGGCCGTTTCTAGTCCATTGCAGGAATGTAATCTCTATGAAATGAAGATTAAACAGAAATTTATAAACCTCATGAAAACGTAATTAACAAATAAATTATAAATATTTTTTAGCAGTCATGTAATTGGAAAACAGTGCAGATGTAATTGCGACACAGAAATGAAATGAAACCGGTGTAAGGAAAGAACTTGCATGAAAAGTAAAAATGAAAATCAATTGCCACCTGACCTATCGGCTAAAGGTATTATAGTGGAAACATTATGATAGAAATAAATGATTTAATTTCCTACGGCATTGATAGAAAAAAAGCAAATTAAAACTTGAAAAATACTGATTGGATTAGTAATACTTTTGACATCTATACAGAGCTATATATGATTGTGAAATTCATAGGATATTTTATTACAAAAGATTTTAGTTTTACAATGGCTACGCTTTTGGTTTTACACGAATTACCATCGGGAGACAAAATTAATGCCTGAAGTATATAAAAAAGTGAGATGTCTATAATCATGATGAAATGTTGATATTAAATATGATAAACATTGTTATAAGCTGTGTTAAAGCTGTTAACAAGTGCCAAGTAAAGTTATGAAAAAGAAAGTTTAAATTGCATAGGATATGAATGATTTGAAGAAACTGATAAGATTTTAAATTAGCACTACCTTCCAATGAACTCTTTAAATAAATGTTTTATTTTTCTTTCAAAGCCACTAAGCTTTGGAATTCCCTATTTGCTTTTGTCTTCCCATAGTTTCACACTCCTTCCAGTCGAAGAATGATCTGTCTGTTTATGGTAAGTCGCAACTTTATTTTTCTTTGTGATCTCATTTTACATAAGGACTTTTGATTGATATTCTTAGTAAGAAAAAGATAAACCAAAAAATAAAAAATATTAGCTGACTGGGCATAAGATATTCTGTTTAAATAGCAATATACCTATGATTAAGTAGGCAATGAATGTATTTTAGTTTAAGAGTAAAACTCTACACTGTCAGCCTTTTCTTGAAAAGTAAATATTGAATAGCTGTACTTAATAAACTAGATTGTTTACCAAATACTTTATTTGGTACACAATAGACTTTTGTTTTTTCCGCCCGCTTATTCCTCAGATTTAATATTTTTTTTTCTATTATTTTCATAGAATCTCTCATTGCTTAACCAACATTATCTCTGCACACTTGCAATAAATATCTTATCTACAGGAGAAAGATACCGAAGACTAACTAATTTAAATTTATAGCCCTAAGTATTGGGTTAATTTGATCTAGCTCAAATGATTCCCATGATAGGTCTCTAGATACTTAAACTTTTCAGTATACATTTCTAATGTCCCCTAAATTGACCTAGTCAGTCTCAACCATTCGTTTTCTTCTATATACTGCTTTGGAAAGCGTCATCAGCATCATCATCTACGCATATTGACGCAAGAGGCCTCGGTTAGATCTCAACAATTTTCTCTATCTTGAGATTTTAATTCAATACTTCTCCATCCTTCATCATCTACTTCACACTTCATTTACCGTTAATAAAATACTTCCTCTAGTTCACCATACACTTTTTTTACAATAGATCAACCATCTCTAGTTTTGAATTGACAATTTTTTTTTCCATCTGCTGCATGGCTTTGTTGGGGATAAGTCTCAATGAAGCTTGTGTGCCAACAGTCTCTTTACTTATCCAGGTACCATCTGAACCCAGCATTATTATTATTATTATTATTATTATTATTATTATTATTATTATTATTATTATTATTATTATTATTATTATTATTATTTGCTAAGCTACAACCCTAGTTGGAAAAGCAGGATGCTATAAGCCCAAGGGCCCCAACAGGGAATATAGCCCAGTGTGGAAAGGAAACAAGTAAAAATAAAATCTTTTAAGGACAGTAACAACATTAAATAAATATTTCCTATACAAACTATAAAAACTTTAACTAAACAAGAAATAGAGGAATTAGATAGAATTGTGTGCCCGACTGTACCCTCAAGCAAGAGAACTCTAACCCAAGACAATGGAAGACCATGGTACAGATGCTATGGCACTACGTAAGACTAGAGAACAATGGTTTGATTTTGGAATGTTCTTCTCCTAGAAGAGCTGCTTGCCATAGCTAAAGAGTCTCTTCTACCCTTACCAAGAGGGAAGTAGCCACTGAACAATTACAGTACAGTAGTTGACCCTTGGGTGAAAAAAACCAAATTGTTTGGTAATCTCAGTGTTGTTAGGTGTATGAGGACAAAGGAAAATCTGTAAAGAATATGCCAGACTATTCGGTGTATGTGTAGGCAAACGGAAAGTGAACCGTTACCAGAGAGAAGGATCCAATGTAGTACTGTGTGGCCAGTCAAAGGACCACATAACTCTCTAGCGGTAATGTCTAAACGGATGGCTGGTGCCCTGGCCAACTTGGCTGACAGTGATGTTCCTTTTCAACCGATTTAGTCATTTTTTTTTTTAAGGGAAATGGAAAAGTAGAACTCACTTAGAAAATTAAAATAAAAGTAGTTTATTTAAAAAAAATTAGAATTGCAATTACAGGATGCAGTCAAATATGAAAACGTAATATTGGTTTTTAACTAATTTAGTAATTGATTTTTTTTTGTGGAAAGAAGAAATATACACTAGACAAACCAAATTATTTTTTTTTTCTTTTTTTTTTGATAAGATTATTGGTATTGTAAGTGCAAGATGCAGGACACTTGTAAAGAAAATGTCCTTCTTTTCCTCCTTCCTTCCCTTGATACTTTTCATTTACATTTTATTTCAAAAGGTTTTCCTCTTTCGTTTCTGAGGGCAACACAAAGTTGCATTTTTCTTTTCTGGGGTTTTATTTTGATTATTCCTTTTCATATTCACCAAAGGTGACAGCTGAGAGTGTGTGTGTGTATGTGTGTGTGTTCAAGTGAAAAACAAAAAAAATGGAAATATGTGAAACTTCCATAAATTATAGTTCATTTTCCGAGATAGGTTTATTCAAATAAGGAAGAGTTAATGTATTTACGAAATGAAAATAAAAAGTGAATATTCCAGTCACATAAAAGATCATAATCAAACTGCGAAAGTAAAATAGAATAAGAATGAGATTGTCGAGGATACTAGTTAATCTTTTTATTTTTACTTTTCTTAGTTATGAAACATTTACCCCTTTCATGTTATTGGTATAAAGGAATCATTACTCTCTCCCACCTCCAATCCCCATCCACACCCCACACCCCCCCTTCCACCACCTCCCTTACGAGAGGAAAGGGAAGAAGCAAATGTAGTTATTTCATGCAAAGTTTCTTTTGGGTAGAGGATTGACTATTCAGTGTCCAGATATGTGTCATTGATCGAGGCAAAAAAAAAAAAAAAAAAAAAAAAACAAACAATGATAGTTGCAAAAAGTAAATTGGTAACTAATTATTATGAAGCATAGAAGCATGACAAGGGAAAAACTATATTTTACGGTTCTGTTCTTTTATTTTAGTTTTTGCAGATTATTACTGTATTTATGGCAAATATTACAATTAATTTCTTAAGATTTCTTGTTGTAATAAATACGTTGTGTATATATATATATATATATATATATATATATATATATATATATATATATATATATATATATATATATATATATATATATATATATAGATAGATAGATATAGATATATGTATATGTATATATATATATATATATATATATATATATATATATATATATATATATATATATATATATATATATATATATATATATATATATATATATATATATATATATATATATATATATATATATATATATATATATATTGTCTGTGTCAGTGGGTGTATTATGTATTACATATGCGTATATATATATATATATATATATATATATATATATATATATATATATATATATATATATATATATATATATATATATATATATATGTGTGTGTGTGTGTGTGTGTGTGTGTGTGTGTGATTGAATATATATACAAAATACATATCATTGTATGATTTCCTACCATCTACAATTAACGACCTTCTGTATTTCTAGAGCTCTCAAAGCCACCACTTATTCTAGAGTACATCGTAACTACATCTTTTCCCTTCAGAATGTGAACGATCTGTTTTAGTCTATCCAGGAAAACGTTACTATCAGAGTCAGTCTTCTGTACATAGAGGCGGCGTTAGAGAAAGTTTTTTTTTTTTTTTTTTTTGGGGGGGGGGGCAAAAGGAAAGATTACCTGGGAAGATCTGAATTTTGGGAATTCTGTGTAACCTCTAAGATAGAAAGATTTTGGGGAAATTATATTTCTGATGGATAAAATGTTTCAAGACATATCTAATATTAATTTTTATTTGGTCAGGAATGGTATTCGATTAAATTATTCATAGGAAAATGACACTTTAACTTACTAGACTGAAGAATGGATTGGTTTTAATTTTCCAATGAATCAAAAATAACTTATTTCGTTAAGTAAATTAATTTTGTAAATTTACCGTTTCTGAGATCAACGAAATTTACCCATTTTCTGCTTTCATCACAATGATCATATTTTATAGATCTTATATTAGTTAAATTCACGTAAATACAGTCTGTTTAAGTTACATTAAAACTCTTATGCCAAAATCGTACTTTGTTGATTATTTTTGTAATATCCTAAAATATACGAAAAGTCATCATCCCTACCTGTATCTTTAGTATCGTGAACTATGGTGCGTAATATTGGTTTCTTTAGGCTTTCAATTTTCATAGTTTAGATTATTATTATTATTATTATTATTATTATTATTATTATTATTATTATTATTATTATTATTATTATTATTATTATCATTTTCATAATTATTATTTAATGTTCATCCCTCGTTGGAAAAGCTGGATGGTCTAAGCCCAAGGTGTCCTACAGAGAAAAATAGTCCAATGAAGAAAGGAGAGAAGGGAAAGCAATTATTTACAAGAGAAGTAATGAGAAATTAAAGTTGGATATTTTATGAACAGTAACAATATTGAAATAGATCTTCCATATATTAACCAAAAATCTTCCCAAAACAGGAGAAAGAAAAAAAAAATAAGATTGAACATGTGTGGCCGAGTGTACCCTCGATAAGCTGTTTATTGGTGAGGTTACTGCTGTGGTTTGGCACCACAGTGAGGGTGAGGTGGTGTTTGGACCAGCCCGGCTGACATTTTGGCGGATACCTATTCTGATGATAAAGGAACTGAAACCAGACACCTTTATCTTTAGATTAACATCTGCTTTTATATGCTTTATAGTTAGACGAACATCTGTTTTGTATGCTTTAGAGTTAGACAAACATCTTCTTTTGTATGCTTTACAGTCAGACGAACATCTGATTTTATATGCTTTAGAGTTTCACGTGCATCTGCTTTATCTATGTTTTAGAGTTAGACGAACATCTGCTTTTATATGCTTTACCGTTAAACGAACATCTGCTTTTATATGCTTTAGAGTTGAACGAACATCTGGTATTATATGCTTTATATATAGACGTACATCTGCATTTAAATGCTTTAAAGTTAGACGAACGTCTGCTTTTATATGCTTTAGAGTTAGACAAACATCAGTGCACATTAAAAATAGTCACTATATATGATATTGATAATAAATAAATTGATATGCTTCGAAAACTTTTTCATATCTAAATATATAAAATTATTTATAACTGAATACTTGAAAGAAAACTTGCACATGAAGCAAACACTTGCGTTAAGTTTACCGATTTAACTCATTTTCATTGACAAAACAACCACTTATGCAAAATAGTATAAAATTCACATAGGTTCTTACCTTCTCTCAAATGGATGATGATAATGATGATGATGATGACGATTATTATTATTATTATTATTATTATTATTATTATTATTATTATTATTATTATTATTATTATTATTATTATTATTTTTTTTATTATTTTCATTATTTTTATCTGTATTTTTTATTATCATTTTTATTATTGTTTTTATTATTATTCATATTGCTATTATATTTATTAATTTATTCTTATTCTTATTTTTATTGCTTTTATCATTTTTATTATTTTATATATTTTATCTTAATTTTTTATTATTCTTATTATTTTTATTATTCTTATAATATTTTTATTTTATTTTTTATTTTTATTTTCATTTATATTATTTTTATTATTATTATTCTTATCATCTTTATTTTATTATTATTCTTATTTCATTTTTATTTATTATTTCTTTTTTGCTTCTTCTATTTTTATTATATATATTTTTATTATCAACATCATCGTCATTGATTATTATTATTATTATTATTATTATTATTATTATTATTATTATTATTATTATTATTATTATTATTTTTATTTCCATATTATTATTATTTTTTATTATTATTATTATTATTATTATTATTATTATTATTATTATTATTATTATTATTATTATTATTATTATTATTATTTCTATCATCATCATCATCATCATCATCAAGGCTACAACCCTTTTTGTAAAAACAGGATTCTTTAAGTTCAAGGGCTTCAACATGGAAAAATAATCCAGTGAGGATAGGAAACGAGGACATGAATAAACTATAAGAGGAGTAACGAACAATTAAAGCAATATATTTTAAGAATAGTATCATGATCATCATCATCTCCTCCTCCTACGCCTATTGACACAAAGGGCATCGGTCAGATTTCACCAGTCATCTCTATTTTGAGCTTTCAATTCAATACTTCTCCATTCATCATCTCCCACTTCGCGCTTCATAGTTCTCAGCTAAGTAGACCCGGGTCTTCCAACTCTTCTAGTACCTTTTGGTGTCTAGGGGAACGTTTGGTGAACTATTCTCTCTTGGAGAGTGCGAAGAGCGTGTCCAAACCATCGTAATCTTCCCTTCATCATGATCTCATTCACATATGGCACTCGAGTAATCTTTCTTATTGTTTCATCTATAATCCTGTCCTGCCATTTGACTCCCAATATCCTTCTGAGGGCTTTGTTCTCAAATCTACTAAATCTATTAGAGATTGTTTCATTGTCATGCCATGACTCATGTCCATAGAGTAACACCGATCTCACTAAACTGAAATATAGTCTGATTTTTGTGTTTAATTTTAGGCGATTTGATTTCCAAATTTTACTTAACCTAGCAATTTTCTGATTTGCTTTTTTCCAATTATATACACATACACACACACACACACACACATATATATATATATATATATATATATATATATATATATATATATATATATATATATATATATGTATATATATATGTATATATATATATATATATATATATATATATATATATATATATATATATATATATATATATATATATATATATATATATATATATATATATATATATATATATATATATATATATATATATATATATATATATATATATATATATATTATCCCCAAGAAAAAGGCAATAGTTTAAGCTTACTGTTTTATAGAAATTTTAGATCTGATACAGTCTATATCAACATCATCAAAGAAAATTTTACAAGTTTTTATCGTGGTTTCATGCATAGTATAAAAAAACATATTAAATTTTAGCTTTAAAGAAATTATTTCCCAATTTTCAAATTTTCAGTCATTTTATGAAGTATTTTCAATGAATTAAACATATCTGATAGAAATATATGTAAATTTCATAAAGTAATCAGTTATTATTATCAAAAGTTCCATGGGAAAGTTAATAAGTTAGAAGTGATGTGTATTTTTCTAACTAGTTAAAAGTGTTGTGTATTGTTGAACCAGCAGTGAAAATCTCAATCTTTCTTTTACTTTTACCAATACAATGATCTTCTCGTCCCCTCAGTCCAAGATCACATCTCTTCATCTTGCTTTAGCTGTGTCAATATAGACTTTTCTATGACGTCCCAATATTACCTGAGTCGTGTATTTGTAATCAGACAGTTCTCGGAGTGCTTTGCTTTCATAGTAAGTATGTGTGTGCGTGAGTGTATGTGCGTGTGTGTAGTCATAGATTTTCAGAATCTTCCCTTTCAAAATTGTAAATTTAAGTTTTCAGGATTTACCTCGGTCCACCATGGAGGCCTGAATAAATATTTGTAGTAAGTCCGCAAATCTTATCCATTTGGTCTCTCTCTCTCTCTCTCTCTCTCTCTCTCTCTCTCTCTCTCTCTCTCTCTCTCTCTCTCTCTCTCTCTCTCTCTCTCTCTCTATCCTGTGTATGTGCGTGTCTCCTTCCTTTGCATTTCAAATCATCAAGTGTTAATAGTGACAAACTCTGTTAATTATCTTGCAATGTTTTTGAAAGTCCCTTATTCTGAAGGGTAAAGGAATTTATATGTGAAACCTTGATTAGAATCAGTGGAAAATTCTGTGAAAATTAAAGGATGTTTACTCATATTATCAATGCTCAGAATTATACCAAGATACATTGCAACCTTAAGGAGTCAATGTATTTTCATACCCTATAAAAATATTAAAACTAAATCATTGTTTCATTTACGATAACAAAAATGCTTTCCAGAATATTGGAATTTTCTTTCAATATTTCTAGAATAGTATTATATTCAAAACAGCTTGTTAAATCGTAAAATGAATGGTTTTTAAAGTATTCAATATTTTTTCAACCTCGATATATACAATGCAGTTATTTTGATTGACCAATGTTCTGTTTTTGGAGAATAAAAAATAAAGTTGGAAAATAGATTTTCGCATCGGAAGAATATAATTCAGTATGTCAGTAACCCGATAATGTAGGTAAACATCAGATATCGATTATAAGATTAAACAGAATGGAAATTTAGTTCATGCTGTTGTTTATGTGATGAATGAAATTGTAAAGCTTTCTTGAACGTTGTTTTTACTGATGCAGTTGTTACAAATAGATTTATTTAATTTGATAGTAAACTTCCTTTCATGACAGGATAATTGATGTAATAACACATCTGGACCAGTATTGTCATTATATATTCATTAATTATTTTATAATGTGGGTGTATAGATGCATATCAAAGCTATGTATAAATAGCCTGGGGATGGATGAGGAAATATAATTTAAAGTGAATGTTCTCATAAAAGAGTTTTTCCCTTTGATTGTTGCATTGGTTTTGCTGGAGGTAATTAGTTTGTCATTTATCCTTCATTAATAGTTATTGCTGTTCTTTCTGATAACCTGACCAAAGTAAATTTTGAAATCGAATGATTCCCCTATACCTTTTGCGATTAGCTGATGGCTTCACATGTAGAAAAAAAGGGATATTTTTAATTGGTTTGAGATTGAATGTAATCAACCTTACTTCAAAGCTAATACAAATAAAAAAAGAATCATTTACCAATGCTTAAAAAGTCTTTCGAAATCAGCTTAGTTATTTTACTGATTAATGAACATTTTTTGTAAATAGTGACATTTTTAGTTGGTTTAAGATAGAAAGTAAATTGTTTACATTAAAACCAATACAAATAAAACTAAAGTTGCACTCAGTAGAGCACAGACCTCCACCGTGACAACTTATTTCTCGACCTTTTGCTTGACCTTGACCTTGACCTTAACTTTTGACCCTAACATGTATTAATTGGCGTGGATTTTAATAGCCAAATATGAACTAATTCTGAAGTCTCTGTGACAACGATGTCCAAACTTAAGGCTGATTACGTGAATTGGACATTTTGCTTGACCGTGACCTCGAATTTCCAAAATTTTATAATTTCCAGAATTTTACATAAGTTAATCACTTCAAGCTTCAATACTTTGTGATTAAACTTGTGGCCAGGAAGCTGTTAACAAACTAACACAGACACAAACAAACACACAAACAGGGGATAAAACTTAACCTCCTTCCAACTTCGTTGGCAGAGGTAAAAAAAAAATAACCTTTTTTTAGTATTTGTAAAAGTCTTTGGAAAGTAGCTTGCTTGAATCGCTTACAGATTTGATTAAATACACTACCTTCTAATGCAAAACTAGTTTTCATAAGCATGAATTATTGAATGAGAATATAAACTTCCACTTCTTTACTATAACAAGAAGAGTTGACAGAAATACTACCTTTCCAGCAATAATGAATGGCAAATAAGAGAAATGAAAATAAGTTTTCTTTGAAATGGGCAACTTTAATGACTATAGTGTCCTTGAATTCTTCTTTCTTAACATAAGCATAAACTATGCTGTATATTTCGGTTATAAAGTTAGAGAAAATTACAGTCCAATTTAATTTTTGTCAAATTTTCTCCCAGTACCGAAGATTTACTATTCGATCAAAAAAGCTGAGGATTTCTTATAAAGGAAAACCATATTATTTTTATTTAATGAGGCAGATTTGCACTCACTAGCCAGGGTGCTATTTTAGCTCGGAAAAGTTTCCTAAAAACTGATTGATTAAAAGTATTTGTCCGAATAGCATAATTGTTTTCAAGTAATTGCCAAGTAATGTGAATCGAAAATTATTTACAAACTTAAATTTCTCCATCAGATATATGTTTTGTCAATAAATAACGTGAACGGATAAATAGATTATAAAGTATTGTGATAGTAAGTGTAAATTTGATATCTACATCTCCCGAAGTCAACGACAGAAGTTTGTTCTTGAATGCAGGGTGCATAATTTTGTAACTTTTCACATATTTTATTTAAATGTGATAAATTACACTAAGCATAAGAATTTTTTTTTTATTATAAACTTTTGCTGAATACCAGAATCTACTAAAAACATGGACTTAATGAAACTCGCCTTTAGTGAAAACTTGCGGGGAGGTGAAAAGAACATCCTACTATCACAATACTTTTTAATCTCTTTATTCGTTAACATCATATATTGATGAAACATACATCTGATGATGAAATTTAGGTTCATATTAAGTGGTACTTATTTGAAAACCATGATGGTATTCAAACAAAATACCTCCAACCAATCAGCATTTACGAGACTTTTCCGACCTAAAACATCACCCCTGCGAGTGGGTGAAAATTTGCCTCATTAAAAGAATTGAATAAACTTCATTTTGCATCACTAACTCTGGAATTTTGTGATACCCAGATCAATATGTATTGTAATCATTTATGTATATAGACATATAATCATATAATATACTATATACATAAAAAAAATTATATTTACAAAACTGAGTAAATGAAAAATGGACAAACGAAGTAAGCTTTTTACAATCCTCCCCTATATAATAAAGAGCAAATATCTAGCTATATGTATGAATATATTTCTTCCCTGTTACGCTTAACGGCATTGCTAAACTGCTTGGTCCCCCCCCCCGCCCCCGTCTGTCGAGTAGGGGGAGACGAAGTAGTCAAACCCAAGATCTAGATCTTGGTCATACCCTGGTCAGAGGGGGTACACCGAGAGGTACACTAGGAACCCTATTCTCTCACAAATTGCCGAACCAGCGGATTGTAGTAAGGAAAAGGGGAGGGGGTGAGGATTGAATCTACGTACGTGTGTGTGTGCGCGCTTGCGCATATCTATCTAAATATTAAGAATTCATTTTGACGGGTTGCGTAACACTAGTATATAAGATGCTAATAGTACCAAAAAGTTAAAGCATCTAAACATTTAAATGTATTTAATTGTAATACCTAGAGGAATTATATATTATATAATAATCGTTATCTCTAAAATAGAAAATACGCCATTTGAAAGAAAATTCGAAGAATAACCAAGCAGTGAATAATTCCGAACTGCCCCAAGACGCCCCCCCCCCCCCCCCCCCCCCCGCCCTCGACCTCAAGAACCAGCACGTAAACACACACTCAACCTTTTAAACATCCGTGATAAGGACCACTATCTTGAAACCGTATTTTCCTTTTCCGCTGCTCGTGATGAGAAGATTGTAATGGTGCTGACGTGTTACTTTTCCAGGATTATGAGAAAAGTTTTGGATACGAGGTGTTATAGCTCTTTTTAAACTCAGTTGTACGGGTTGTAGACCAGGCTCAAAATTAAACCAACAAAGTGTTGATAAAGATCTAAGAATTATAACGTTTATGAAACTAAATATTTATTTTTTTTTAGAAATGTACGTTAGGGCATTCCAAACGCCATAGTAATGAAACTAAGCTTTTTAATAAGGCTAATCGCGATGAAAGGAACAATGCGCAGTAAGTAACGAGAAACAAATTCCTTTTAGTATTATTTAAGTTCATGAAACGATAATGGGCGACTTTTCTGGCAGTAGAGC
>NC_090757.1:68000635-68005635 GCF_036898095.1 Palaemon carinicauda
ATGTTTTCTGCAATGTCCGCAGCAAGAACCTCTGCGGACATGAGTGTTGTAGGAGACACGCAGCATGCGCTGTCTCCAAGGATGATCTCCAGTATTGGGACCCTCAGGTATGTACTGTATGCACTAACCTGATTACTGAGGCTTTTGATTCCCTTAGAACGGCGGAATCAAGGGATATAGCTAGGGAAAAGCTTCGTACTTGGGTAAGGGGCTTCAAGAAGAACACCTCTGGCCCTTATCTTCCAAGAGAGAAGATGAGGGGGTATCTTTTTCCCCAGGCATCAGCTGAGGCAGTGATTCCCCAGCCTCAAGAGGAGATCCTCAAGATCAAGTCCAGGTGGACGAGGAAGTCGCAGATGCGATGCAAGACATCCAGTTGTGTGACAGGATGTCTGACCTGGACGAACGTTTGGAAGAAGACCTCCTGGCAGAAGGTCAGGATCAAGTTCAAACCCCGGATGTCGTAGAGGATGAGGTCGACGAGGTGTCGGCTACTCCGGTTCAGATGCCGGAGCCCATCCCCTCAACATCGGATGGTCTCCCAGTAGAACTGGGACAGGCCCTCTCTTCGATTGTTGGAATGATCCAACAAATGCAGAAGGAGAATCAGGAGAAGGCGGCTGCAATGGAACTGTGTATGCAGTCCCTAGCAGAATCACATGGGCCCCAGAAAAGGCTCAATGTGAAAGACCTTCCCATATGCTCAGATGCTAACCCATGGAGGTATGGTGAGCACATGCCAATGACGACTGGTAAGATCGTCATTTCGGATAAGCTGGGTTCAGTTCCCCTAGAGGAGGTAGAATTCTGGCCCAGCAAGGCATCATATCCGGACTGCTATGTCCGGCTGAGAAAAGAACCAGCTTCAAGGGAGGAGACAGAGCCGAAGGAGGTCATTATTATGGACCACGCTAAGGCTCAAGCCCTACTTTCATCCTCGATGAAAGAGAGGGGCTTCTCGAATTCGAAGGTAGCTGCATTGAGCAAAAAGCTCCCTTCTTTTGTGTCCTCTCCTGATAGAGCCTTCCCCTTTTTACAAAAAGGGTTTGCGGCTGTCCTAAAGGCAGTCGAGGCCGGCAAGCCTTGCCCCTCCCTGGAGGAGTGTAAACCCTTGTCGCTGGCTCTGCCTATGGACCACAATGACTGGAAGGATGTCCATCTGACATTCTCAGTGGGAAAGTTGGAGGCTGATATTGCCGGACGGCAATTCGGCGAGGACCTACCCAAGCTGCCCGAATCTCTTTTACGAAGAGAGTTCGAGACCAAAGAAAGACTGGCTGCCTCAATGTCTCATCAGACCACTCTTGAGACAATGGCAAGTGACCCTAAGGTCCATGAAATGTTCATGGTAGTGGCTAAGTCTCACCTAGCCACAGTGACGAAGGACCTTTATGGCTTCATCAAGGCAAGGAGAGCTTGCAGGGAGATCGTGTTCGCCGGGGCTTCGGTGAGACACGAACCAAGGAAATTAATCTCCTCCAACATTTGGGGAAAAGACCTTTTCCCTACCGATGTGGTCAAAGAGGTTGTTGATAAGGCCGCCGTGGAGAATAGAAACCTTCTCCAGAAGTGGGGCCTGGCTATCAAAAGAAAATCTTCCCCGGATGAGGGTCCTCAACCAAAGAGGAAGAATATGAAGACTAGGCTACCATTTCGGCCAGCCAAGCCTTATAGACAGCAACAGCAACTGCAATTGCCTTTGCCTCCAGTGCCCCAGATGGTGGCACAAACCCCGACTGCCTTTCAGTGGGTACCCCAGGCTGTGCCAGGTCAGTCAACCACATTCGCCCCAACGTTCGAAGGACAGTCTTCTTCCTTTCGTGCAAAACCTAGAGGAGCAGCCAGAGGCTCGTCTAGGCGCCCCTCAAGGGGAAGGGGATTCAGAGGTGGTCGTGGTCAGGGAGGCAAGACCTCAGGACGGCAGTCCAAGTGAAATGATACCGGTAGGAGGGAGACTGATGAAATTTTGGCATCGCTGGACCTTCGATCCCTGGGCCCAAAGCCTACTCAAGAATGGACTGGGTTGGAGCTGGTACAGCACTCCACCCCATGCCTTCGGTTTTTCCAACGCTCCACCCCCATTTTGGAGGAGTACGTTCAAGAACTGTTGGAGAAAAATGTGATCCGAAAGGTGAAGTCCATCAAATTCCCAGGGAGGCTGTTTTGTGTTCCCAAGAAAGACTCGGAAAAGCTCAGAGTCATTCTGGACTTGTCACCACTCAACAAGCTCATAATGAATTGCAAATTCAAGATGCTAACACTGCAACACATAAGGACCTTACTGCCCAAGAGGGCATACTCATTCTCTATAGACTTGTCAGACGCCTATGGGCACATTCCAATCAGCCGTCGACTCTCCCCCTACCTAGGGTTCAGGCTACAACGGAAACTGTACGCCTTCAGAGCCATGCCATTCGGGCTAAACATAGCCCCAAGGATTTTCACGAAGCTTGCAAGCGCAGCTCTCAAACAATTACGCCTAAAGGGAATTCAGGTAGTAGCCTACCTGGACGACTGGCTGGTGTGGGCAGCATCCGAGACCGAATGCTTGCAAGCTTCCAGTCAGGTGATCCAGTTCCTAGAGTACCTAGGCTTCAAGATCAACAAGAGAAAGTCTCGACTTTCTCCATCCCAAAAGTTCCAGTGGCTGGGAATCCACTGGGACCTTTTGTCACACAGTTTCTCCATCCCAATGAAGAAAAGGAAGGAGATAGCGGGCTCTGTCAAGAGACTTCTAGATTCCGAAAGGATATCAAGACGCGAACAGGAGAGGGTACTAGGCTCTCTCCAGTTTGCTTCAGTGACAGACCCAGTGCTAAGAGCACAGCTAAAGGATGCAACCGGAGTTTGGAGAAGGTATGCATCAAACGCGCGAAGAGACCTGAGAAGACTAGTGCCGCCTCGGCTACGTACTCTTCTCAGACCTTGGTCCCAAGCCAGACATATAAAGAAGTCGGTTCTTCTTCAGCCACCTCCCCCGTCGATGACGATTCACTCAGACGCCTCAAAGGAGGGATGGGGAGGTCACTCTCATCGGAAAAAAGTCCAGGGGACTTGGTCCAAGCTATTCAGGACCTTTCATATAAACTTTCTAGAAGCTATGGCAGTGCTCCTTACCTTAAAGAAAGTCTCCCCCGCGTCACTCGATCCACATAAGATTGGTGACAGACAGCGAGGTGGTTGTGAGATGCTTGAATCGACAAGGGTCGAGGTCACCACCTCTCAACCAAGTGATGTTAGCCATTTTCCGATTGGCGAAAAGAAGAAGTGGTACCTGTCGGCAGTTCACCTTCAAGGAGTCCGCAATGTGACAGCGGACGCTCTATCCAGGTTCACACCGATAGAGTCGGAATGGTCCTTAGACGCAGGATCATTTTCCTTCATTCTGAATCAAGTCCCAGAACTGCAAATAGACCTCTTTGCGACGAAAGACAACAAGAAGTTGCCCCTGTACGTGTCCCCGTACGAGGACCCCTTAGCGGAAGCAGTGGACGCAATGTCCCTCGACTGGAACAGATGGTCCAGGATTTATCTGTTCCCTCCTCACAACCTTCTGTTGAGGGTCCTCAACAAACTGAGATCCTTCAAGGGGGTAGCGGCAATAGTGGCCCACAAGTGGGCGAACAGTATGTGGTTCCCCTTGGCGTTGGAACTACAGATGAAGTTCGTGCCGCTACCACATCCAGTTCTGACCCAGCAAGTCCAGAAGTCGACTGTCTGCGCTTCATTACAGAAAACCCAGAACCTGCAGCTCATGATTTTCTCGCCCTAGCGGTGAGAAAGCGCTTCGGGATTTCGAAAGCCAGCATAGACTTCCTAGAGGAATACAAGTGCAAATCGACTAGAAGGCAATATGAGTCATCTTGGAGAAAATGGGTGGCCTTTGTAAAGGCAAAGAATCCGCAGGAGATCTCAACAGACTTCTGCTTATCTTTCTTCATCCACCTCCATGGCCAAGGATTGGCAGCTAACACGATTTCAGTGTGTAAATCGGCTTTGATGAGACCCATTTTATTTGCCTTCCAGATCGACCTAGGTAACGAGATCTTTAATAAAGTTCCGAAAGCCTGCGCTAGGCTCAGACCTTCAGCACCTCCAAAGCCCATCTCATGGTCTTTAGACAAAGTTCTTCATTTCGCCTCCCTGTTGAGCAATGAAGAATGTGCGTTAAAGGATTTGACGCAAAAAGTTATTTTCCTATTTGCACTCGCGTCCGGGGCCAGGGTTAGTGAGATCGTAGCCCTCTCGAGAGAGGCAGGTCGTGTTCAGTTCCTGGATGGGGGGGGAGCTGAACCTGTTTCCGGATCCTACGTTTCTCGCCAAGAATGAGTTACCCACCAACAGGTGGGGTCCCTGGAGAATCTGCCCTCTGAAAGAAGATGCATCTCTATGTCCAGTAGAATGCCTAAAGGTCTATCTTCGTAGAACTTCAGACTTCAAGGGTAGTCAACTATTCAGGGGAGAAACATCAGGCTCAAATTTATCTCTGAATCAACTCAGAGCGAAAATGACATATTTTATTCGCAGAGCGGATCCTGACAGTACACCCGCAGGTCACGATCCGAGGAAAGTTGCCTCATCCCTAAATTTCTTTAATTGTATGGATTTTGAACATCTCCGTTCATACACGGGCTGGAAGTCTTCCAGGGTGTTCTTTCGCCACTATGCAAAGCAAGTAGAGGAACTTAAGAGATCTGTGGTAGCAGTTGGTCGTGTAGTTAACCCTACTGTTTAACTCTGCGAGGAACAGTGGTCTTAATTGGGACGATTAAGTCCAGGGTGAGTGTGTAGGTACATACTGTACTACAAACTAAATGAGGGCACCAAGTGCCCATATAGACTGTTCCTTCTTTCAAAGGTGAACCTTGCATAAGTTCAGACATGTGTGCCAAGCGTTTCTAACGCTAATGTGATTGATTTGTAATACAGATTTTTTATGACTTGATACCTTGGTATCTTATTAAAGTGGGTTTAATGGTTTATCTTTCAGATAAACAAGT
>NC_090757.1:68014464-68039464 GCF_036898095.1 Palaemon carinicauda
TATATATATATATAACGTAGTAGGTTGGCCAGGGCACTAACTGCCTGTTGAGATACTACCGCTGGAGAGTTATGGGGTCCTTTGACTTGACAGACAGTACTACATAGGACCATTCTCTCTGGTTGCTGTTTTTTTCTTTTTGCCTACACAGACACCGAATAGTCTGGCCTATTCTTTACAGATTCTCCTCTGTCCTCATACACCTGACAACACTGAGATTACCAAACTGTTCTTCTTCTCTCAAGGGGTTGTCTACTGCACTCTAATTTCAGTGGCTACTTTCCTCTTAGTAAGGGTAGAAGAGACCCTTCAGCTATGGTAAGCAGCTCTTCTAGGAAAAGGACACTCCAAAATCAAACCATTATTTTCTAGTCTTGGGTAGTGCCATAGCCTCTGTACCATGGCATTCCACTGTCTTGGGTTAGAGTTCTCTTTCCTGAGGGTAGCCTACACTCGGGAACACTGTTGTAACTAATTTCTCTTCGTCTTCTTTTGTTATAGTTTTTAAAGTTTATATAGGAAATATTCATTTAAATGCTGTTACTGTTCCTAAAATATTTTATCTTTCCTTATTTCCTTTCCTAACTGGGCTATTTTCCCTGTTGGAGCCCCTGGGTTTATAGCATCCTGCTTTTCCAACTAGGGTTGTAGCTATATATATATATATATATATATATATATATATATATATATATATATATATATATATATATATATATATATATTGTAAGTAAGCCTTAGGTTTTTATAATGTATTAGCTTACTTAGGTTAGTTTTTAAGTTCCTCTTTCATTTTTGAAGGCTGTAAAGTTCATGGTTAGTTCGCCTTCTTGTTAGAAGGGGTCTCCTCACTCCAGCGGTATTTTTGTATAGTCTTGTTGACTAATCCTCCCTGTTTCTCCCCTCCATATTTTGGCTCTGCTGAGTTGACTTGAGACCGGGTTTCCAAGCTGCGGGCAGTTGGTATCTGCACCCTGATTTGTGAGCCTATTACCTCTGGATTTACAGCAAGTCTCTGAACGAGTATATATATATATATATATATATATATATATATATATATATATATATATATATATATATATATATATATATATATATATATATATCTTCACATCAGCTGGCCGCTACTTCACATCTTTGCCATTTTATTATTGCCTCTGGTGCAGTACTTGCCAGAGGGGCCTCGCTTGGCGACGGTAAGGAGCGTCATTCATTTCTTGTAAAGTATTGACCAAGATTACTGGGATCCGGCGTCCATGATCCTGAATGAGTATGATTACGGCTGTGCTGCAGTGTCAGGTTAATTTCCTGTTGGAGCTCGATAATGGTATTAAGAGTTGCCGTCCGCTGCCCTTATTGAAGTACTTATGGGAGGAGACCTTCATCATCTCATCATCCGTTAGCATGTAAAATTTAGGTTATTCTTTCTTTTAGTTGTTTTCTATTCCTCTCTGGGCCCCCTTTCCTCCTTCAGAGGTTGAATGTGTTGACTGATAATTTGGGTATATGTTTCGTAAGTGGTATTTTTGATTTAATGTTAATGATGAGGCCTAGCTATTATTTTCTGTATTTTATTGAATTGTATTATATATTGGTTTTTATTTCATGTTTTTCTTATCCCCCTTGAGTTATTCTTGTGCTGCATTTACCTGGGCTTGCTTCCACCTTTGTGGCTTGCTGCCTTTTGAACACTTAAGTATTGATTATTTATGGTCCTGTAGACCTAGTGTGTGTTGTGGTCCAATGAGACCATTACAATTGGCGACCTTGCCAGGATCCATCGTATCCTGTGGTGTTCTTGTTGCAGTGCAAGCGTAATTCTTGGGGTGTTGTTATTGTTAGGGGGCATGGTTACACCTCCTCAGTGTTTGGCTGGTTGGCGCTATTGCAAGTGAAATAATTTTGTTATATGCAAAGTGTTGTAATTAATTGCAATCAAAATGTCTGACATGAATGTCGTAGAGTTGCTTGAATGAGATGGATGGCAGGATAGGTTGGCCGATTTAAACAAAGAGGAGTTAGAAAGTGTGGCAGATTTTTTTGAAGTGGAAAGAACGGTAACAATGAAGAAGGGTATACTATTGCTAAAGGTTTATGAGTGCGTTAAGGAGACTAAGACAGGAGCCAAACCCAAGGTTAGGCAAGAAAAGGGATTGTCAGTAGAAATTTTGGATAGACAGATTAGTCTAAAACAAATGGAAATACACCAGCAAAAAATGGTGTTTGAAGAGAGAGAGAGGGAAAGGAAGCATGAGTTAGCTAAGTTGGCTTTGCAATCGCCAGGGTCACCAGGGTTTCCTTCTCGTGTTGAGGTTTCCTCCTCCTTCTCAAATTTAGCTCAGGCTTTGAAATTTGTCCCGAACTTCCTGGAAGATAATGTTGCAGAGTTCTTTATGTCATTCGAAAGAATTGCTAACAGGTTAGAATGGCCTATTGGATTATGGACTACCCTTATCCAGAGTAAATTGATTGGGAAAGCCCAAAAGGTATATGTGGCTTTGGAAGAAGATCTCTCCTCGGATTATGAGAGTGTAAAGGCGATAGTGTTGAAGGCATATGAGCTCGTGCCGGAGGCCTATCGGCAAAGGTTCCGTAATTTGAGTAAAAATGAAAATCAGACTTTCGTAGAATTTGCAAGGAGTAAAGAGCAATATGCTACTGATTGGTTGAAATCTAAAGAGGTGGACAATTTTGATAAGCTAAAGCAGTTGCTGTTGGTTGAAGAGTTTAAAAGGTGTACTCCAGACCGTTTGAAGGTTCATTTGGAGGAGTTGAAACTAGATTCCCTTCAGGAGTTTGCTGTGGCGTCAGATACTATGAAAGAAACTGTATTTAAGGAAAAACCACGTTGGGGTTGTTCTGGGAGATCTGGTAATTTTAATAACCAAAAGAATGTTTCTCAGAATGTTCAGTTAAATAAGGGTTCTCAGAATGTTCAATCAAATAAGGTTTCTCCGAATGGCCAATCAAAGGTGTGTTACTCTCAAAATAACAGACTTCGTGAGTCGGGTGTTTATGATCCACAAAAGCTGAGGCATTTGACGTGTTTTTTTCTGTAACAAGAGGGGTCATACCAAAAGAATGTGTTATGCTTGGAAAAAGGTATATAACAGTAAAGGCAATCCGGTGATGGCGGTTGAGAAAAGTGCTAGTCAGGGTGGGGCTCTGCCCTCTCCGACTCAATGACTAAGAAAGTCAGAGACTGTTAGTTCCTTCGGTGATTTTCTGGCCATGGGTGAAGTCTCGCTGGATGGTGAAGGCCAAGGGAGAAAAGTTAATATTTTACGTGATACCGGAGCCGCGCAATCATTAATTCTTAGAGATTCGGTCCCGAATGATTTTGTGTATGAGAATCGGGAGTTTGTTATTTTGAGTGGTTTTCCGGATACTGTAAAATCTTATCCAATTGGTCTATTTCATCTTAGTTGTCCTTATTTTTCGGTTAATATCCGCTTGGCTATTGTTGATAAATTTCCGATTAAAAAGGTGGATGTGGTTCTCGGAAATGAGATTGTGTATGAAAATAAATATGTGCCAATTGTGATTAGTCCGGATGTGGAAGTAGGGGTAGTCACTCGTGCTAAGGCAAAGACTGTTGACGCTGCAGAGTCAACAGTCGACGTTGATTTGAGTAGTTTAGGACGTAGTGATGTATCTGTAGACAGTAGTAGTAGTGTTAGATTAAAACCCAATTGGACTGTTAAAGAACTTGTTTCGACTCAGAAAAAGGAGTTTGGTAGTCTCCCTATTGAGTCTGGTGAGATAATGAACGTGACAGTTCCTATTTTTAAGGTAATTAATAGCATATTATATAGAATAAGTAGACCAATGCATGCCTCGGGGGAGGATTACGAAATTATACGACAGATTGTGGTTCCTGATGTTACCGTCATGAGTTGATGTCCTTAGCTCACGAGAATGTGATGGCGGGACATTTTGGTATTCACAAAACAATCAATAGGTTATTAAATAATTTCTTTTGGCCCAAGCTGAAAGGTGATGTTAAAATTTTTTTTAATAGTTGCGAGGTTTGTCAGAGAGTCAGCAAACCTAACCTACCTATTCCAAAGGCTCCATTAATACCTATCCCAGTTGTGTCTGAACCTTTTCGGGAAGTGTTAATTGATGTTGTTGGTCCTCTCCCAAAGTCAAAGAGTGGAAATGAGTATATTTTCACTATTATGGATCGTATGGCTCGGTACCACGAGGCAATCCCCTTGCGGTCCATAAGGAGTGAAAAGATTGTAGAGGCATTAATAGGTTTCTTTTCAAAATTTGGTGTCCCGAAGGTAATTCAGTCCGACTGCGGTACTAACTTCACGAGTCGTTATTTTAAGCAGAAAATGACTGAATTGGGCATTAAACATGTAACTTCCTCGCCTTATCATCCAGAGTCACAGGGTGCTTTGGAACGTTTTCACCAAACTATGAAAAGCATGTTAAAGAAATATTGTATTGGGAATGGGGCTGAATGGGATAAAAACCTTCCATTCCTCTTATTCGCTTTCCGCTCTATTCCTGGTCAATCTCTCGGTCTATCTCCTTTTAATTTGATTTTTGGACATTCTGTAAGGGGTCCGCTGGATTTGGTGAGAGAGGCTTGGGAGGGAGATGCCCCTGATTTGAATTTGATTGATTACCTTAATAATTTGAATGCTAAATTAACCAGGGCTTGGTCTTTTGCAGGTAAGAATTTGTTGAAAAGTCAGAAGAAAATGAAATTTTATTTTGACAGAAAGACTGAGACCCGGGACTTCGACGTAGGACAGAAGGTACTGGTTCTGTTACCTATCCCAGGTAATTCTCTCAAAGCTACTTTCCAGGGACCATGGAAGATATTGAAGAAGGTAAATAACGTTAACTTCTTAGTGGAAACCCCCGATAGGAGAAGGCCTCATCAATTGGTACATATAAATATGATGAAAGCTTTCCATGAAAGAGGGAAGGTTAGGCCAATTGCGACTCTTTGTGACGGTAGAAATGACTTGGTCGGTTATAATGCTTCTTTTTCAGATGAGCATAATAATGATTCTTTTTCAGAGGACAGGGACTTGAAAGATAGTGAATGGTTGGCAGGTAATGTCGAGGCTTTAGAAAATTTACCTCAGATGTTGGGTCACTTGGGTAAAGATGAGCAACAATCCTTGAGAAATTTGGTTTTAAAATATAAGGACTTGTTTTCTAATGTGCCCGGCAAGACCACGATCTTGCAGCATGACGTGGACGTAGGGGACGCCACGCCCGTGAAGCAGGCTCCTTATAGGTTGAACCCAAAAAAGAATGAGATTGTTGCTAGAGAGGTTGAGTATATGCTCAAGCATAATTTAATAGAGCCGAGTTGTAGTCCTTGGTCATCTCCGGTTGTGTTGGTGAAGAAATCGGACGGAGACTATCGTCTTTGTTTCGATTATAGGAAGCTTAATGAGGTGACCAAGACTGATAGTTTTCCATTGCCTTGTGTGGAAGATTGCATTCATCGCATGGGTCGTGCTAAATACATTAAAAAATTTGATTTATTAAAGGGATATTGGCAGGTGCCTTTGTCGGAAAGGGCCAGAAGTGTTTCGGCTTTTGTAACCCAACAGGGGTTATTTCAGTGTAAGGTAATGCCCTTTGGGATGAAAAACGCTGCTGCCACCTTTCAGAGACTTATGAATTCGTTGGTTAGTGGTCTAGAGGGGTGTGTGGTGTATATCGATGACTTGGTTATTTTTAGCGACGACTGGCAGTTGCACCTGAAGAGAATTGAGGCCTTATTCAAAGTACTTAGGAAAGCAGGCCTGGTTATTAATTTAAGGAAGATGGATTTTGCAAAAGCAACGGTGGTATATCTTGGACATGAGATAGGAGCAGGTATGGTGGCTCCCAAGGAGGCTAACATTGAGGCCATTCGTAAAGTAGAGGTTCCTAAATGTAGGAAAGATTTGCGAAGGGTATTAGGGATGGTAAGCTATTATCGCAGATTCATTCGCAATTTTTCAGACATTGCGGAACCTCTTACTGCTTTATTGAAGAAAAATGTTAAATTTGTTTGGAGTAAGGAGGCTCAGGATGCATTAGAGAGGATAAAACTGGTCCTTATTAGTCGGCCTTTGTTAACAGCTCCAAATTTTGACGCTCCATTTCAGCTTACCACTGATGCGAGTGATGTGGGGGTTGGTGCTGTATTGAGTCAAGCTGACGAAAATGATATCGTCCACCCGGTGGCGTATTTTTCTAAAAAGCTCACTTTGCCTGAAAGAAAATATTCCACAATCGAGAAGGAGACTTTGGCCTTGATCTTAGCGTTAACTCATTTTAATGTCTATCTCTCCTCCTCAGGTGGGCCCATTAAAGTTTGTACGGACCATAATCCATTAACGTTCTTGAATCGGTACAAGAATAAGAATCAGAGATTGATGCGTTGGAGTATTTTGGTCCAAGAATTCGATCTAGAGTTTAAGCATATCCCAGGTAAAGAGAATATGGTGGCCGATGCATTGTCCCGGCTGGCAGAGTAAGTGCGAACGAGATAATTATAAGGGTTTTTCTTCACCTGTTGGTAAGTTCTCTCACTCGTGGTAACGGTTTGAGTGGTAATAATTATTTGTATATGGTTTCTTTTATTTGGTTGAACAAATTATGTAATGTAACACTCCAATGTTGGATGTAGTATTGACGGTTGATTATGATTTGATATGATAGATGGATGTTGACCAAATGTAAGATTATTGTTCGTTGATGCATGCAACTGTTATTTTATAGGTTAATTATATTTGTTTATAATGAACTGGTGTTATTTTTTTTTTTGGTTGAATTATGATTAAAACTGAGGTTTTATCAAAATTATCTGGTTATGTGTGGTGGTTTAGAAATTTATGAATGATCCTATATTGGACTCCTTATGTTTCAGGTGATGGTATTTATTACCTTAGTTGGGTATGTAAATTAGGTTAAGATTTTTGTGACAAACTGATTTGTTTATACACCCCTTTGTCAGGAGAGTGTGGACTCTAAAGTATTGTTAATAGTGCGTAAAAGAAAAGTGCTGTGTTAGTGCTGTAACATTTTCTGTGTTCAAGACACTTGGGTGAAAGGTTAATGTGCGGGTGCTATGAGGGTTGTGCTGTGAAAAAGTACAGCTAAGGTGTATGATATTTTCGGGACATTAAATCATAATACCTTCGCGGCTTTGAACAATTCACAAGGGAAGAACCTTCTTTCCCTTCACATACCCTACCAGTCTGGTGTGAACAGCAAAATGGTATACTATTTATATTTGACGAAGGATGTCGTGTATATTTAAGGTAGCCTATGAGGCATTAAGAATGTCACCTGTTAGTATAAGTATTTGCAAGTTACCCAGGTAATGAATCCTTTATTTGGACACTATATTTTGTTGGTGATTGGTGTATGACAATTTGGTTTTGTAGTATGTTTTTTTTTTTTTAGTTGCCACTCCCTCTCCTCTTGCAACCTAGGTGATCCCATATGGTGATAATCAATTATTAATACAGGTTGGTATTATGATTTTAGTCCTAGATGAGGGACTTGGTGCAATTATTTGGTGTATGCAATTATTTGGTGTATGGTGTTAGTGATACTTTATATTTGTTAACATTTTTAATCCATTTGTTTGTTGTTTATATTATATTTCAAGTGTGTATATTGTATACTTAATTCCCTTAACTTTTAACTTAAATCTTTGCATTTTTGTCTTAAAATTTGCACTTTTGTCTTGGAAAAAAAAGTTTTTTTTTTTCTCTGGGTGAGGAGGTGTAAGTAAGCCTTAGGTTTTTATAATGTATTAGCTTACTTAGGTTAGTTTTTAAGTTCCTCTTTCATTTTTGAAGGCTGTAAAGTTCATGGTTAGCTCGCCTTCTTGTTAGTAGGGGTCTCCTCACTACAGCGGTATTTTTGTATAGTCTTGTTGACTAATCCTCCCTGTTTCTCCCCTCCATATTTTGGCTCTGATGAGTTGACTTGAGACCGGGTTTCCAAGCTGCAGGCAGTTGGTATCTGCACCCTGATTTGTGAGCCTATTACCTCAGGATTTACAGCAAGTCTCTGAACGAATATATATATATATATATATATATATATATATATATATATATATATATATATATATATATATATATATATATATATATATATATATATATATATATATATATATATGTATATATATATATATATGTATATATATATATATATATATATATATATATATATATATATATATATATATATATATATATATATATATATCTTCACATCAGCTGGCCGTTACTTCACATCTCTGCCATTTTATTATTGCCTCTGGTGCAGTACTTGCCAGAGGGGCCTCGCTTGGCGACGGTAAGGAGTGTCATTCATTTCTTGTAAAGTATTGACCAAGATTACTGGGATCCGGCGTCCATGATCATGAATGAGTATGATTACGGCTGTGCTGCAGTGTCAGGTTAATTTCCTGTTGGAGCTCGATAATGGTATTGAGAGTTGCCGTCCGCTGCCCTTATTGAAGTACTTATGGGAGGAGACCTTCATCATCTCATCATCCGTTAGCATGTAAAATTTAGGTTATTCTTTCTTTTAGTTCATTTCTATTCCTCTCTGGGCCCCCTTTCCTCCTTCAGAGGTTGAATGTGTTGACTGATAATTTGGGTATATGTTTCATAAGTGGTACTTTTTATTTAATGTTAATGATGAGGCCTAGCTATTATTTTCTGTATTTTATTGAATTGTAATATATATTGGTTTTTATTTCATGTTTTTCTTATCCCCCTTGAGTTATTCTTGTGCTGCATTTACCTGGGCTTGCTTCCACCTTTGTGGCTTGATGCCTTTTGAACACCTAAGTATTGATTATTTATGGTCCTGTAGACCTAGTGTGTGTTGTGGTCCAACAAGACCATTACAATATATATGTATATATATATATATATATATATATATATATATATATATATATATATATATATATATATATATATATATATATATATATATATATATATATATATATATATATATATATATATATATATATATATATATTACTCTGGCTACAGAGTAATAGTGTAGAGAAATATGAAAAATATAGAGATAAAAATGTGGAAGTAAAGCCCAAGGTAAGTGAGGCAAAGAGGGCAGCTGACCTGAAGTGGGGTCAGGGAATGGGTCATTCATATGAAGAGAATAAGAAGAAGTTTTGGAAAGAAGTGAAGAGAATAAGGATGGCTGGCTCAAGAATTGAAGAGACAGTGAAAGATTGAAATGGACGGTTGTTAAAAGGGAAGGAGGCAAGGAAAAGGTGGGCGGAATATTTTGAAAGTTTACTGAATGTTGAGGATAATAGGGAGGCAGATATAATTGCTGTTCCAGGTGTTTAGGTGCCGGTGATGGGAGATGAGAATGAGAGAGAGATTACAAGAGAGGAAGTGATGAAAGCACTAGATGAAATGAGAGTAGGTAAAGCATCTGGTATTGATGGTGTGAGAGCTGAGATGTTAAAGGAAGGGGGTGTGACTCTGCTTGGATGGTTGGTGAAATTGTTTAATATGTGGTTTGTGTTGTCAATGGTACCAGTAGATATGGTTAGTGCATGTATTGTATCACTATATAAGGATAAGCGAGATGTGTATGAGTGTTGTAATTCAAGGGGTATTAGTTTGCTGAGTGTAGTTGGAAAAGTGTATAGTAGAGTACTGATTAATACGATTAAGGATAAAACAGAGAATGCAATCTTAGAAGTACAGGGTGATTTTAGAAGAGATACGAGTTGTATGAATCAGATTCTTACAGTTAGGCTGATATGTGGAAATATTTAGCAAAAGGTAAGGAGGTGTATGTTGTGTTTATGGATCTGGAGAAAGCGTATGATAGAGTGGCTAGGGAAGCAATGTGGAATGTGATGAGGTTATATGGAGTTAGTGGAATGTTGTTGCAAGCAACGAAAAGTTTCTACAAAGGTAGTAAAGCATGTGTTTGGATAGGAAAAAAGTGAGCGATTGGTTTCCGGTGAGAGTGGGGCTGAGACAGGGATGTGTGATGTCGCCGTGGCTGTTTAACTTCTATGTTGATGGAGTCGTGAGAGAGGTGAATGCTCGAGTACTTGGACAAGGATTGAAACTGGTAGACAAGAATGACCATGAATGGGAGATAAATCAGTTGTTATTTGCGGATGATACTGTACTGGTTGTAGACGTGTCTTACCTTATTGCCATATTCTATGTTTGGGTTCCCCCAGGTCCCTCAGTGTGAGGCACCTCGTATATCCACCAAGGAGTTGCTAATGCATCTTCCATTCTTGGATGGTCTGGGATGCATCTTAGGTATTTATCGAGCTTATTCTTAAACACATCTACGCTCACTCCTGATATGTTTCTTAGATGAGCTGTCAGCGCATTGAATGGTCACTGCATTATCAATGCTGATGCGTAGTGGATTAATGTCCTGTGTACCTTCATTAGTTTTCCTGGTTTAATTTTTGGCACTATTAATCTACCTCAGCTCCATGATGTTTTCAGTAATTCCTTCTATTTGCTTCCATGCTTGTATTATCATGTAGCGTTCTCTTCTCCTTTCTAGACTGTTTAGTTTTAGAAATTGCAGTCTTTCCCAGTAGTGAAGGTACTTAACTTCTTCTATTCTAGCAGTATAGGACCTTTGTACACTCTCTATTTGTGCAATATCCCTTTGGTAGTGTGGGTACCATATCACATTACAGAACTCGAGTGAACTACGTACATAAGTTTTGTAAAGCATAATCATGTGTTCAGCTTTTTTTGTTTTAAAGTGACTGAATAACATTCCCATGTTTGCTCTACATTTAGCCAACAGTGTTGCTATTTGGTCGTTGCATAACATATTCCTATTTTACATTACACCAAGGTCTTTAAATGCTTCCTTGTTTGTGATTGCCTCGTTATTAGGTCCCTTGTATGCATATACCATTCCTTCTCTGTTTCCATAATTTATTGAATCGAATTTATCGGAGATAAATACCATCCTATTTATCTTCCTATTTTCATCACAAGTAATTTCTCTACTTATTCTTGTGTCATCGGTGAAACTTCTCACTACAGAGTTTTTAACATCACAGTCTATGTCTGAGATCATAATAACAAACAGCAATGCAGCTAATACCGTACCTTGTGGAACGGCAGATATTACCTGATCTTCATCTGATATCTCGTCATTTGCTTCACTATCTGTTTTCTATTTTGCAGGAATTCTTTTACCCATTTTCCTATATTTCCAACAATATTATGCTTTTTCATTTTTTCTCTAATATATTATGGTCTAACTTGTCAAAGGCTTTAGCAAAATCTAGATAGATCACAACTGTGTCTTTTTTATCAATCATATTTTTGTATATGTTTTCATAGTGTGCTATCAGCTGGGTTTGTGTACTTTTTCCGGGCACAAAACCGTGTTGACCTATATTAAACAAACTACTTTTTAACCAAATGATTCATTATTTTCTTTTTTATTACCCTCTCATACACTTTCATAATATGTGATGCTAGACTAACAGGTCTATAATTGCTTGCCTCTAGTCTTGATCCACTTTTGAAAATAGGGGTTATAAAAGCTAATTTATGTTTAACATATATCTCGCTCATATCTACAATTAGTCTTACAAGTATTGCAAGCAGCTTCCCGATAGTGTATGCTGTTTTTTTTTAAACAAAATTGCTGGAACTCAATCTGGTCCGGCTGCCGATCCAGTTTTAATTTCGCTTATAGCCTTGACAATATCTGCTTCATTAATATCTATATCCATTAGATATTCAACATTTTCTTCTCTCATTTCTGTTTCATTATTCTCATTCGCAATTCTTGGTGTGAAATCACTCATATTTTTCTGCTAATATGTTGCATATTTCCTTTTTTTTATTCGTTAACCGTCTTTCAATTCTTAGAGGGTCTATCTCTAATCTTCCTTTATTCATCGTTTTTGCATAGGGGTAAAGTACTTTTTTTTTTTTTTTTTTTTTTTTTTTGAAGTGTCCTTCCTTCTAAGTCCCTTTTTTCATTTTCTTTCGATTGTATAATCTTTTGTTCTGCATTTTCTATCTTAATTTTTATTTCCATCATTTTGCACGCATTTTTTTTTTTTCTTTTGCAAGGTTTTTCCTCCACTTTCTAATTTTCTGAAATATGATCCTTCTGTCTCTTGGTATGCATGTCTGATGTTTACTGTTTTTTACGGTACATACTTTTCAACAATTTTCTCCAGTATTTTGTACAGTATGTCCGTATTTACCTGTATATTATCACTTACGAATGCCTTTTTCCATTCTTTGTTCAGTTCTTCATTTATTTCTGACCATTTTATATTCTTACTATAAAAATTTTATTTTCCATATCCTTACCAACGTTTTGTGGTTTGATTATCTCTGCGATCACTTGCTTTGTAATGGACTATTAATTTTATGACATTGTGGTCTGAAATTCCCGTGTTATACACTATTATTTCTTTATCATAATTGGCCTCATTCACAAATACTAGATCTATGACATTTTCTTTTCTTGTTGGAATGTGGTTTATTTGTTGCATATTTATGTTCTAATAGCATATCTTGAAGCTTTTCAAATTGCCTCTTATCTTCTGCGCTACTATTACTCTTTTTTATATGTATATATAGAACCACTTTCTTCTATCCATTCTTTCCAATCAACGAAAGGAAAGTTAAAATCTACGGATAGGAGTAAATTCCAGTCTTTATGGTTTCTACTTATATCGTCTATTTTTTTCTCTTATTATGTCAAACTCCTTACTATTTGGGGGTCTGTAAACTACAGTATTCACTAGTTTTTCAAATTCAAATTCTACCGCAATCAATTCACATTCTGTGTTGCTGTATTTTTCACAGACTTTTCCTTGATTTATGTCTCTTCCATATATTGCGGTTCCCCCTTGATTCCTATTTGTTCTGTCTAATCTATATGTTTGGAAACCTTTTATCTTGTCATCACTGCCAGTCTCTTGGGAATACCATGTTTCACTTATATTTAATATATCTATTTTATCTATTTGGGTTAGTTTTTCTAAGAAATCTATTTTCCTTTAAGAGTTACTCGTGACTAAACCCTGTGCATTCATCACTATTATGGAAGAGAAGCTTGGCCGATTAGTGACAGAATTTGGAAGGGTGTGTGAGAGAAGGAAGTTGGGAGTTAATGTGGGTAAGAGTAAGGTTATGAGATGTACGAGAAGGGAAGGTGTTGCGAGATTGAATGTCATGTTGAATGGAGAGTTACTTGAGGAGGTGGATCAGTTCAAGTACTTGGGGTCTGTTGTTACAGCAAATGGTGGAGTGGAAGCAGATGTACGTCAGAGAGTCAATGAAGGTTGCAAAGTGTTGGGGGCAGTTAAGGGAGTAGTGAAAAATAGAGGGTTGGGCATGAGTGTAAAGAGAGATCTAAATGAGAAAGTGATTGTACCAATTCTGATATATGGATCGGAGTTGTGGGGAATGAAAGTGATGGAGAGACAGAAATTGAATGTGTTTGACATGAAGTGTTTAAGGAGTATGGCTGGTGTATCTCGAGTAGATAGGGTTAGGAATGAAGTGGTGAGGATGAGAACGGGTGTAAGAAATGAGTTAGCAGCTAGAGTGGATTTGAATGTGTTGAGGTGGTTTGGCCATGTTGAAAGAATGGAAAATGGCTGTCTGCTAAAGAAGGTGATGAATGCAAGAGTCGATGGAAGAAATACAAGAGGAAGGCCAAGGTTTGGGTAGATGGATGGAGTGAAGAAAGCTCTGGGTGATAGGAAGATAAATGTGAGAGAGGCAAGAGAGCGTGCTAGAAATAGGAATGAATGGCGAGCGATTGTGACGCAGTTCCGGTAGGCCCTGCTGTTTCCTCCGGTGCCTTAGATGACCACAGAGGTAGCAACAGTAGGGGATTCAGCGTTGTGAAGCTTCATCTGTTGTGAATAACGGGGGAGGGTGAACTGTGGCACCCTAGCAGTACCAGCTCAACTCGGCTGAGTCCTTTGTCAGGCTGGGAGGAATGTAGAGAGGAGAGGTCCCCTTTTTTGTGTCATCTATTCGATGTCGGCTACCTCCCAAAATTTGGGGGAAGTGCCTCGGTGTATATATGTCACATTCAGGTTCAGTAATTGGCAGGTGTGAAAATAAAATAAGACTATTCTGCTTAATTTCGCTATTCTAGTATAGCTTTTATTAACTCTTCAATATATGTCACAAACCGCAGCATACACTTGTCAATCACGCTCTACTGAGCAAAACTTCTTAAGTAATATAATAGTTCACAGTATGATAATAATAACCCCCTCGCACTTCCAGTCTTAAACTGGGAGAGAGAGAAATCCCTTTATAACACGTGCGTTAGAAGCACCCACTGGTTGTGTCTCTCCCTAAAACAAAGGTTTGGATGTCGCCTCGGCTCGTTTCCAAGGACTCCGCAAAAGCACAAATTCTATAACCATAAATATGTATCCATGAATAACGGGGCGACATCTGTTGTGAAGGACTTAATGTACATATTACAAATTAAAATAAAGAAACTAGCGTTAGCTAGTAACAATAGAACAAGCACACAAGTTTTACTCTCATTATTTTCAGTAAACAACAGTTAACTACTTTAACGTGAAAAACGATAGAATAAGACAGTGCATAAACAATAATTATAACAAACTAAATAAAATGCTTATGATGATATACAAAAATCATTGTACATCAATATAATACAGGGCTGATATATAAATATATATGCAGAAATAAACTGTAGAATAAGACCGTGTATAAACAGTAATTATAACAATAAACAAAAATAAAATGCTTATGATAACACAAAATCCTTCTACATTAATATAATACAAGGCTGATATATAAATATATACGCAGATATATTGATTTGTGACACAGGCCCCCCTTTTAAGTATAAATTTTCAAATTTATACTCCCAACATTACAATTCAATTTATAAAGTTTTAGCCACCATTATCTGTATAGACATCTCATCAAAAAGTCAACCCGCCATTGTGACAAGAATTATCCCACTACCCTGCTTAGAAAATCAGCTCCAACGTTTGAACTACCTTTTATTGCTTCTACTCTGAATCGATGATTTTGCAAGAACATTGCCCATCTCATTATTCTGTCATTTGTAAACTTCGAACTGTTCAAAAATGCCAGTGGTTGATGATCCGTTTGTAACGTGAAGTCAACACCATACAAATACATTTTGAATTTCTGCAGATCCCACACAATAGCCAAACACTCTTTCTCCATAGTGCTGTATCTTTGCTCCCTGTCCAACAGTTTCCGGCTGGCGAAACTCACGGGGAACAAACCATCCTCATATTCCTGAAGTAACACTGCCCCTAGTCCCACGTCCGAAGCATCTGTTCTCAAGATGAATCTTCTGTTTAGGTCTGGAAGGCGCAGGACAGGTTTATTAACCAGTATAGACTTCAGACTGTTGTATGCTTTCTCTTGAGGCTCCTGCCACTGTACAACATTGCTTTTCCCCTTCTTTGTCAGGTCAGATAGCGGAGCAGCAATGGTTGCATAGTTTGGGACATAAGCACGATAAAATCCCGTAAGTCCTAAAAACGATCTTACCTCCTTCTTAGTCTTTGGTTGTGGGGCTGATTGAATTTTACTAATGTTGGTTTCCTGAAGACTCAAAGTGCCTCCCCGGATTTCATGCCCCAGGAATTGCACTGTTTCTGAAGCTAAAATACACTTGCTTGGCCTAACTGTGAGATTTGCATTTCGAATACGCTGAAATCACTCTTGCAAGGTTTCTAAATGCTCAGACCATGACTTTGTGTGTACCAGTAAGTCATCTATATAGCTTTCCACATTATCGAGACCTTTAAGCAGTGTTCGCATACACTTAACGTATGTGGCTCCTGCATTAACCATGCCAAAAGGCATCTTAAGAAATTCATATTGGCCATCAGGAGTAACAAAAGCTGTCTTTGGGACATCTTCTGATCGAACCTTGATCTGCCAGTAGCCCTTGGTGAAATCAATCTTTGTAAAGAAATTGCTTTCTGATAACCTGGCAAAAACATCATCTGCTGTAACCATTGGTTCTGGATCAAATATAGTAATACGATTAAGTTTTCTAAAGTCTATACATACTCTATTTGACCCATCAGATTTCTTTACCATCACCACTGGCGAAGCATAAGGTGATGCAGACTCCTGGATGATACCCATGTCTAGCATATCTTTTATCTCTTTCCTAAGGGACGCTCTGACACCATATGGTACCGGGTATGGCTTACTCCTCACGGGTTCATGCGATGTTAGTTCTATTTTATGCTCACCTTTGTTTGACGTTCCAGGTATGTCCGTAAAGATATCTTCATACTCCCGCACAAGTTCTTTAATTTGACGTTCCTGATGCAGGTCAAGGTTTAAGCCAAACATAATATCCTTTATTGTTTCTGATCCAGAGGTTGGTGCTATCTCCAGTAACTCTTCATCCTCATGGATGTCTATACTTGAGTTGCTAACATTGTCAAACACAGCACACGCTGTATCTAAGATGACATCTTTTGCTCTTTGAAGATACTTCTTCAACATGTTGATATGAAAAGTTCTAACTTTTCCATGAATGTTTATACCATAATCATTCTTGCCCACAATATTCTCTACATTAAACGGGCCCTTCCACTGCATGAGTAGCTTATTGCTGTCCGTAGGGAGTAGAATCAGTACTTGATCGCCTACCTGAAGACTTCGAGGCCTGCATCTCCTATCATAGTAATGTTTGTATCGCCCTTGTGCCAACTTCAGTGCTTCATTTGCTAGTTTCATGGTCTCTTCCATTTTTTCCCTGAGCTCAAAGACATATTGATAGCTACTCTTGACTTCTGGCTCTTCAATGTCTTTTGTCCATAGTTCCCTCAAAATCTGCATTGGCCCTCTTACAGATCTTCCATATAGTATCTCAAAGGGGGAGAATCCTGTCGACTCTTGAGGAACTTCTCTGTAAGCAAACAGCACAGCATTGATATACCGGTGCCACTGATTAGGCTTCTCTTGACATAACTTTTTCAGCATTTGCTTTAGAGTTCCATTGAACTTTTCCACCAATCCATTACACATTGGATGGTATGGAGTAGTTGTAAGTTGTCGCATGCTGAGGAGTCTAGCTACTTCCTTCATGCAGTCAGAGGTAAACTGTGTTCCAAGATCACTTAATATTTCTTCAGGCACCCCTACCCTGCTAAACATATCTACCAAAGCTTCTGCAACTGATTCAGAGTCAATGTTCTTCAAGGGCACTGCATCAGGATACCTACTGGCATGGTCCATCATAGTGAGGATAAACTGGTGTCCCTTCTCAGATGGTGGGTGTATCTTACCAATTATATCCACAGATACCCTCTTGAATGGAGTATCAATGATTGGCAGTTTCTCAAGAGGTACTTTTGTCACCCTACCTTTGCTGATTGTCTTCTGGCAGATGTCACAAGATCTGCAGAACCTCGTTATATCTGCACCCATTCCAGGCCAGTAGAACTCTCTGAGGATCTTCTCCTTTGTCTTCTTAGCACACAGGTGGCCCCCTAAGGTAGATTCATGAGCTAATGTCAGGACTTGTGTTCTCAGTGGTTTAGGAACCATAACTTGGGAGACTGGATTCCCATGGTTGATGTCTGGATGAACAAATGTCCTGTACAATAACAGTTTCCTGGTTTCAAACCGGATTACTTGCCTTCCTTTTCTCTCTTCTTTAGAGGTCCAAAACTTCTTCAGTGTGTCATCTTTCTTCTGTAGTCGACAAACTTCATCCCTATCGACTTCTTTGTACAGGTTACTGCCTGGCACTACCAGTGGAGAGGGTCTCTTACCCTCTCGCATTGCTTGTGCCCTTGTTGCCACTGCACAGGTCTCCTGGTCACAGGTGTCCTGCCACGCTGGGTCAGGGTCTTCAGCTGGTCTTGCACATGGGACGTTTCCAATTAGAAGATCATAGGGGGCGTCAGGAAGACAAACTGCATCCACTTCTCCAATCAGGTATGGAGTGTTGATGTGGATTTTAGCCATTGGAGCTCTCCGGAAGGAGTTGTCAGCAAGCCTGACCAGCACTAAGGTTCCAGTGTAAAGATCAGGATCAACAAACTTTTGTTTGATTACCACACTACTACATCCAGAGTCACGCAACACCTGAACAATGTGGGATCCTACCCGACCTTTTGTCACTGGCATAGAGTCTTCATTGCTTGGAACACAAGCATTCATACAAGGGACTGCAAAACCATTCTCAAGGAAAAGCTTTCCTTCCTTGATGCAAGCATCTATCTTTGCTACATCCATTTCTGGAGGAGGGGCACTGATTGAACAGAAGGACGAGACTTGTGCCACTGGTGTCTGTGCCTCTTCAACACTTTTCTCAACACCCAAATAAGCGGTTTTGATGGTCTTCAATTTCCTGCATTCAGGGAGATCATGACCAAATTTATCACAGAACATATACTTCTTGTCATTTCTATGACCCCTTGACTGATCTGAGAGGTGACACTTCGATGCTATGTGGCCGAGCTGGTTGCATTTGTAGCACCTTACATCTCTAGCTGAAGTCCCTTTGACTTGCTCATTGGGCGCATGCCAAGGATTCTCAAAAGCACTTGGTCCTGTCTGCTTAGGTGGTCGATACACAGGCTTTTTAGCTACCTTGGCCTCCTTATAGAGCTCAGTTCCATGCGCTGTGAGGTACTGCTCTGCTGCCTTTGCCAGGTCATCCAGATTAGCAGGGGCTTTTTCCTTCAAATGAACTTCCAGTGCATTTGAGACAGCATTGATGAACTGTTCCTTGATCACCAGCTGTTGGAGCTCAGCAAAAGTTTCATAAGCACCAGCTTGTTCCATCCACTTCTTGAGGAAGTTCTTGAGCTTGACAATGAACTGTGCAGGGCTCTCTCCTTCTTCTGGGGGCGTGTTCCGGAACTTTTTACGGAATCCTTCCTCAGTAAGGTCGTATCTTCTGAAGAGCGCTTTCTTCAAAATTTCATAGTCCTTTGCATCATCGTCAGAGAGCCGACCATAGACTAGAAGGGCATTCCCTGTCAAAAGAGCACTAAGAGACGAGGCCCACGTTGACCTGTCCCACTTGTGTGTGTTAGCATACCTCTCAAACCTTAACAAGTAGCTGTCAAGCTCATCCTTACCATCCACAAACTCCGGGAGGTTTGGGATTTTTGCTTTAGGAGAGTGGTTATTGATCTCTGTTGGTGCCTTTACATGGTGTCGTGCTGCCTCTAGTTCAAGTTTCTTTATTTCTAGTTCATGTCGTCGCTCCCGCTCCCTCTCTTCTAGTGCATGTCGTCGCTCCCGCTCCCTCTCTTCTAATTCGGCCAAAGCCTTCCCACGCTCGGCGTCATACCTTCTCAGTCTCTCTTCTCTCTCAAGATTCTTTTCTTCTGCTTGAACCCTGTGCTCGGCAAACTCAATGGCCTTCTCGTCGTCCAGTCCGTAGTCCTTTGCCAATGCAAGATATTCTTTGAAGGTTTCCATGACTTCAACTTCCAGCCTTTATATTTTTCACTGTTGCCAATCCTGGGAAGGTCGCCACTTGTCACATTCAGGTTCAGTAATTGGCAGGTGTGAAAATAAAATAAGACTATTCTGCTTAATTTCGCTATTCTAGTATAGCTTTTATTAACTCTTCAATATATGTCACAAACCGCAGCATATACTTGTCAATCACGCTCTACTGAGCAAAACTTCTTAAGTAATATAATAGTTCACAGTATGATAATAATAACCCCCTCGCACTTCCAGTCTTAAACTGGGAGAGAGAGAAATCCCTTTATAACACGTGCGTTAGAAGCACCCACTGGTTGTGTCTCTCCCTAAAACAAAGGTTTGGATGTCGCCTCGGCTCGTTTCCAAGGACTCCGCAAAAGCACAAATTCTATAACCATAAATATGTATCCATGAATAGCGGGGCGACATCTGTTGTGAAGGACTTAATGTACATATTACAAATTAAAATAAAGAAACTAGCGTTAGCTAGTAACAATAGAACAAGCACAAAAGTTTTACTCTCATTATTTTCAGTAAACAACAGTTAACTACTTTAACGTGAAAAACGATAGAATAAGACAGTGCATAAACAATAATTATAACAAACTAAATAAAATGCTCATGATGATATACAAAAATCATTGTACATCAATATAATACAGGGCTGATATATAAATATATATGCAGAAATAAACTGTAGAATAAGACCGTGTATAAACAGTAATTATAACAATAAACAAAAATAAAATGCTTATGATAACACAAAATCCTTCTACATTAATATAATACAAGGCTGATATATAAATATATACGCAGATATATTGATTTGTGACAATATATATATATATATATATATATATATATATATATATATATATATATATATATATATATATATATATATATATATATATATATATATATATATATATATATATATATATATATATATTGTTACGCACCCGTTGTTGTCAGTCCAGCCTTGCTTAAGGAACTCAGGGCAATAACAAAGGAAAAGAATAATGGAAAGGTCGCCAGTCGGCAATAAGAAAAGGAATACCAACAAAATAGATATATTTACAATATTTAAATAAAAATGAATAAAAAGGGGAGCACAGCAGATAAATATATTCTAATTTAAGCCACGAGGTACTTAGCATGGAGTTGGATTGACCGTGAATGATGATTCAGCACAGCAATCACATTCCCTGGAAAGGGAAATAAATTGAATTATCAACCAAACACTTACTTCTACAGGCTGGGAATATGATGAAGTCGTGCGGTTAAAACTTTTAAGCAAATAGAATGAAAGTGCAGAGCTTAGGGATTTAAACACTATACATGGGAATCAACACTGTCACGGTGAATTAATTAAGGTTAGGAGCAAACGGCACATGTGGTTGGGATATAAGGAATAGGATAAAAAGGTTCAGTGGGTAGGATCTTTCTTTAAGGATAAAGCAATTATTGAGGTGTGATAAGGGAATGAGAAGGAAGATTGGGTAAGGAAGCTGAGGATCTCAAAATACAGACACCTTACCTTGATAAAAACGACTCTGTTTCCTCCCTTGTGGAGGATGTGTCCCAGGTCCTGGCTCCATTTAGTCTTGAGAGTGAAAAAAAGGTGATGGTACTCTCACGGCGGTTGATCAGCAAAGAAGGAAACCCGGTTGTTCCTGGTTCGACTTAACCATACTTGGCCCCCAAATGGGTGGGGGGGGGGGAATTGACCGACCGCTGTCTGATTGGTCTTTGGCCTTGGCCTCGTCTCCCGACATCCTTCACATCACGCCTTCCTCCTTTTCCTAGGATCTCGACATCACCAAGTGGTTCATAAAGATGTCTGAAAATGAGACCTCAGGGGAGTAGACTGGTAAAGGATGGTTGGGGAGGGGGGGGGGGGGAGTGAGACTCTGACTAGGGTTCAAAAGATTGTGGCGTCGAGTGGTCCTTGCTGGCTGGGTCTTTTGTTTGGAAAAAGTGGCGTAATGACCGCCAAGAATAACAGCCCCCAATTTTAGCAGAGATTTTGTCCTAAAACAGTACAAGAACTCTGCAAGCAAGGTCTAAAGCCACTAGCCTTAATGACTCCTCCCTCAGCGAGTCTCACTACGATAATGAATTAATTTCTAAGCTGCAACTAGGGTCATAATTTTACTTTATTTTAATAATATATTAACTTTAACTGCCACATAGAAGTAAGCCTGCGGGCTGTGAGGCAACCACAAAAAATGGGAAAATGCTAAGATAGTTAAAGTTAAGTGACCTAGTGCAGTGGGACACATGAAAATTAAAGCAAATTGAGATCACAACATGCAATTGGTACAATAAATCAACAAAAATAAATCAAATGTAACTAATGAGGCCAAAATAACTCCTCAAATTTATCAACCTGGGGAGACACCAAGGCCAATTGACATTTTTTCATACATTCTAGATTAACCTACTGACTATGGCTACGTTATGGACATGGCACTGAGCATTGTGCACTAATGCCAGGAGAGCACATCTTCTCTCTCATTTGAGCTCTTTAGGCGCTTAACCTTCCAGTTGTAGTTCTGGAGGTCTACGCCACACCTCATGAGCCCTTTATTTTTATTACGTAGCTTAATCAAGTAGGTTAGAGGGTTATTTGCTGTTAGGACTGTCAGTGGGAACACATGGTCAGCATGATAGGAACCAAGATGCTTAAGATATAAACCCATGCCTGAGAGCTCATTCTCTTGAGTTTGGAGTTATTCCCATGTCTGGCAGAAATTTACGCTGCCATTTAAGTGAACCCCACAGTTGGGAATTCCTGCTTGTCCTGCCAGTCCCACATGGGCCATGCGTAGTACCGACAAGCAGAGGTTACGGGGAGCAACTACTTGCCGGCACGAGACCTTAACAGGATCGTGAGAACCTCGTGTGATTTTGAGGGGCACCTATTCCTTTACCAGGAACTCATCCTTGGAGTGGTTATCTATTTCCGACTCGTTCAAGTAGGCGGGTGCCCCGTGCTTTACCAATGTCTCATCGAACAGCGGGAATCTGCTGAGCTGCGTCTGGCTACTTAGGGTCTCTGGAATGAGGGGTGCTTTCCCTTTGTCCTCCTCTGAGACCTCAGGCCTGGTGGTAAGCATCATTGCCTTAGCTGGGGAGCACTCTCGGCTACGAGGCTTAGACTCATTGCTGGAGGAGGAAGACTCTTGGGCCTCCTCACTTAACCAAGGTATTTCCCCAAGGTTAATGTCACCTAGCAATTCGTCTTCCCCTGCAGGAAGCATCTTTAAAGTTTTGGCTCCGGCTTGTCAACCTTTGTGCACCTGAGGGGCACTCGCTGTACGTCACTCTGTAGGTCTTGACCCAAGATTGAGTTGCAGCCTTCATATGCGAGATCACTCACTGCCCTTAGTCCGCACTTCTTGCTGAGCTTGGGCATGGTTATCTTGAACTCCACTGTAGGGAGTTCCTTGGGGACCCCTCCATGAACTGGACCTTCCTGCAGTTATCCTGCTGGACTTTGGCAACATTGGGTTGAGGTGGCAAATTATTGATCTTTGCTAATCGGGTGTCTATATCCCGGTCCTTTAATTCATACGCCCTCTCTCTCTTTCATACTGCATCCTTTCTTGCTCTGTTATTCTTTGGGCATTGGCTTCATTCATGAGCTCCCGCACATATCTTCGCAATGCCTCTCCCTCATAGCCTTGTCGTTCTGCCAAATCCACAAATGCACTGATCTCAACAGCAGCCATTTTGCTAAATTCTTGTGGAAACAGCAACCAGAACATACTCAACAGCACAAGGTACGATGTTGACCGTGCAAGAAATTACACGGAGGGGAAAGACGCTCTAGCCTTACGCGAGAGTCTCATGGAAGGAAGGATGAAGATGGAGCTGGGCAAAATGCACAATGGCTGTAAAAAATGCCTCTCGAGAAAGAACTATCACCAAATAGTAAGCCTTGCAAGTAATTGAATAGGAGCCGACCTTGAAAACCAGGGGGCACGACAATGGGTGAGCTAAACTAAAAAAAAAATTGGAATCACAGCGATGAGCAACCCTCTATGCTAGACAACAAAACAATGGAATCACGACTATGGGTAACCCTCAATGCTAGACATAAAAATAATGGAATCACAACTATGGGTGACCCTCTATGCTAGACAAAAGAAAATGGAATCACAACTATGGGTGAACCTCTGTGCTAGCCATAAAAAAATGGAATCACAATTATGGGTGAACCTCTATGCTAGTCATAAAAAAATGGAATCCCAACTATGGGTGAACCTTTATGTTAGTCCTAAGAAAAATAGAATGACAACTATGGGTGAACCTCTATGCTAGTCATAAGAAAAATTGAATCACAACTACGGGTGAACCTCTATGCTAGTCATAAATAAATGGACTCGCCTATGGGTGAACCTCTATGCTATTCACAAGAAAAATGGAATCACAACTATGGGTGAACCTCTATGCCAGTCATGAAAAAATGAAATCTCCACGATGGGTGACCCTCTATGCTAGTGTTAACAAAAAAAAATGGAATCTCCACGATGTGTGACCCTGTATGCTAGTCATAAAAAAAATGGAATCTCCACGATGTGTGACCCTCTATGCTAGTTATAAAAAATGGAATCTCCACGATATGTGACCCTCTATGCTAGTCATAAAAATATGGAATCTCCACGATGTGTGACCCTCTATGCTAGTCAAAAAAAAAAAAAATGGAATCTCCACGATGTGTGACTCTCTATGCTAGTCATGAAAAAATGGAATCTCCACGACGTGTGACCCTCTATGCTAGTCATAGAAAAAAATGGAATCTCCACGATGTGTGACCCTCTATGCTAGTCATTAAAAAATGGAGTCTCAACTATGGATGACCTTCTATGCCAGTCATAAAAAAATGGAATCACAACGATGGGTAACTCTCTATGCTAGTCATGAAAAAATGGAATCACAACAATGGGTGAACCTCTATGCTAGTCATAAAAAAAATGGAATCTCAACTACAAGAGATCCTCTATGCTAGATATAAAAAAAGATGTTTGTAAAAATGTGTGGGTACGTTCTTGCAACACCACCACTTGCAACTCTGTGACTTAAAGCAATGTTTGTATTTATACTCAAAATATAATAAATTAAATAAAACAAACAATATCACTGAGTTCGCTTATTGCTTCGCTAAAAAAAAATTCAACCCCTCTACATATTTTCCCTTTAGTAAAAAATATGAATTTAAGAAATGACACTTCCCCAAAGTTTTATCTAAATGATCGTATACCCTGACTGAAAGAATGAAATTGAATGTGATATCGTAAATCCTTTATCTTTAGGCTAACAATTCTAAAACAATCCTACAAAAATTATCCCTTTCAAATCCTGCACATAAAAATTATCCAACGAAATATTACATAATGAAATTACATACCACTAACCATTAAAAGCAAATCTGAATAACAAGGAATGCAACGTGTTCTTACCGTTACCCTACACATGAATTA
>NC_090757.1:68044464-68136964 GCF_036898095.1 Palaemon carinicauda
TTCAGTTTGAAAACAAGGATATATATATATATATATATATATATATATATATATATATATATATATATATATATATATATATATATATATATATATATATATATATATATATATATATATATATATATATATATATATATATATTTAATTCAGGTGAAATGACTGCGCAAAGGTTTTCCCATAATGATATAAAATGGACTTTTATGAATAATTTTAGAATGTAGTGTTTCATTAAAGCTGAGAATTCTATTAGTTTTATCCCGCTCAGGAGACCAAAGATGATCATTGTAGTTGATTGTCCTATCAATCGAGAGGTTATACTGTAAGCTTTTCTCTATTGTCCGCCTACCAGACAAAGGACGCTGATAAAAGGTTTCCAGATCTTTTGTTGTCTTTATTTTCTCATGATGGAAATAATTATATTTATAATGATTGCAATCAGAATTTCTATCATATGTTGAGCAATTGTATCTTTATTGAAATATTTGATTTTTTTATCTTACCCCGGCACAGCCTTATGCAGTAAAAAACAATATTGTACACCCTGTAATTCAAGAAATCAATATATATATATATATATATATATATATATATATATATATATATATATATATATATATATATATATATATATATATATATATATATACATTACATGGAAGCGTCTTCTTGGGGTGACTGGGTGGAAACAAAATTTATTTTGGGAAAAGCAATTATTTTAATTTTTCATTCAAGAAAGCGCCTGATACAAACCAAGCCAACCGTTGAAATACTACCGCCAGAAAGTTATTGGGTCTGTTGACTGGCCAGACAATACTACATTGGATCCTTTTCTCTGGTTACGGCTCATTTTATCTTTGCCTGCATAAAACGGAATAGTCTGGCCTATTCTTTCCACATTCTCCTCTATCCTCATATACCTAACAACACTAGGAATACCAAACAATTCTTCTTTGCACATGGGGTTAACTACTGCAATGTAATTGTTCAGTGGCTACTTTCCTCTTTAGCTATGGTAAGCACCTCTTCTATGAGAAGAACACTCCAAAATCAAACCATTGTTCTCTAGTCCTGGTTAGGACCATAGCCTCTCTACCATGGCCTTCCACTGTCTTGGATTGGAGTTTTTCAACCAGGGTTGTAGCTTAGCTTGCAATAGTAATAATAATACCTACATACATACATACATATACCAAGGCACTTCCCCCAATTTTGGGGGGTAGCTGACATCAACAAATGAAACAAAACAAAAAAGGGAACCTCTACTCTCTATGTTCCTCCCAGCCTAACAAGGGACTCAACCGAGTTCAGCTGGTACTGCTAGGGTGCCACAGCCCACCCTCCCACATTATCCACCACAGATGAAGCTTCATAATGCTGAATCCCCTACTGCTGCTACCTCCGGGGTCATCTAAGGCCTCGGAGGAAGCAGCAGGGCCTACCGGAACTGCGTCACAATCGCTCGCCATTCATTCCTATTTCTAGCACGCTCTCTTGCCTCTCTCACATCAATCCTCCTATCACCCAGAACTTCCTTCACTCCATCCATCCACCCAAACCTTGGCCTTCCTCTTGTACTTCTCCCATCAACCCTTGCATTCATCACCTTCTTTAGCAGACAGCCATTTTCCATTCTTTCAACATGGCCAAACCACCTCAACACATTCATATCCACTCTAGCTGCTAGCTCATTTCTTACACCCGTTCTCACTCTCACCACTTCGTTCCTAATAGTAGGGTCAATATATGGAAAATTCGCACTCAACCCCCAAAAAATTTTAACAAAAGGTTTCTCAACTGATTCTGGTAGGTTTTAATGTACTTTTTAACATATTAAAGTTTACCAAACTATGACCCCCGGAAAAGTGTTTTTTTCAATATGGCGTCCAAAATGGCCGCCAAAACCTTTGAACCATCATATCTCTATAACTATCAACTCAAATTTGATGATCTTGGTGTCTATTCCTACATTTTTGGGGGCAAAGAACACATTAAGATAACTAGGGATATCACTGATCTTTTAAATCAATATGAAATTGGATTCATGACCTTCAGATGTTCACTATCACCTTATACACAAACACTTACAACAAGCAATATTTAAAAGAATTTATAAAATATGAGCGTCCTCTATAGGGTTGTTAACTTACAGTACTCATATTTATATAATCTTCTAATTATATCAAATTATACACTCATGAACTTGCTGGGGGCCATAGGAACTCTCATTAAAGGGACCAAACTCAAAAACATGATTGAGACTGTTTATGGAGAAAATGCAGTGGTGTATATGTTAACAGGGAAAGCTGTCCAGAGGGCTTTGCAGGCCACCTTCTTGTTGACAAATGCCTACATAGCCAGCTTGTAATGGAAATGGCCAAAGATGATCCTCAGATTCAGACATTGCTGGATTAGGCAGAGGAATTGTACTCCTCCCTTCGTATTGGAGAGATGATGCTAGAAGATGCTGCTTGTTCTGAGGTCTTGATAAAACTTGAGACAGTAATGGAGAAGAAGAAATTGGAACTTGCTCAGACCTCAAAGACAAGCCAGTTGTGGCTGAATTATCGGCGTATGGTTGGCATAGAAAGAATGTTGATCAAGGCAGATCGTACTGGATCTTGGTTGATGCATTTGCCAGCAGTGTCCAATTACCTAACTGTCTTTGCTGCAGCTGGGCACTTCAATTATCTGCGCTCTGCTCATTACTACCTGCAGAAAATGAGCAACCTGGAGGAAAAGCACCCAGATGTTTATCGAAAGTTCCTTGGTGGTTTTCATGTTGTTCGTAGGAGCAATCATTGCTGGGCAGGACTAAGTAGTGATCTTGTCATAGAACAAACATTGATGAGGTCTCTAGAGAGCACTGGTGGTCTTATGGCGGGATGTTGCAAAACAACCCCCACACCCTTGAATCACTCTAAACAGACCAATGTCTCCTCAATACAAACTTTCCCCTTACGTTATCAGCAGCGGGACTCTTGGACAAAAGGACAAAAAACAAACCAAAACATAACTTTAAAACTTTATTTCCTAATACTAAAAACAATCACTTAATACTAAAAATCACCAACCATATTCCATAACCAGAAAAATAATCACAACTCAGTAATACAATCTTAACTTAACACAAAATAAACATTATTAAAAAAACTTCCGCAATCAAATAAACCCTAACAAAACTTAAACGCTAAAAATATACCACAACCACAAAGATGAACAGAAATATTTTATATTTCTGAGTGGACACCTTCGTCCACACAAGGGCCAACAGTCTTTTATAGGCAACTACCACAGCTTTCTGGTCAACAATCCACTGCGTGGCAAATTGTCACCACTGCCTCCCTAATTGGGGTCCGGGATGTCATCATCGTCATCCTCATCATCATCATCATCCGAAAATTCCTTATTACTGCCAAGTCGTTACCAATTATATCCAAATCTAAAATAGCAGTCAGTTCCAAGTCCCTTATATCAAGCCAGGTCATCAATCAATATTAAAAATATCTCTCTCAAAGGAGGAATCACGGCCTGCCAAAATAAAAAAGAAAAACACTTATGAACACTCCTAACTAACTGAACTATCGCACTATAATCAAAGATAAATAATAAATTGTTCCTATCATTCACAATCACTACAAGCAAAGATAAACAAAACTGTACTTACTTAGAAAATAAAAAAAAAACACTTCCACGCTGGTCGAAAAGTATATATAAATCCAGCGTTCACACAACTGCCTTAAGCTGCAGTCAAATAAAAAAAGCATTCGCTCCGAAACATTCACTACTGTCGTAACCTAACTAAAAACATAAACAAACAATCTCATTTGTACCAACAGTCTTTCCCACTACAAACAATCATTCGCTAAATACCACTTGTTCTTTGGCGCGCACCGCGGACACACAAACACACAAACACACATACACACACAAACACACACTCTCGCGCGATCTAGCAAAACTAAAGCAAATGAAATTCTCTCTCTCTCTCTCTATCTCTCTCTCTCTCTCTCTCTCTCTCTCTCTCTCTCTCTCTGGATTTGGCAAAAAACAAAAATTAAAATAAAACAAAAATAAATCCTCCATATTCCTCCCCCCTTACTTTGCCAAATCTTTCTCACACAACACTTACATTATTTTTTTCATAACCCAGTTGCAGTCGGGAACGGGACCTCTACTCCGAGTAACTGGGCCCCCATATACTCTCTCATTCACTTCTTCCTTATCACAATCATTCGCTACATTAACACTATTCCTATCTAAATCCCTATCATCTAATATATCATGTACAATCATATCTACCTCGTTCTCATCTGGCCCTATAATTACACTCATTTCTGTAAACAGTTCATCCATTTCATCCAAAACATTCTCAACTTTAGCAAAAGATTCATTCATGCTACTTATCATTCTCCTGTCTCTCATTCTTGCGTCATTCATTTTTTCTTTTACATCATCTAACGAAAAGCCACACACACTATAAGTATCATTCATACTCAGCCACGTTTCATCTGCATTAATACATTTATCCTCCACACTCACTTGTACATTTACACCCTTGTCATACTTATTCGTATTCTTACCTATACCTATAAATTTCCCTTGCACTTTCTCCTCACTTAAAACTTTCAAACTCCTCTTTTTCCTATATTCGACTAACACTAATTGTTTATTTTCCAGCCCTAACTTCTCATGCATACTAGATTCATACTTGCTCATTTCCAACCAATTATTCATCCCATTCTCACAAACATTAATCCTATTCCTTCCACACACACAGGAGGACTCACCCAGCTGAACCCTCTTACACTCTAGTTTCCCGAACATCCTGGCTGATTTACTCCCTTCTTCCTACATACCCTAGCTACATGCCCATCTACACCACATGCAGTACTCCTTGCACATTCTAGCATAATGACCATCCTTACCACAATTACCACATATTACATTCATATGATTACTACGACATCCACTCGCTATGTGCCCAGTCATACCACACCGATAACATTTTACCCCTTTCTCTTTCTTGCACTCGCTAATTCTATGCCCTACCTCACCACATCCAAAACAAGCAACTAGAGCCCATCTACATTCATTCTTCTTATGACCTACTTTCCCACACCTATAACACTTTTCATCACGGACACGGCTATCTGACATACCTCGATGTGCACTCACACTCCTATCCCTATTGCGCCAATTACCCTGCCTAAATCCTTCATTTGTCCTTACAGGTATTCCCACGTTACTCGCCCTAACACTCCTATCTACTACATAATCAGCTACCCTCATTGGTCCTCTCAAAATTGCATCCTTATAACTACCAAATTCTATTACACTTTCTTCCATTCCAGTTCTTACACTCACAGATTTACTTTCTTTTATGCACCTATCTAACTCATAATCCTCAACTATCTCTAGTATATCATCCCATGTCAATCTCTCTTGCGTCCACCTCATTTTCTCTTTGCGTTTCAAATTAACAAACTCGGCAACATTCTCGGGTACAGTAGCCAAAAACTTCTTCATTAACTCCTTATTCTCATTTATGCCTTCGTCCCCATACTTCTTCCTAGCTAACGTTTCCAACCTACATACGTACATTGATATCACTTCTCCTCCATTCATCCGTGCTTCATCAAAATCATTCTTACGCTTATACTTAACACTCCCTTTCATACGTTTTACCTGCTCAATTATTCTCTTTTCCACACTTTCATAATCAACGTCCCCTACACTCATTATCACTCCATACATCGTCAACAAATACCCAGTCAAATATTCTCCTAACTCCCTAGCCCAAACTCTTTTACTATCACCATACTTATCCTGACAATACCTCTCATACTCCTTGAAAAAATCATATACATCCCTACTGCTATGCTCATTGAACCTTTCACACCGAGGTACCTCTCTCATAAACACAGTCTTACACACATCACGTTCATTCTCACTGCTATCATCACTGTCAACTCCCTTGTTACCTTCTTCCTCATTTGAATATAATGAATCCACTTCCACACTTAAATTCCTATCCTTAACCATTCCCTTCTTACCCTTTTTCTTACTTACCACTTTCACCCATTCACGATCGTCCTTGCTATCAGCCTGATACTTTTTCTTCTCTTTCTTCACATCACTTTTACCTTTCCTTTCATCTTTCCTCTCACCTTTCTGTTCATCCTTACTATGCCTAATTCCCTTATCTTCAATATCACCATCACTATTACTACTATCACTATCACTTCCTTTCCCATTATCACTAACCTTAGCCTTCTCATCCACTATCAACCCATTACCCGAAGCTGAGGACACTCCTCCAACTGCACCTTCACCCATTATAGTTTTCATCATCCCCATGACTTGCCCCATCATAGCTTCCAATCGGTTCTCCATCCGTTCCTCATTCTCTTTCATCCTCATCTCAACACATTCTTCCACTCTCTCTACAGTTCCCTTTAACTCCATAAGCTCCTTCTGCATCGCCTCATTCTCCCAGTTCAACCTCTCATTCTCTACTAGCAACCTCTCTTTCTCAACTATCAACATCTGCTCCCGTTCTTTATAATGCCGCAATTCCTCCTCCAAAGCCTTGTATTTACCTTCCATTTTTCTTCAACCTTAATCCTAATTCCGTCCTTCGTCCAACAGTCCGGCTTCCTATCCCACCTCGGCAGTCCCTGTTCGGGCGCCAAAATAATGTGGCGGGATGTTGCAAAACAACCCCCACACCCTTGAATCACTCTAAACAGACCAATGTCTCCTCAATACAAACTTTCCCCTTATGTTATCAGAAGCGGGACTCTTGGACAAAAGGACAAAAAACAAACTAAAACAGAACTTTAAAACTATATTTCCTAATACTAAAATCAATCACTTAATACTAAAAATCACCAACCATATTCCATAACCAAAAAAATAATCACAACTCAGTAATACAATCTTAACTTAACACAAAATAAACATTAATAAAAAAAAACTTCCGCAATCAAATAAACCCTAACAAAACTTAAACGCTAAAATTATACCACAACCACAAAGATGAACAGAAATATTTTATATTTCTGAGTGGACACCTTCGTCCACACAAGGGCCAACAGTCTTTTATAGGCAACTACCACAGCTTTGTGGTCAACAATCCACTGCGTGGCAAATTGTCACCACTGCCTCCCTAATTGGGGTCCGGGATGTCATCATCGTCATCCTCATCATCATCATCATCATCCGAAAATTCCTTATTACAGCCAAGTCGTTACCAATTATATCCAAATCTAAAATAGCAGTCAGTTCCAAGTCCCTTATATCAAGCCAGGTCATCAATCAATATTCAAAATATATCTCTCAAAGGAGGAATCACGGCCTGCCAAAATAAAAAAGAAAAACACTTATGAACACTCCTAACTAACTGAACTATCGCACTATAATCAAAGATAAATAATAAATTGTTCCTATCATTCACAATCACTACAAGCAAAGATAAACAAAACTGTACTTACTTAGAAAATAAAAAAAAACACTTCCACGCTGGTCGAAAAGTATATATAAATCCAGCGTTCACACAACTGCCTTAAGCTGCAGTCAAATAAAAAAAGCATTCGCTCCGAAACATTCACCACTGTCGTAACCTAACTAAAAACATAAACAAACAATCTCATTTGTACTAACAGTCTTTCCCACTACAAACAATCATTCGCTAAATACCACTTGTTCTTCGGCGCGCACCGCGGACACACAAACACACAAACACACGTACACACACACAAACACACACTCTCGCGCAATCTAGCAAAACTAAAGCAAATGAAATCTCTCTCTCTCTCTCTCTCTCTCTCTCTCTCTCTCTCTCTCTCTCTCTCTCTCTCTCTCTCTCTGGATTTGGCAAAAAACAAAAATTAAAATAAAACAAAAATAAATCCTCCACAGTCTAACCCATGGCAGTGGGATGACTGAGGAGATATGCAATCTTTGGACCTTATCTGCACCTGTAACATCCGAGTACAACAGTGCATGGCAAGATTTTACCGACCTAACCTATCCTGCAAGTCCATAACAAAAAGATTCAACTCAGGTACGCATCAAAAGAGATGCATCTGATCTTGAGAAAATTCAGATAGAGATTGCAGCCTGTTCACTCTTCACATCTGATGCCCCTCTGAAAAACATTGTCAATGGAATAGTGGTTGGACCAGATGTGAATGTACATGCCTTTGAATCTGTTGGGAACAAGATCTTGAAGATATGATTGTAAAGCCAGCATTTACTTACAAATTTAAGTGGAAAGACAGAGCCTAAACCCTTGGAAATATCTCTGCTGTGAAGCTTGCTCCTGTTCGTACCATTGATCCTGCCCTTCTGTTCCAGCGTTTCCTTGTCGTGTCAAGATCAGGACATCTTTCCCTTGAAGAGGTTTTGACATATGAGCTAAGCCCATATCCTCCAGCCCTCTTTAAGACCAGGAACATTCTCCAAAAAGCAGATAAACCTCTGCTTACTCAGTCAATTCGAGACCATGTTGCAGCCTTTTCAATTGAGGCTGTGATTAATTCTAAACCTAAAACAGATTGTTATGTGCTTGATGGAGGCTCATTGCTCCATCGTTTACCATGGAAGAAAGGCGACTCATACAATAGCCGAGTCTTATGCAGACTTCACTGTGAGAAATTATGGACAAGCAACAGTGGTGTTCAATGGATATGGTGATGGCCCCTCTATAAAAGACAACACACATCTGAGACCAGGAAAAAACCTGCACCCTATAATTAGTTTCACAGCAGAAACAGAGTTTTCAAGCAAAAAGGAGGACATTCTATCTCCTGACAAAAATAAGACAGACATAATTTCTCTTATTAGCACAGCACTAACTAAAAGGGGATGCCATGTCATTCAGTCACCAGGTGATGCAGATGTTGATATCATTAAGGCAACTGTTGAACTATCCCATCATTATACTACAACGTTGGTTGGTGAGGATACAGATTTGCTGATCCTGCTCCTTCATTATACCAGAACAGGCAATGAGACCATTTACTTCTGTTCTTATGCAAGCAAACAGTCAAGAGAACACAAAGTATATAACATTAACCTGTTGGAAGAAACTCTAGGATATGATGTATGCACTGAATTACTCTTTGTACATGCCTACTCCGGCCATGATTCCACTTCAAGGTTTTTCGGCATTGGAAAAATGTTAGTCTTCCGGAAATTAGTGAAATCTGATCCTGTCATGAAGTCCTGTGCAAGTGCATTCGCCCTTCAAAACAAATCTCAAGAGGAGATATCAGATCTTGGCAAAGAACTGATGGTTGATTGCTTTGGAGGCAAATCTAATGATACACTATCATCACTACGCCATACCATTTTCACCAAGAAAGTGGTAACTGCTGAAGCATTTATCACTCCTGAAAGGCTTCCCCCAATATCATCAGCAACAAGTTTCCATAGCCAACATGTGCACTTCCAAATTATGGTATGGATTGGAAAGGCAAGTGAAATGAACCCAATTGAATGGGGATGGAAACTCGAGAATGATCAGCTAGTACCAGTTATGACCGAAAACAATGCTGCTCCAGATAAACTCTTGAAAATTATCCATTGCAACTGTTTAGAGGGATGCAGATTATCTCGATGCAGCTGCAGACATTATGGACTCCCTTGCACTAGTGTATGTGGCCCTTGCCAGACTGAAAAATGTAACAATCCAAACAACACTCGAGAGGTTGATACTGAGGAGGAGGATAACATTCAAGATTGAAACTCTGAAACTTGTTCTATGCGGATAAAAGTGTTATTAACTAATGTAACCAAGTACTTGAAATATAAGGCTCTGTTCAGTGTAATTAGTATTTGATATAATTAGAAGATTATATAATCATGAGTACTGTAAGTCAACAACCCTGTAGAAGACGCTCATAATTAGTTTGCTATCATTATACCTCTAAGAATAATTTTTTTTAAATATTGCTTGTTGTAAGTGTTTGTGTATAAGGTGATAGTGAACATCTGAAGGTCAAGAATGCAATTTCGTAATGATTTAACAGCTCAGTGATATCCCTAGTTGTCTTAATGTGTTCTTTGCCCCAAATAATGTAGGAATAGACACCAAGATCATCAAATTTGAGTTGATAGTTACAGAGTTATGATCGTTCAAAGGTTTCGGCGGCCATCTTGGACGCCATCTTGAAAAAAAACACTTTTCCGGGGGTCATAGTTTGGTAAACTTTTAGTATGTTATAAAGTACATTAAAACCGACCAAAATCAGTTGAGAAACCTTTTGTTACAATTTTTTGGGGGTTAAAGTGTATTTTGCCCTGACTATAACCCTATCTACTCGAGATACACCAGCCATACTTTTTAGACACTTCATCTCAAACACATTCAATTCTGTGTCTCCATCACTTTCATTCCCCACAACTCCGATCCATACATCACAGTTGGTACAATCACTTTCTCATATAGAACTCTCTTTACATTCATACCCAACCCTCTATTTTTTACTACTTCCTTAACTTCCCCCAACACTTTGCAACCTTCATTAATAATAATAATAATAATAATAATAATAATAATAATAATAATAATAATAATAATAATAATAATAATAATAATAATTAGCTGTTCTTAAGATTAGAAAATGCTTCTGTGAGAACTAGATTCCTGCTATAAGATTAAATGTTCTAAAACAACTAGGCTATGATAATTCTTCCTTTATAAATAAACACATTCCCCCAAAGAAACCGTCGAATTATAAAAAGGGGTTTGAGCCTTGAGGGCGAAGAATCATGAATGTGTATATAAAAACCGCTACCGCTTTGGTCACGAGACATCAGTACAACACGGCAGCCATCTGATGCCCTGATGAGAATCAGGATTAAAATACGATATAACTTCAAATACATCAAAGCATTCTAGGGACAACAGAAGATTTAATCATTGCAGTTAACTATCCTCAAACACAATAAGAGTTGCTGTAAGTATAAGACTTTTAACCTTGAGGGATAAATTCGACATTAGTTTTGTCATTTTCTTGCTAGATGACAAAACTAACTACGCATTTAGTCACTATCTAGAGATTTCGTGTTGTGCTTTTATGACGAAAATACGTAAAAATTCTTCTTTATGGTTGATATAATTTGTTTCTTATACGTTTAGATGAGAGAGAGAGAGAGAGAGAGAGAGAGAGAGAGAGAGAGAGAGAGAGAGAGAGAGAGAGAGAGATTTCTAGAATTCGTGGATTTTCTAGCTATATTGGTGTTGAATACCCTCATATATGTTTTATTATTATGTTCATAATGCCTTTCACAAATGAACGATTTCCTAAAGTGTAAAGACTTCATTCACTAATTAACAATGGAAATTTTCCAGAGAAAACCTCTGACCTTCAAACTATAATTATTCCTTCCCTCTCCTGAAAACTCCAAACAGCTTTACCCGTCCCCCCCCCCCCCCTCCTATTATTACCGATTCATACACCTGACATTCTGAACTCCATAGAAAATGGGGGTGAAAGACAGGAGGGGTAGGCGACACTTCATTTGCCGCTGACTGTACCAGTTTTCCATGTAGGGATTTAGCGATCCTCTATAAGCAAAGAGATGACTTCATAACGTCATATTGCCCCCTATCTGCTCTCTCTCTTTACTTATTTCTTTTAGCGTTCTGTCTTACTTCTGTCCCTTGCTTCCTTTCGTGTATCTTGCTGTTTAGTCTCTTATCTTTTACTGCATAATGCAACAGGCTTTTCTCTCTTGTTACAAGTAGACGTTGAATAGCTTCCTAGGCCCAAGTGTCGAGTGTTATGACCTGAATTCTAATATGAATTTTTTATTTGTTCATATCATATTCTCTGTTGTATTTTTATTTTTATTATTTTTTTTGACATCCTAGTATTTGTTCAAAGATTCCCTTATTGAAATAGCAAAAGCAGCAAGATTAAAGGATTTCCATAAAGTTCCAAGTTACTCTAGTTGTCTAAAGGTCCTTTCATTAATGATGCAATCGGCTTAATCGATCTACAGTATATACATAAGTAGTGTACGCGACCCATTAAAATTTACGGGATAAATATTTAGATATATACACATATGCGAGGGATTGGGAGAGCTGAGCTTGACCGAATTTTACATCTATCTATATATATATATATATATATATATATATATATATATATATATATATATATATATATATATATATATATATATATATATATATATATATATATATATATATATATAGCCAGACACTTGCGCTTTATTATATAGGGGAAATGGATACTCCTTTTTTTTTTAAATCCAGCCTCATGCAAATGTCAACGCTAATGTGAAACTTATTTAAAAAAGATCCATTGGCATCAATCATTTCCATCTCCACCTTCTGGCTTCCCGGGTTTATTGTAGTCGATTCTTGCTGGAACCAGTTACCGAAAGTCCAGAGTCAATATAACTTCTCTCTCAATTTCCATTCGCTATTTACTGTACGTCCCGATCTTTAACCTGGATATGGAGGCGCCACCGGTGGGGATTAATAACTAATATCGTCAACCCCCCCCCCCCCTGTGAAAGAGTAAAATCTCAGTTGCTTGATATAGTCAAAATTTATTTAGATACTTACTAATTATCATTCTTTTTTGGTAATTAATATTCAATCACTAGGATACCCGAGCCTTCAAAAATAATGTCTAAATATTTAGTTACATATGCACACACGCACACAGATTCAACCTTCCCCCCCCCCCCCCTTCCGATTTCCTAGCTACAAGTTACAACCAGCTGGTTCGGCTAGTTGTGAGAGTGTGGTTTCACCAAGGGATGCCTACTAGGCTACCTGTCTTCCCTGAGCAGGATAGGATATATATATATATATATATATATATATATATATATATATATATATATATATATATATATATATATATATATATATATATATATATATATATATATATATATATATATGTGTGTGTGTGTGTGTGTGTGTGTGTGTGTTTGTGTATGTATGTTTGTTTGTACGTATGTATGTAGAAATACACTAGCCCTTTATTATATAGGGGATTGCATTTCTACAACTTCAAAACGTCCGCCTTTCTCTGAAACTCTAGTCAACATAACCTGTTTCTGCGCAAGTGAATTTTGCGCAAGTGGATCAGAGGTTCACTGCAAAGACTATATACTGAAGGAAGATAAGAAGGCTCAGGCTTTTAACCCAAAAATGAGTGTGCTATGAAAAGATGCCAGATACTCCCATGCGAAACGAATGGCTCCATCTGTTGAGCAAGCAACCAAACATTCAGAGCGGTAATGCTTACGGGTATATAGGATGGAATTCGATTGTAAACTTTGCGACATATTTGTTCATAATTTGCATTACTATGTCAGTATATTTTGCTCATATATTCATGATATTCTTAAATTTTAGGTAACTAAATTGCAAATTATGTTTCTCAGTCTATTTTTTAGAAATTCAATAGCTATATCTCTTATGATTTAGTTAATTTTCTTGCAAATTTAAGTATTGTACAGTATATTACAACCATTTTTAAATGTTCTATTCAATACCACAATCGAATAAATTAAAACATACTGTATATCTGATTTGTTAAACTTGGCCACAAATGCTTATGTGTAGGCATACATTTAATTGCAGTATGTAGGCCACTGTAAGATGGAGAGATATTAGGTGTATAAAAACATAATTGTATTTTATTTTTTATTGAAATGGAAAAGCATGATGCACTCATGTATAGTTTAGTATTATAAACTAATAAATGTATAAATGTACAATCAGAAGGATCAAAATAACACAAAATTGTATCACACACAAATATAATCAAACGGGGGTTGGAAATAGAAATAGGAAGAGGCTATTTAGCCGGTTCCGGTAAAATAGACAAACCTACTTTTAAGCTTATTTTGCCGGTCCCGGTAAAATAGACAAACCTGCTTTTAAGCTTATTTAGCCGGTAAATATTATAAATAATGGCAATAAAATAAAATAAATTACATAACACTTAAAAGAAATTTATTTATATAATTTTAAAGACAATTTTGAATCTTGTTCACTACAAATTAAAAAAAATCATTAAAACGATTATTTTAATTAATTATTAAAATAAATACAGCTGTCTTAGAGTTTTTAGGCATAACAGTCTCTGCAAATCCAAAACATTCCTTTTGGGAGCGTTCTTTTACCAATACACTTAAGGTGCACCCACTGAAGACAACAGTCACAGACCACAGAATCCATCTTGCTCAAATCCTGACTACAGAGCTCACACGTCCACCGTGCTGACAATCTTGAGGCTTCATAAACATGCTCTACAGCTCTCCAACCGTCTGAATCAAAATATCGGCGGATTTTGTGGATTGAAACATTTTCATCCAGACATGCTGCTGGAATAGAAGAAGGGTTTTATTCTACCGCATTTTCAAAGAGAACCTTTCCACGCATGGCACAGATGGCATCTTTATCACTTACAAAGTAGCCAAGTACCTGTAGATCCCTGTCATTAGATGATTTTTTGATGAATGAAGTTGGCTTATCAAGTCTTGACTTTTTCTTTGGAAGTCCCAGAACATTATTGTTTGATCCTTTAGGTCTACCCCTTTTCTTGGCTTTTGGAGGCAAAGTGACATTGTCTAATTTAGGATTAGCAGGTTCTGGAACTGCACTGTTCTCAGTAAAAGTGGGTGGTTCTGTTTCACCATCGGCTACAGATAATTCTGTACCTGTAGGCCTAGGTATTAAATCAGAATTCTGTATATCTGGCAAATCATCCCGTTTTGTGCATTCAGTGATGCTGAAATTATGGTCAATTGGCATGTCAATCACTGGCACATCCTGCATGTTTGTCTATTTTACTGGACCGGCAAAATAAGCTTGAAAGTAGGTTTGTCTATTTTACCGGGACCGGTTAAATAAGCTTAAAAGTAGGTTTGTCTATTTTACCGGGACCGGTTAAATAGCCTATTCGATAGAAATAAGGTAGCATACAAGGCAACAAAAAATGAAAAATAAGAGAGATTTACTGTGGATGCCTTGCCCTCATCTTACATCCAATATCAATGGGGGTTACTCATTACCAGCACATACTGCATGTATTATACTGTTTGGACTCACCGTTCTTTGTCCTTAGGGAACCTGTGAAATACCAAATGAAGATCGGTTTCTTTTGTTTATGGCACACAACACACTTGTGTGACTTCTTGGTAAAGTTTTGGATTCAACCAAATTGGGAAATGTATTATATTAATATATTTTCCTAGTAAAGCACGTGATAACAAAACACTTCTTCTCAATACATTATTGTCGCTAATGCATACTTACAGAGAAAAAAAATATTTCAGGAATTGAAGGTCTTGACTTTTTCTAAGTTTAGTGTATATCTTTCCATGGGCACGCAAGGTAGCTCTTGTTCGTTTGTATATCTGTTTTCATCTTACTTGGCTCCTCCCCATTGCGCAATGTGACAATATTTGCTTGAATGCGCATTTGCTCCTCCCACTAATGTCGCTCCTCCAATCTAAATACTACTGGGTTCTTTTCAAGGGTTATTATTGGACGATTCATTGGTCTCTCAGTCTTGTTTCAAGGATCTGTTTTTCGTGCAATATAACATTGTAAACGATAGTATTTTGTTTTTTTCCCTATTTCATTATGGGAGAAACCCGTGATTGTCGTTTGTTTTCGGTTTTCAAAAGTTCCGGTTTCTATATTTTCATCACACGTCACTTGACTGTCATGGATCCTCCGGTATGGTTGTGTGAAATATGTCGTTATTCCTATTTTGATGTGATCGGCAGATTTCATGGGAATTATAATGGAACTCCTGAAGTAGTGAATCGTTTTCTAAGGGAGCATTCCGTATTACCTTTAAGTGTCCAGTGTGGTAAACGTGATTCGGCTTTACATTTTCGTGAGGATAGACATGTGTGGTATTGTACCAAATCTGTAAAGGAGGGTCAACCACAACCTTCCACATCTTCATCGTCATCTTCCGTTTAAGGTAAGAAGTGATTTAACAAAATATATATATTCAAATTTACCCCTGGTTAAAGGGTGGGTCGCAGGGGGGGCCGAAGCCCCCCCCCCCCGGTAGGGGTACAGGGCCCCTAGGTTAGGTTAGGTGGGTTTGTTAGGTTCTGTGGTGCCCTGAAAATTACTGTGGCCTTAAGGGGGGGTCGCAGGGGGGGCGAAGCCCCCCCCGGTAGGGGTACAAGGCCCCTAGGTTAGGTTAGGTGGGTTTGTTAGGTTCTGTGGTGCCTTGAAAATTACTGTGGCCATAAGGGGGGGTCGCAGGGGGGGCGAAGCCCCCCCCCCCGGTAGGGGTACAGGGGCCCTAGGTTAGGTTAGGTGGGTTTGTTAGGTTCTGTGGTGCCTTGAAAATTACTGTGGCCATAAGGGGGGGTCGCAGGGGGGGCGAAGCCCCCCCCCCCCGGTAGGGGTACAGGGCCCCTAGGTTAGGTTAGGTGGGTTTGTTAGGTTCTGTGGTGCCCTGAAAATTACTGTGGCTTTAAGGGGGGGTCGCTGGGGGGGGCCCTACCCCCCTCCCCCCGGTAGGCCTAGTTAGGGGTATGGGGGAGGGGTGCTGGAACATTAATTATTCATTTATTGCAAATATCATTCAATGCCCCAACACCCTCCCCCCCCCTTCCCCCACCCAAAACCCCGGTTCCCAAAGGGTGTCCCCCATAATTGGTGGGATGAACTAGGGTATACATAGTAAATCTCTAAATCGGTTGGTTTGCAGTCAAAATAAACGTTAAATTCATTGAAACCACACTATTTCTGATGCAACAAATATATTTTTATTGCATTTTTCCAAATTTGGCTGAAACTAAAAATTTACCGACTTCTTTACTGTCGGCGCCATTTTTTCGTTTGAGTCAACTTAGTTGACTCAACTATCAAATTCTGAATATAAACAAACAGACGACAAACGATGTATACCTACAATGCCATCTGAAATCGGAGCAACCAACTATTGTGTTCACTTTGGAGTTGCCAACTAGCGTATTAACATTCTATTTTGAGCCTTCCTATCTTCCTTCAGTATATTGTATATAGACTTTGGTTCACTGTATACAGTAGCTGTGATCACTAGTTTGTTTATCATTGTTACTTCGTGACAGGCAGAAAATGTATTGAAAACGGGAATAATACAACTTTATACATACTGTATTCTATATTATGTTAAGTGGATACATTGATATCAAAATTTACAAGTAATTGTTTCCACGAAGGCAAATTCTTCGTAAATTGTCTCTTGTTTTTTAGGGACCTACTCTTTGGGACGCCTGGCAAAATGGTAAGTACTGTTCGGTCAGGTGTTTTATCACTAATAATAAAAAAATAATAATAATAAAGTTTAGCAATAAAATACAAAGTTGTTATAAATTTACACTCTTTGTGGCCATTTAAGTTAGGTGTTGCTTTAGTGCGTGTCATTTATTCGGTGTCCATTTGTTTAAGGCCCTTTGGGGTATTATTGTAGTGTACTACAGGGCAAAGTAACCTAGGAAAAAACTACTTTTTTATAGAAAAAAATATGTTCTCTTCGGAAATGACACGTGTTCCCGTCGCAAATGATGAGTTTCATATATATATATATATATATATATATATATATATATATATATATATATATATATATATATATATATATATATATATGGTAAATTTTTAGTTTCAGCCAAATTTGGAAAAATGCAATAAAAATATATTTGTTGCATCAGAAATAGTGTGGTTTCAATGAATTTAACGTTTATTTTGACTGCAAACCAACCGATTTAGAGATTTACTATGTATACCCTAGTTCATCCCACCAATTATGGGGGACACCCTTTGGGAACCGGGGTTTTGGGTGGGGGAAGGGGGGGGAGGGTGTTGGGGCATTGAATGATATTTGCAATAAATGAATAATTAATGTTCCAGCACCCCTCCCCCATACCCCTAACTAGGCCTACCGGGGGGATGGGGGTAGGGCCCCCCAGCGACCCCCCCTTAAAGCCACAGTAATTTTCAGGGCACCACAGAACCTTACAAACCCACCTAACCTAACCTAGGGGCCCTGTACCCCTACCGGGGGGGCTTCGCCCCCCCTGCGACCCCCCCTTATGGCCACAGTAATTTTCAAGGCACCACAGAACCTAACAAACCCACCTAACCTAACCTAGGGGCCCTGTACCCCTACCGGGGGGGCTTCGCCCCCCTGCGCCCCCCCTTATGGCCACAGTAATTTTCAAGGCACCACAGAACCTAACAAACCCACCTAACCTAACCTAGGGGCCCTGTACCCCTACCGGGGGGGGCTTTGCCCCCCCTGCGACCCCCCCTTAAAGCCACAGTAATTTTCAGGACACCACAGAACCTAACAAACCCACCTAACCTAACCTAGGGGCCCTGTACCCCTACCGGGGGGGGGGGGGGGGGGGGGCTTTGCCCCCCCTGCGACCCACCCTTTAACCAGGGGTAAATTTGAATATATATATTTTGTTAAATCACTTCTTACCTTAAACGGAAGATGACGATGAAGATGTGGAAGGTTGTGGTTGACCCTCTTCTGAATCATCAAGTACTGGAATACGTTCAGATTTGGTACAATACCACACATGTCTATCCTCACGAAAATGTAAAGCCGAATCACATTTACCACACTGGACACTTAAAGGTAATACGGAATGCTCCCTTAGAAAACGATTCACTACTTCAGGAGTTCCATTATAATTCCCATGAAATCGGCCGATCACATCAAAATAGGAATAACGACATATTTCACACAACCGTACCGGAGGATCCATGACAGTCAAGTGACGTGTGATGAAAATATAGAAACCGGAACTTTTGAAAACCGAAAACAAACGACAATCACGGGTTTCTCCCATAATGAAATAGGGAAAAAAAACAAAACACTATCGTTTACAATGTTATATTGCACGAAAAACAGATCCTTGAAACAAGACTGAGAGACCAATGAATCGTCCAATAATAACCCTTGAAAAGAACCCAGTAGTATTTAGATTGGAGGAACGACATTAGTGGGAGGAGCAAATGCGCATTCAAGTAAATATTGTCACATTGCGCAATGGGGAGGAGCCAAGTAAGATGAAAACAGATATACAAACGAACAAGAGCTACCTTGCTTGCCCATGGAAAGATATACACTAAACTTAGAAAAAGTCAAGACCTTCAATTCCTGAAATATTTTTTTTCTCTGTAAGTATGCATTAGCGACAATAATGTATTGAGAAGAAGTGTTTTGTTATCACGTGCTTTACTAGGAAAATATATTAATATAATACATTTCCCAATTTGGTTGAATCCAAAATATATATATATATATATATATATATATATATATATATATATATTTCCTACCATAATGGGGACCCCCAGTGGGAATTCGGGTTTTTGGGTGGGGAAAACATACTGGAGAAATGATATATAATCGTTAAATAAGCCTTTTCTTTTCTATACATTACCTTCTTGAATGTATAATAAACGGAGGAATATACAAAACAGTATATCTGGATAAACTTTGGAGGCGCCGTTACAAAGACTATGTCTCAGGAAAAAATACAGTAACCAGTGCCGCCAACGTGTAATGTAGATCAAATGTTAACGTATCATGCTAACATTAGCAGTGTTTTCCATTTAATTTTTCTCATTCTACTTCCCCGTTGTAGACGCTCTTGTACGTACGTTTTTACATAGCAGGTTTCGACTTTTTGCGCAAAACCCCCGCCTCCCTGCGCAGAGAATTTTCCCCCACCAATAGGATTTCTTCTTATCTAAACGTGAAATGTAACCGTTCGTCTCTCTACCAGCTTTGTTCAAGTCTATTACTTGATTAGTTACGTAGTACCCTGGAATACATATTACGTTTGACCCCAGTATTACTTGTTTTTAAATATTAAACTTAGCCGGTGAATATATAATAGCTGACGTCTCAGACGGCTCGACAGAAACACAAAAACTCGCGAGCGATCGCCATGAAGGTTGCGGGTGTGCCCACCAGCGCCGACTATCGGCCAGATACCGCATATACTTGTAAACAGCTTCAGTTCTTCTCTGTCGGTCTTATCGACAAGTTGATTCCGCTCGCTGTTGACCTGGAGTTTTCGTCATTTTTGGTGAAGTACTTCATTTCGGTTGTTTTGAGCTTTCGCTGTGACGGGTGTTTTTCTCTTCAATTAAAACTCTTGAACCCTTTTTTGGCTAGTGTTTATTGTTGATGACTTTGGATTTGTTTTGGATTTTCTTTGACTGTTCAATATGGCTGACCCTTCTCCTATCCCTGGACCTAAATTTCGCAAATGTAATGCTAGGGATTGTAACAAACGTCTTCCCAAGGCCTCTCTCGACTCACATACCGTGTGTTCTAATTGCCGGGGTAAAACCTGCCAATTAGGAGATCGGTGTGATGAGTGCGTGGTCTTGTCGGAATTCGACTGGCTTGAATTTGATAAATATTCTCGTAAGCTGGAGAGAGATAGGGTGAGGAGAAGCTCCTCTAGGTCGTTGGAATTTTCCTCCTCCCATGCCCCTGAACCTAATCCTTCCCCTGTAGTAGTTGTTCCTGAACCCTCTACTAGCACTCATGAACCGTCCATGCGAGATATGTTTCTTGCCATTCAAGCTTTAGGCGAAAAAGTTGAGTCCTTAGCATCGGACCATAACCAACTCATGTCAGATGTGAATTTATTGAAGTGTCAGAGTGCCAAATCAGAAAATCGTAGTGATAAAGTGATAAGTGCGCAAAGTGTATTTAGTGTTGCGACCGAGGGTTCGTCTGTTCGTGCTTGTCGCTCCCCTAGTCCGAGACCTCTTTCAGGCTCCCCTGCACCAGGGAGAAGTAATTTCGTAGGACTTAAGGGGACGAGAGGCTTTAACCAACGTACAGACGTTCCCTCTTTGGTATCGGGCGTTTCTCGTCAAGATCGCCCCTACCATAAGACGAGCGAGGCTGTTTTCTCCTCGTCATCCGAAGGCTTTTCGCAAAAGAAACCTTGGCGCAAGGTTTCTAGACCCTTGAAGCGGAAGTTAGTCCCTTCAGGACAGGTCCAGCGTCCTGGCTGTAGCCATTGGGACAGCTCTGACCCTTTGCAGTCGTCGGAAGACTGTTCGCCTATTAAACGTAAGCGTAACACGGGCTCCGAGAGTCTCAGTAAAGGCAATGTTTTGCCGACACAGACGTTACCATCATCTCGGCCCGTCCCGACTCCCGTTGATCCTAAATGGGTTGTCCTGCAGGATATGCAGACTAAGCTTGCCTCCCTTATGGAGGAGTATACCGTTGGGCAGGTTCACGATGATCCTCGCCGTTACGCTGATCGAGACTCTGGCCGTCAGCCGCCCAAACGAGCTTTTACTCGTCCTTTTGACGTTATGAAACGTGATGTCGGCAGTTTGTCACGTCAGTCACGTGACATGGATCCTCACTCGCTGCAGTCCCGTGTTGACTTTCAGCCGCTGCCGCAGCCTCGTGTTGACGTTCAGCCGCTGCCGCAGTCTCGTGTTGACGTTCAGGACGTTCGCCAACCAGCTCAGTTGCCTCGACTTGACGTTGAGCGTCAAGCACCACAGTCAAAGGTTGTTTTGACTGCTCAGTCTAGGCAGTCAATGCAGTTCCGACGTGACGTCGAGTGTCCATCAACTCCTGTTGTTGTTGTTGGTCAGTCGCAAGGTTTTCAGTCCTTTCAGCAGCGGCATGACGTCGCTTCCTCGACTGCTACTGCTGCTCCTTTGCTTGTGGACTTTGCCTGTCAAGCTTTGCCGCCGCGGCAGGTCTCTCCTTTTCATGAGACTCGACAATTGTCGGACGAGGTTCCTTCAGATGAGGAAGTTGCTGATCCTCCGCCTACTGATATTCCTTTGGGCATTTTATCAGACGGAGAAGAGCCTAAAGCTGCTCAACCCTCTATGGACTTTAAGAAAATCATGATGATTTTTAAGGATCTTTTCCCAGACGATTTTGTAACTTCTGCTCCTCGTTCGCCTCCGTCAGAGTTTGCGCTAGGCCTAGCTGCTTCGAAGCCTTCTTTTACTAAGCTAGTGCTCTCTCGCTCTTCTAAGAGGGCTTTACGTTTGCTAGGCGACTGGTTGATTACCAGGAGGAGTTTGGGGAAGACGGCCTTTGCTTTCCCTCCTTTTAAACTAGCTTCTAGAGCGAGCGTCTGGTATGACACGGGAGAAGTTCTCGGCTTGGGAGTTCCTGCCTCTGCCCAGGGAGACTTCTCAAGCCTCGTAGACTCTCCCCGTCGCCTGGCCATGAGACGCTCTAAAGTTTATTGGTCCTCCTCGGACCTTGACCATCTCCTTAAAGGGGTTTACAGGGCCTTCGAAGTTTTTAACTTCTTAGATTGGTCTCTAGGAGCATTAAGCAGGAAGATCTCGTCGGCCGACCAAGATGTTTCCGTGCTTATTATGTCCTGCATGGACAAAGCCATCCGTGATGGCTCCAATGAGTTCACCGCTACCTTTACGGCTGGAGTCCTGAAGAAGAGGGAGACTCTTTGCTCGTTCCTTTCGGCAGGAGTAACTCCCTGTCAAAGGTCGGAGCTTCTCTTTGCCACCTTGTCATCTGCCTTGTTTCCTCAACAGTTGATCAAGGATATTGCGGCTTTGCTGGTGCAGAAGGATACACACGACCTGATGGCTACTTCTGCTCGTAAGGGTTCTCCTTCATCGTCTTATGTCGTAAGACCCAAGATCGATACCCCAGCGACTAGGTTTATCCCGCCCTTTCGTGGCAGAGCCCCCAGCAGGGGAGGCGCTCGTGCCGACGGTGAAAGAGGCAAGAGGAGAGGATCCAAGTCCTCCCGTGGCAGAGTCTGACTGCCCACGTCCTCAGACAGCGGTAGGGGCCAGACTGAACAGCTTCTGGCAGGCCTGGGAGAAGAGGGGTGCAGACCAAGAGTCTGTGTTGTTGCTCAAGGAGGGGTACAAAACTCCTTTTGTACGCAGACCTCCTCTAGTAACAGTTCCTTTAGACCTCTCTCCCAGGTATTGAGAGGAGTCAAGGAGACAAGCTCTACATCAGCAGGTTTCTCTGTTGCTAGAGAAGGGAGCGGGGGTGAAAGTCTCGGACCTTCAATCACCGGGATTTTACAACCGTCTCTTCCTAGTCCCAAAGCATACAGGAGGTTGGAGGCCAGTGCTGGACGTCAGTGCGCTCAACGTTTTTGTTGTAAAAACAAAATTTACGATGGAGACCACAAAGTCCGTCCTAGCAGCGGTCAGAGAGGGAGACTGGATGGTCTCTCGACCTGCAGGATGCGTACTTCCACATTCCTATACACCCAGATTCTCAACCGTATCTGAGGTTTGTTTACAGGAATGTGGTGTACCAGTTCCGAGCACTGTGCTTCGGCCTCAGCCCTGCTCCTCTCGTGTTTACGAGGCTTATGAGGAATGTGGCAAAATTCCTTCATTTATCGGGAATTCGAGCTTCCATGTACCTGGACAACTGGCTTCTCAGAGCATTGTCCCGTCATCGCTGTCTGCAGGACCTTCAATGGACGTTGGGTCTGGCAGAGGAGTTGGGACTGTTGGTGAACTTAGAAAAGTCTCAACTGAATCCCTCCCAGACGATTCTCTATTTGGGGATGGAGATTCGCAGTCTAGTTTTTCGGGCTTTTCCGTCTGCCACCAGGATAGAGCAAGCCCTGCTCAAAGTCCGCCTCATGCTGAAAAAAGACCGTTGCTCAGTGAGAAGTTGGATGAGCCTCTTAGGGACTCTGTCATCCCTGGAGCAATTTATCTCACTAGGGAGACTTCACCTTCGCCCTCTCCAGTTCCATCTAGACTCCCATTGGAACAAGAGCAAGACTTTGGAAGCTGTGTCAATCCCGATCTCCGAGCCAGTAAAAACGGGCCTGAACTGGTGGGACAGCAACATAAGTCTGCGAGAGGGTCTGTCCCTGGCGGTCAAGAACCCAAACCCCGTGTTGTTCTCAGACGCGTAGGATTTGGGTTTGGGAGCGACTCTGGACGGTCTGGAATGTTCGGGTCTTTGGACGTCGGATCAGAGGAGCATGCACATCAACTGCAAGGAGCTGTTGGCGGTTCACTTGGCCTTGACGAGTTTCGAGAGTCTTCTACGAAACAAAGTGGTAGAAGTCAATTCGGACAACACCACAGCCTTGGCGTACATCTCCAAGCAAGGAGGCACTCACTCCCACACACTGTTCGTCATCGCAAGGGACCTCCTCATCTGGTCAAAGGATCGAGGCATCTCCCTGTTGACAAGATTCATCCAGGGGGACTTGAACGTCTTGGCGGACTGTCTCAGTCGGAGAGGTCAGGTGATCCCCACAGAATGGACCCTCCACAAAGACGTGTGCAAGAGTCTTTGGGTGACTTGGGGCCAACCCACCATAGATCTCTTTGCCACCTCGTTGACCAAAAAGGATCCCGACCTATTGCTCTCCAGTCCCAGATCCAGAGGCGGCCCATATAGATGCTTTTCTACTGGACTGGTCTCACCTGGACGCGTACGCATTCCCGCCGTTCAAGATCATCAACAAGGTACTGCAGAAGTTTGCCTCTCACGAAGGGACAAGGTTGACGTTGGTTGCTCCACTCTGGCCCGCGAGAGAGTGGTTCACAGAGGTACTTCAATGGCTGGTAGACGTTCCAAGGAGTCTACCTTTAAGGATGGATCTCTTACGGCAGCCCCACGTAAGGAGTCTTCATCAAAGCCTCCCCGTGCTTCGTCTAACTGCCTTCAGACTATCGAAAGACTCTCAAGAGCTCGAGGATTTTCGAAGGAGGCAGCCAGAGCGATTGCGAGAGCTAGGAGAGCATCTACCATCAAGGTCTACCAGTCGAAGTGGGAAGTCTTTAGAGACTGGTGCAAGTCATCATCCATTTCCTCTTCCAGTACCTCTGTAGCCCAAATTGCAGACTTTCTCCTGCATCTGAGAAATGTTCGCTCCCTCTCTGCTCCCACTATTAAGGGCTACAGGAGCATGTTGGCTTCTGTTTTCAGACATAGAGGCTTAGATCTGTTCAATAATAAAGATCTCCAAGATCTCCTTAAGTCCTTCGAGACCTCTAAGGAGCGTCGTATGGCAACTCCTGGATGGAACTTAGACGTGGTCCTAAGGTTCCTAATGTCCGACAGGTTTGAGCCATTACATTCAGCCTCCCTGAAGGATATCACCCTCAAGACGCTTTTCTTAGTGTGCTTGGCTTCGGCTAAAAGGGTCAGTGAGATCCATGCCTTTAGTAAAAACATCGGCTTTTCTACAGATAAAGCCACATGTTCGCTTCAGCTTGGTTTCTTGGCCAAAAATGAACTGCCTTCTCGTCCTTGGCCTAAATCTTTTGATATACCTTGCCTATCAGAGATCGTAGGCAACGAGCTTGAAAGAGTACTGTGCCCAGTTAGAGCTCTTAAGTTTTATTTAGCTCGTACCAGATCCTTACGAGGTGGATCTGAGGCCTTATGGTGCTCAGTTAAGAAGCCCTCATTGCCTATGTCTAAAAATGCTTTATCGTATTTTATTAGATTTTTAATCCGAGATGCTCATTCTCACTTAAGTGAAAAAGATCGTTGTTTACTTAAGGTCAAGACGCACGAAGTAAGAGCGATAGCAACTTCCGTGGCCTTTAAGCAAAACAGATCTTTGCAAATTATTATGGACGCGACCTTTTGGAGGAGCAAGTCGGTGTTCGCTTCATTTTACTTAAAAGACGTCCAGACTCTTTATGAGGACTGCTACACACTGGGTCCATTCGTTGCAGCGAGTGCAGTAGTGGGTGAGGGTTCTACCACTACATTCCCTTAATCCCAATATCCTTTTAATCGTCTCTTGAAATGTTTTTAATCTTGTTTTGGGTTGTACGGAAGGCTGAGAAGCCTTTCGCATCCTTTTTGATTTGGCGGGTGGTCAAATGTCGTTTCTTGAGAGCGCCCAGATTAAGGGTTTTGATGAGGTCCTGTTGTATGGGTGGTCGCCCTGGATATAACAGCTCCTGGGAGTCTTTCAGCATCCTGAGAGGATGGCTGGGCTTCGTGAGGAAAGCGGACTAATAAGGCAGAGTAATCGTCAGAGTCAGCTTCCTTACCAGGTACCTATATTTATTTGGGTTTTGTTATGATATAACTGTCAAAAACTCTAACCATATACGCCTTTATTGTATTAATACTGGTCTCTACCCACCACCATGAGTGTGAATCAGCTATTATATATTCACCGGCTAAGTTTAATATTTAAAAATGATATTTTGATTATAAAATAAATTTTTGAATATACTTACCCGGTGAATATATAAATTAAAGGCCCTCCCTTCCTCCCCGATAGAGACCCAGCGGAATGAGAAGAACTGGAGCTGTTTACAAGTATATGCGGTATCTGGCCGATAGTCGGCGCTGGTGGGCACACCCGCAACCTTCATGGCGATCGCTCGCGAGTTTTTGTGTTTCTGTCGAGCCGTCCGAGACGTCAGCTATTATATATTCACCGGGTAAGTATATTCAAAAGTTTATTTTATAATCAAAATATCATTTTATTATCCGATAACTTATAAAATCACCTCATTTTATATACCAATCAAATATTATTTATCATACATTCCATTTTATCTTCATATATTACTTTTAAACATTTTGTTATTACATTGTCACTCCCATATTTCACATAAATACTTGCTCTGGACAAGTTTCCCATTCTGTGCATTCATGTTTACTCTCTAGACTCCGTTGCTTTTCCGTTAACCAATCACGAACCCATACGTATGTAAAGTTTGCACAGGGGGGTTAATATTTCCCTACCCCCACCTTCCAACAAGCCCTTTTCAGTGGAAACCTTTGCCCAAGTCACGTCTTTGTTAGTTCAAGTGTCGTCTTTTGCGTATTTTACGATCTAAGTATGAGAAAATTGTAATTGTTTCAGTAATCCATACATGAAACTATTTTGGTGTATTCCAATGTTTATAATTTTCTTAAATCACGTAATGTGATATACCAAGTTTTACAGTGTTCCAATTGCAGTGCTAACCTAAGGGAAAACACTTAGGACACCATAGACTCAGTCACGACACCCTCTTAACCCCTAAGTTACGACGTCTCGGTCATAAAAGTAAGTCATTAATTTCTTTAACTTTAATGTGTTAGTTTTAAATATTAAACTTAGCCGGTGAATATATAATAGCTGACGTCTCCGACGGCTCGACAGATTCCAAAAACTCGCGAGCGATCACCATGAAGGTTGCGGGTGTGCCCACCAGCGCCGACTATCGGCCAGATACCGCATATACTTGTAAACAGCTCCAGTTCTTCTCTGTCGGTTCCATCGACAAGTTGATTCCACTCGCTTTATGAGTCTATGACCTCGAGTTTTCTACCGAATTGGTGAAGTACTTGGTTTTGGTTTTATTGCTTTCGCCGTGTTGGATTATTCAATACTATCTTCAAAAGAAATGCCTTTGAAAGGAGAGGAAAAGTGTTTTGCCCTTGCTTTTTTTTATCTCTGGTTTTTCCATAGAGTAAAGATGGCCGACCCTTCCCTCAGTGTACGGAAGTGTGTTTAAGGCTTTTAGTATTTATTTTATCACGTTATAAATTATTGTTGATATTTACAGATTTTCCTCTATATATTTTATATCTCACCCGCCTTTATTAGGCCTCTTCGTTTAGCTTTCCATTTATACTAAACATCAAGATAAATTTTATGTTTTGTTTATATGCGGCCGTTACCTATTCCTTGTAGGCGGTCCTAACTTGGAAAACGAAGTTAAACAACGTTGAGCCCATTCAACTTTTATTTTTGTTAAGTTTAAATCAACTGCTCTGTAAGAGTTATGAAATGAATATCTTTTTTTTAGAAAATATTTTAAGAAATATATTCTTTGAATAGTCTTCGTGCTGTTTTTTTTTTCAAAGATGAACTAACGTTTGGTTTATTTATGCTACGCAGTTTGCGCTCTATCGTTACGATAGAGAAAGAGAGAATCACGGTTTCACTTTGCAGAAAGAGTAAATCGATTTTGACGTTTTGTTCATTCTTCTTTCAAACTGAAGTGTTTTAGATACTAATTTAAAGGAACTTGTTAATTTTCAATTTCTTAGTCCTTTCAGTTTTTTCCTTTGGTCAAATAACCTGTTTATTGACGAAGGGTGAGTGGGCAATTCTCTTGTGTGTGACAGAGAGAGAGAGAGAGAGAGAGAGAGAGAGAGAGAGAGAGAGAGAGAGAGAGAGAGAAAGAGAGAACGATCCGATCTTTATTCTCGTCCCAGCAGGTAACGTTGTTCTCGATTCAGTTTTTTACTCTCGTCCCAAGTCTCTGTACGGGGAGAGAGGATAAAACGTTTTTAGTTTTTATTCTCGCCCCAAGGCACTGTACGGTGAGAGATTGAAAACGTAGTCTTTAGTGAACTAGTGTTTAGTCTCCTTCCCAGTCACTGATCCTTTTTAACTTTATATATTTCCGTTTTATTCGATATATATGTTTACTGATTTTTGCATGTGTGTTTCATTTTGTACTAATGTGCTTACATTATACGACTCATTTCGCAATTATAACCTTTTGATGTAAGGGAGAATTGCGTGCTTCAGGTAGAAATCAGTTTTTATTCATGCCTAATGTGAAATTATTGAAAAATACGATATCAGTGAAGTAAGTGCAAAAAACAGAAAATCGTAGTGATAAAGTGATAAGTGCGCAAAGTGTATTTAGTGTTGCGACCGAGGGTTCGTCTGTTCGTGCTTGTCGCTCCCCTAGTCTGAGACCTCTTTCAGGCTCCCCTGCACCAGGGAGAAGTAATGTCGTAGGACTTAAGGGGACGAGAGGCTTTAACCAACGTACAGACGTTCCCTCTTTGGTATGGGACGTTTCTCGTCAAGATCGCCCTTACCATAAGACGGGTGAGACTGTGTTCTCCTCGTCATCCGAAGACTTTTCGCAAAAGAAACCTTGGCGCAAGGTTTCTAGACCCTTGAAGCGAAAGTTAGTCCCTTCAGGACAGGTCCAGCGTCCTGGCTGTGGCCATTGGGACAGCTCTGACCCTTTGCAGTCGTCGGAAGACTGTTTCGCCGATTAAACGTAAGCGTAACACGGGCTCCGAGAGTCTCAGTAAAGGCAATGTTTTGCCGACACAGACGTTACCATCATCTCGGCCCGTCCCGACTCCCGTTGATCCTAAATGGGTTGTCCTGCAGGATATGCAGACTAAGCTTGCCTCCCTTATGGAGGAGTATACCGTTGAGCAGGTTCACGATGATCCTCGCCGTTACGCTGATCGAGACTCTGGCCGTCAGCCGCCCAAACGAGCTTTTACTCGTCCTTTTGACGTTATGAAACGTGATGTCGGTAGTTTGTCACGTCAGTCACGTGACTTGGATCCTCACTCGCTGCAGTCCCGTGTTGACTTTCAGCCACTGCCGCAGCCTCGTGTTGACGTTCAGCCGCTGCCGCAGTCTCGTGTTGACGTTCAGGACGTTCGCCAACCAGCTCAGTTGCCTTGTTTTGACGTTGAGCGTCAAGCACCGCAGTCAAGGGTTGTTTTGACTGCTCAGTCTAGGCAGTCAAGGCAGTCTCGACTTGACTTCGAGCGTCCATCAACTCCTGTTGTTGTTGCTGGTCAGTCCTTTCAGCAGTGACATGACGTCGCTTCCTTGACTGCTACTGCTGCTCCTTTGCGTGTGGACTTTGCCTGTCAAGCATTGCCACCGCGGCAGGTCTCTCCTTTTCATGAGACTCGGCAATTGTCGGACGAGGTTCCTTCAGATGAGGAAGTTGCTGATCCCCCTCCTACTGATATTCCTTTGGGGACTTTGTCAGACGGAGAGGAGCCTAAAGCTGCTCAGCCCTCTATGGACTTTAAAAAAATCATGCTGATTTTTAAGGATCTTTGTCCGGACCATTTTGTAACTGCTACTCCTCGTTCGCCTTCGTCAGAGTTTACGCTAGGCCTAGCTACTTCGAAGCCGTTGTTTTCTAAGCTAGTGCTCTCTCGCTCTTCTAAGAGAGCTTTACATTTGCTATGCGACTGGTTGATCACCAGGAGGAGTTTGGGGGAGACAGCCTTTGCTTTCCCTCCTTTTAAACTGGCTTATAGAGTGAGCGTCTGGTATGACACGGGAGAAGTTCTCGGCTTGGGAGTTCCTGCCTCTGCCCAGGGAGACTTCTCAAGCCTCATAGACTCTCCCCGTCGCCTGGCCATGAGACGCTCCAAGATTTTATGGTCGGCTTCAGAGCTAGACCATCTCCTGTTAGGAGTTTTTTGAGCGTTTGAAGTTTTGCTGTACAATTATGTCATGCATGAACAAGGCTATCAGGGATGGCTCCAATGATCTGACAGCCACGTTCTCTGCAGGAACAAGGCTATCAGGGATGGTTCCAATGATCTGGCAGCCACGTTCACTGCAGGAGTACTTAAGATGTAAGTGCGCTCAATGTGTTCATTGTCAAGACAAACTTCACGATGAAGACTACCAAATCTGTCTTGGCAGCAGTAAGGGAAGGCGACTGGATGGTCTCTCTCGACCTTTAGGATGCATACTTCCACATCCCGATTCATCCAAACTTTCAACAACATCTGAGGTTTGTGGACGGGAAAGTAATGTACCAATGTCGAGCACTGTACTTCGACCTCATTCCTGCTCCTCTTGTTTTTACAAGGCCCTTGCAAAATGTAGCAAGCTTTCTACATTTTTTGAGGATTCAGAGCCTCCCTTTATTTTGACGACTGGCTAATCAGGGCGTCGTCATTATATCACTGTCTGGAGAGCCTCTAGTGGACATTAGACCTAACCAAGGAACTAGGTCTCATAGTGAACGTAGAGAAGTCGTAACTTACAGTACCCCATCCCATACTATTCTTTATTTGGGAATGGAGATACAGTGTCTGATTTTCGGCCCTTTTCGTCTCCCGCAAGAATGGAACAAGCTCTGTTAAAAGTCCTTCACTTGCAAGAGAAAAACAGTTGCTCTGTAAGAGTTTGAACTAGCCTCGTGGGAACTCTTTCTTCGCTGGAGTAGTTTATCTCTCTGGGGAGACTCAACCTATGCCCTCTCCAATTTCACCTAAACCATTGGAACAAGGAGAAGGGCTTAGAGAGTATCTCTTTCCCAATCTCCAACTCAGTCTAGACATGTCTGACTTGGTGGGACAGCAACATCAGACTTCGAGAAGGTTTTTCTCTTGCGATCAAGAACCCAAACCATGTGTTGTTTTCAGATGCATCGGATTTGGGTTAGGGAGCTCCACTGGACAGTCTGGAATGCTCGGGTCTTTGATCCACGGATCAGAAGGAACTCCATTTAAGGCAAGTAACATCTCTCTTTTGGCGAGATTTGTGCAAGGAAAATGAATGTCTTGGCGGACGGCCTCAGCAGAAGAGGACAAGTCATCTCCATGGAGTGGACGTTGCATAAGACTGTGTGCGAGAAGCTATGGATGACATGGGGTCAACCCACCATAGATCTTTTTGCGACTTCTCTGACAAAGAGGCTCTCGACTTACTGCTTTCCAGTTCCAGATCCAGAGGCAGCCCACATAGACGCTTTCCTGCTGGACTGGTCTCACCTGGACGTTTATGCCTTTCCACCTTTCAAGATCCTAAACAAGGTGCTGCAGAAGTTCACTTCTCACGAAGGGACCAGGTTGACATTGGTTGCTCCACTCTGGCCCGCGAGAGAGTGGTTCACAGAGGTACTTCAATGGCTGGTAGACGTTCCAAGGAGTCTACCTTTAAGGATGGATCTCTTACGGCAGCCCCACGTAAGGAGTCTTCATCAAAGCCTCCCCGCGCTTCATCTGACTGCCTTCAGACTATCGAAAGACTCTCAAGAGCTCGAGGATTCTCGAAGGAGGCAGCCAGAGCGATTGTGAGAGCTAGGAGAGCATCTACCATCAAGGTCTACCAGTTGAAGTGGGAAGTCTTTAGAGACTGGTGCAAGTCATCATCCATTTCCTCTTCCAGTACCTCTGTAGCCCAAATTGCAGACTTTCTCCTGCATCTGAGAAATGTTCGCTCCCTCTCTGCTCCCACTATTAAGGGCTACAGGAGCATGTTGGCTTCTGTGTTCAGACATAGAGGCTTAGATCTGTCCAATAATAAAGATCTCCAAGATCTCCTTAGGTCCTTCGAGACCTCTAAGGAGCGTCGTATGGCAACTCCTGGATGGAACTTAGACGTGGTCCTGAGGTTCCTAATGTCCGACAGGTTTGAGCCATTACATTCAGCCTCCCTGAAGGATCTCACCCTCAAGACGCTTTTCTTAGTGTGCTTGGCTTCGGCTAAAAGGGTCAGTGAGATCCATGCCTTTAGTAAAAACATCGGCTTTTCTACAGATAAAGCCACATGTTCGCTTCAGCTTGGTTTCTTGGCCAAAAATGAACTGCCTTCTCGTCCTTGGCCTAAATCTTTTGATATACCTTGCCTATCAGAGATCGTAGGCAACGAGCTTGAAAGAGTACTCTGCCCAGTTAGAGATCTTAAGTTTTATTTAGCTCGTACCAGATCCTTACGAGGTGGATCTGAGGCCTTATGGTGCTCAGTTAAGAAGCCCTCATTGCCTATGTCTAAAAATGCTTTATCGTATTTTATTAGATTTTTAATCCGAGATGCTCATTCTCACTTAAGTGAAAAAGATCGTTGTTTGCTTAAGGTCAAGACGCACGAAGTAAGAGCGATAGCAACTTCCGTGGCCTTTAAGCAAAACAGATCTCTGCGAAGTATTATGGACGCGACCTTTTGGAGGAGCAAGTCGGTGTTCGCTTCATTTTACTTAAAAGACGTCCAGACTCTTTAAGAGGACTGCTACACACTGGGTCCATTCGTTGCAGCGAGTGCAGTAGTGGGTGAGGGTTCTACTACTACATTCCCTTAATTCCAATATCCTTTTAATCTTCTCTTGAAATGTTTTTAATCTTGTTTTGGGTTGTACGGAAGGCTGAGAAGCCTTTCGCATCCTTTTTGATTTGGCGGGTGGTCAAATGTCGTTTCTTGAGAGCGCCCAGATTAAGGGTTTTGATGAGGTCCTGTTGTATGGGTGGTCGCCCTGGATACAACAGCTCCTGGGAGTCTTTCAGCATCCTGAGAGGATGGCTGGGCTTCGTGAGGAAAGCGGACTAATAAGGCAGAGTAATCGTCAGAGTCAGCTTCCTTACCAGGTACCTATATTTATTTGGGTTTTGTTATGATATAACTGTCAAAAACTCTAAGCATATACGCCTTTATTGTATTAATACTGGTCTCTACCCACCACCATGAGTGTGAATCAGCTATTATATATTCACCGGCTAAGTTTAATATTTAAAAATGATATTTTGATTATAAAATAAATTTTTGAATATACTTACCCGGTGAATATATAAATTAAAGGCCCTCCCTTCCTCCCCGATAGAGACCTAGGGGACTGAGAAGAACTGGAGCTGTTTACAAGTATATGCGGTATCTGGCCGATAGTCGGCGCTGGTGGGCACACCCGCAACCTTCATGGCGATCGCTCGCGAGTTTTTGGAATCTGTCGAGCCGTCGGAGACGTCAGCTATTATATATTCACCGGGTAAGTATATTCAAAAATTTATTTTATAATCAAAATATCATTTTTATTATGTTTTGTTAGAGTGTGAAGCTCACCATGGCCAATTGCCAAGCGTAACATTACTAATGTTAGCCTGCACAGTTCAACATTACCGCTTGCCAGTACATACGAGCTTGATGTTTTATTTTCATGCGAGCGAAGCGAGCTAATGGCGAAATAAGAACCATTATATCTAATGTTATCGTAACAGTACTAATGTTACCGTAGCGTGAGTTTAGTGATATAACAAAGGACATTATATTGGGTTTGTGACCTGGGAACTTCAATGTTAGGTTAGGTTGGTTTGTTAGGTTCTGTACCCTTTTTCTACTTTTTTATATATTGTGTAAATGGTATAAGGAAAAATTCTTTAAAATACACACGATAATAATAGCGTATCATTGCCCCACGTTGGTATTTCTGTGTATCACCGTAACGTTGATAACGTTTTCTACCGTTGGTAACGTTGCTAATGTTACTGTTCGCAGTACATACGTGAGTTAAGTGACACTGAATTTGAACAAGTCATTATATTTAAGTTTGTTCCGTAACCGAAATACAAACCACGCTATTTACATAGGGTATTACTTTTGGCGTAGCTGAAATGATGAGCCATTAGATTTTTAACGAGGGTTAACTACCCCCGCGCTAGTTAGCAGGGGGTAGGGAAGGGATAGCTTGCTACCCCTCCCCCCCCCCCCCCACACACTGGTGAGTTGCCCCACTTCACTTTTGGCTCGGACGAAGTACAGACGTTTCTGTCTTTGTCCTCGTTATTGACAGCCTTAATTCTTTTTATTTTTTTTGCTTTTTCTAGTTCTGTGTGTTTGGAAGTTGGCCTCGACTGTTTTCATCGCTATGCGCAAGTGCCCTGGACTCGCTGGCCGCCCTTGTGGGACCTTCATGTCAGCGGAGGACACTGGTCCTCACACCCTTTGCTCGCAGTGCCGAGGTCAACGGTGTGAGAGAGAGAATACTTGCAGTGAGTGTAGGGAGTGGTCTGCCTCCCAGTGGGAGAAGTTCGGCCGTCGGCGTAAGAAGAAGTCCAAGAGAGACCGTTCTCCTTCAGGGGTAGCCTTGAAGAAGGAAGGCTCTAAGGACTCCTCTTCCGCCGCCCGAACCTCCTCAGAAGCTCCCACTCGATCGGTCTCTCGTGAGAGACCGTCGAGTGGTAGCGCAAGCCCTAGTGGTGTTTCCCGACCTCGGGGTGCGGGAGAGGGCGTTGACTCCCTTAGCGTGGCAGCTCCCTCTTCTCCTCCGGAGGAGGATATTATGGATTTTAATGAATATGACCAAACTATCTCTAATAATGATTTGTTCCAGCTTTGGGCCTCCTTGGGGCTTAAGGGCTCGCCCTCCAAGGAAGCCCTGTTTGACCTGATCCAGCTGGGGGCTGCGGTCAAACAGTCGCTGGTAATACCTGAGGTACTCCCTTCGGATATTGTCGACACTGTCTTGGCAGGGCCTTCCGACGGGTCTGGTCAAACCCTTGATGCTGCGCCTGTTGCGGACGTTGCTGAAGGCTCTCCTCCCCCCTCCGAACATCTTTCGAGGGGGGAGGGGAGTCCCACGGTCTCTCCTGCGGGCGGGTCTACCCCTCGGGGGATCGCGCTGACAGAGACTCCTCTTCGGAGGACTGATGACTTGGACGCCCTTCCTCGAGGTCGAATTCGCTGTAATGCCCGTCGGCCTCTCCGCAGCAGAGGACTTCCTTCTCCCTATAAGGGAGTTAGAAGGCGCCTCTTCGGATCTTCCTCACCTGCTCCTTCCCCTGAGGAGGAGCCTCACCGTCAGAAGCAGACCATCGCAGTATCGTCCCTTGACCTCTCCGCAGATCGTTTGCGATCTCCTTCGCCTGCCAGACCTTCTGACTTGCCTTCTCCGTTCCTGGCTGCAGATGCGCTTTGGGCGCCTTCTCACCCTGTCATCCGACAGGCACCGATCCCTTCGGGGAAAAGGGACTCTACCCACGGCGTGGGTAATTCCCTTGCGCGTCAGGGAACGCGCCCAACTGCACGTTCGCGTGCAGTAGCGCACAAGCGCTCTCTAGAGTTACAGTCTTCGTACTCAACTCGCCAGCGCTCTCATGCTCCCCGGCGATCACCTGCTCGGCAGCGCTTTCCTTCTCGCAGGTCTCCTGTGATTCAGCAGCGCCCTCATGTTCCTGATGTGCGCAAGGCGCACCTTCGTTCTCCTGAGCGCCCTCGTTCTCCTGTGCGCAGCTGCGCTACTACGCAGCCTGTTCCTGATGCGCAGCTGCGCTACTACGCAGCCTGTTCCTGATGCGCGCCCAGTGCGCCAACGATCGCCACCGTGTCCACGATCGCCAGATCTGGACTTAGGCAAGGGTTCCATCCCGTCGCCTCTGCGCGCCCTTCTGCTCCTGCGCAACAGCGCACGCGCTCTCCGGTGCGCCCATCTAGAGCTCCTGTACACGAGTGTTCGCCTGCGCGTTCATCTCCTTCCATCTCTTCGGATGCGTACTGTAACCTTACTACGCGCCAACGATCTCCTGCGCGCCCACGCGATAATTCGCCTGTGCGCAAACGCTCTCCTGAGCGCCAACGCCCTCTTCAGGCTGATCGCCCCAGATCTCCGACTCGCCCGCGCGATAAATAACCTGTGCGCAGTCGTTCGCCTGTCCGTGGTACGCGCCGTTGTTCTCTGTTGTGTTTTCAGGAGTCCACGCGACATCGCTCGCCAACGCGCCAGCACTCGCCAACGCGCCAGCGCTCTCCGCCTGGCAAACGCTTGCCAAGTCGCTCGCGACATTACTCTCCTGAACATCGTCGTTCTCCTACGCGCCGCTAGCTGTCGCCATGTTTTCAGCGCACCCCTTCACCTACGCGCCCACGTGCCCGCTCGCCAACGCGTCCTTTCGCCTGCGCGCCCGCGCGCCCGCGCGCCCTCTCGCCAGCTCGCTCACGCGGCCACTCACCAGCGCGCCCTCTCGCCCCCGCGCGCATATTCTTCTCCACGCGGCAACGCGCCCCCGCTTCGGAAATCGCCCGCGCGCTATCCCTCGAATGCTCTTTCGCGCGAGTGCCGCCGCGATCCCCATTCTCGCAGGCATTATCAGCGCGGCTAACTGATAGGGACGCGGACTTCCAGATCTTCCTCTGGATCGCCACCGTGCAAGCGTAGGATTACCTACCAGGATCAGGACCAGGAAGGATCTACGGAGAGGTCAATGCAACATTATTTTTCTTCTTTTCAGGCAGGCCCCGTGGTGTCCACTCCGTAGGGTCAGGAGATCCCCTTCCCTCCAGCAGGGATAACTAACACTGCGTCAGTTACCCGTCAGCCTTGGTTCCGTCACATAATGAACGCAGGGGTTCAGGCTGTGAAGCCTGCCCTCGTTGATTTGGGACTTAAACCAACGGCAGACTCATCCCCGCTGAAGAGAAGGAGAGGAGTGGACTTCTTGGTGACTTCTGCCCGGGAGAAGTTGGCTCCCAAGAGGTCTGTCAGGAAGGCTCCTTCCCCTTCGCGGTCGGTTTCTCCTTCTCCCGTGGACGAGGTTTTTCCGTCCTCGGGAGAGTCCAGCGAAGCAGTGGTGTCTCCCACGGCACCAATGGAAGGAACCCCTCCTCTTAGGAGAGAAACTTCTCGCGAGGAAGCTCCCTTCCGGACCTCTTTGCTGGAGTCCTGTATTCCTCCTAGGAGGGAGCCTAAGGACTCCAAAACGATTCCTAAATTGTCATCCAGGATCCATCCAGAGCCAACCAGACCCCGAGAGAACGTCCACGTGTCTCCCCAAGATGAGCCTTTGGGGACCGGAGACTTAGCTGCCAGTCCGCAAAGAGGAGACCAGTTTGAGTCAGAACACGCTTTCGGGCAGGTCCTAAGCCTAAGCTTGATGAGGCAACTCAACAAGTTTAAGGACCCGGAGACTGCCCCTCGAGAGGGCAAGGACACGGTGCTAGACCAAGTCTACGGCACCCAGAAACCCCCTAAGACCAGCGCAGCTTTGCCTTAGTCCAAAGGGGTGAAGGGGGCTAGGGACAGGGTCGAAGCCCAGCTCTCCGAGTTCGCCTCCTCCGGTCGTTCTTCTGCTGGGCACAAACTCCTCCCGCCTCCTCGAGTACATCAGAGGAGGTACTTCGAGATCATGGGGGAGTCCAGTATGGCTCTTCCATTTCACCATTCTGTGGAAGAGCTGACCAGGGGAACTTCTCTCGAGAAGCTCTCCGCTCGGCAGGTGACATTCTCAGCGTCGGAGATCCTGAGCCTAGAGAAGGTAGCGAAGAGTGCCATGCAGGCAACTTCGTGGCTAGACATTTGGCTGGGATCTCTGGACATCCTATTGCGCTCTGAGGATCTGTCCAAGGAGAGCAATAGGAAGGCCTTTGAGACCTTTCTCCTCTCGAGCACGCGTTCGTTCGAGTTCCTCGCTCACCAGGTTACTAACCTGTGGACTAACTCGATCCTCAAGCGTCGCGACGCAGTGACCGAGAGGGTCCATCCGAAGGTCCCCGCCGTGGATGTCTGCAGGCTCAAGCACTCCTCCATCACTGGGAGAGATCTGCTTGAGCCCAAGGAGATAGAACGAACAGCTGAGTGGTGGAGGAGATCGAATCAGGATTCTCTCCACCAGAGGGCCCTTACATCTCTGCCCTACAAGCCTCCAGCGCCTCAACAGCAACAACAGCCTCGCAAGACACCGAAGCAGGCTCCGGCAGCTAAGACAGGGGTGTCTAAGCCGCAGCCCTTTCAAACTAAGGACAGATTACGCGGCAAGTCCTCTAGGGGAGGAAAGAATCCTAGGGGCAGCGGCCGAAGCGGCAAGCGCCAGGATCGGCAATCCCCCTGCGTGTCCACCTGTTGGGGATGCCTAAAAAGTTGCGTACACAGGTGGCAGCAACTTGGGGCCGATTCTTGGACGGTCTCCGTAATCGGCCAAGGTTATCGCGTCCCATTCACGACATCTCTACCTCCCCTGACAGCGAATCCAGTGTCGCTGAACTCCTATGCCATGGGATCGGCAAAGGGGTTAGCCCTTCGGGCAGAAGTCGAGACCATGCTCAAGAAGGATGCTCTCCAGGAGGTTGACGACGGCTCCCCGGGCTTCTTCAGTCGACTCTTTCTTGTAAAGAAGGCGTCTGGAGGCTGGAGACTGGTCGTCGACCTCTCAGCCCTGAACAAGTTTGTCAAACAAACTTCGTTCAGCATGGAGACATTGGACACGGTCAGACTTGCAGTGAGACCGCAAGACTTCATGTGCACACTGGATCTGAAGGACGCGTACTTCCAGATCCCAATCCATCCGTCTTCCAGGAAGTACTTGAGATTCAGCCTAAACAGCAAGATCTACCAGTTCAAGGTGCTGTGTTTCGGTCTCTCCACAGCACCTCAGATGTTCACCAGAGTGTTCACACTGATTTCGTCTTGGGCGCACAGGAACGGCATATGTATCCTCCGTTATCTGGACGACTGGCTGATCCTGGCAGACTCGGAGTCGACCCTTCTTCGACACCGGGACAGGCTTCTGGAGATTTGCCAAGATCTGGGGATCATGGTAAATCTCGAGAAGTCCTCTCTGCTTCCGACGCAACGACTGGTATATCTAGGCATGATATTAGACACCGATCTCCACAAAGCCTTTCCATCAGACGACAGGATAGCAAGGCTGATGAGGGTCGCAGAACCTTTCCTCAGGCGGGAAGAGCTTCCACCCCAATCATGGTTACGTCTACTAGGCCACCTATCCTCCCTGGCACGTCTAGTTCCGAACGGCCGCCTCAGGATAAGATCCCTGCAATGGCGGTTAAAGTCCCGGTGGAATCAAGGCTCCGATTCTCCGGACTTTCTGGTTCCTATAGGATCCACGGAACTGACGGACCTTCGGTGGTGGCTGAACGACGAGAACCTTCGAAAGGGAGTGGATCTTCTCGTCCTCCCCCCGGATTTGACTCTGTTTTCGGACGCGTCAAAAGAAGGGTGGGGGGCCCACATTCTGAACCAAAGGATCTCAGGCCTCTGGTCAGAATCAGAAAAGTACCTCCACATCAACCTGCTAGAAATGAAGGTCGTTTTCCTGGCTCTTCAACAGTTCCAACGGCCCCTGGCGGGCCACTCCGTAGTGGTGATGAGCGACAACACCACGGTAGTGGCTTACATCAACAAGCAGGGAGGTACCTTTTCTCAACAGCTATCCCATCTTGCAGTAGAGATTCTGAGATGGTCCGAAATCCACTCGATAACACTTTCGGCTCGCTTCATTCCTGGCAAGAGGAATGTGCTCGCCGACAGTCTGAGCAGAGCGACGCAGATAGTGAGTACCGAGTGGTCTTTGGATCATCAGATAGCCAACAAAGTCCTGACTTTGTGGCGTTCCCGGACAGTAGATCTGTTTGCGACAGCCTTGAATTTCAAGCTGCCCCTGTACTGCTCTCCAGTCCCGGACCCCAAGGCTCTCTGGCAAGATGCTTTTCAACAGAGGTGGGACAACATCGACGTTTACGCCTTCCCACCATTCTGTCTGATGAAGAGGGAGCTCAACAAGACCAGACTATCGGTCAATCTCTCCATGACTCTAATGGCTCAGCTATGGCATCACGCGGAATGGTTCACGGACCTTCTGCAGCTCCTGACGGAGCTTCCGAGAAAACTCCCCACACGACACGAGCTACTCAGACAACCACACTGCAGCATCTTCCACAAAGCCGTAGCTTCGCTTCGGCTTCAAGCCTGGAGACTATCCAGCGTCTCCTTACGGAGAGAGGATTTTCGCAACAGATTGCGGACAGGATGTCTCCCCACCTGCGCGAGTCCTCTATCGGAGTCTACCAGGCGAAGTGGAAAGTCTTCTGTGGTTGGTGTCGTGGGAGGGGTCTCTCTCCACTCGATGCCACTATTCCAGCAATAGCGGATTTCCTCGTGTATTTACGGGAGGAAATGCACCTTTCGGTCTCGGCGGTGAAAGGCTATCGCTCAGCCTTAAGCCTGGCTTTTAGGCTGAAAGGAGTGTACATTTCCTCTTCGTTAGAACTTTCCCTACTCATACGCAGCTATGAGCTTACTTGCCCTCAGTCAGAAGTAAGACCTCCTCCTTGGAACGGGGTTCAGGTCCTCAGGGCTCTGAAGAGAGCTCCGTTTGAACCATTACGCCAGGCCTCTGATCGCCACCTGTCTTGGAAGACGGCTTTCCTACTCGCTTTGGCCTCGGCCAAGCGAGTCAGTGAACTTCATGGTCTTTCTTACGACGTCGCCTATTCAAGGGGATGGGGGGATGTAACGTTCAGGTTCGTCCCTGAGTTTGTTGCCAAGACTCAGAACCCTGGGGTATCGGACCCTAGGTTCGACTCCTTCGGGGTAACGAGTCTTCGTTCTGTAACAAGTGACCCAGACCATCTGTTACTTTGCCCAGTGAGGAGTCTGAGGCGCTACTTGAAAAGAACAGCTTCAGTCCGTCCTCATGTGCAAGCGTTATTCGTGAGCACAGGAAGGACGAAGAGGAGGGTCACAAAGAACACCATCTCGGCCTGGATTCGGAAGGTTATTCAGCACGCCTTGGATCCTGACCCTCCTCCGTCACGTCGCCCTAGAGCGCACGATGTCAGGGGCATCGCTACGTCCCTGGCCTTCAATAGAAATTTCTCTGTGACGCAGGTCTTACAAGCTGGGGTCTGGAAGCGTCAAACGACCTTCACAGCCCACTACCTGCAGGACGTGACACACAGGAGCCTCGATACCTTCTCTATTGGCCCTGTGGTGGCTGCACAACAGCTGGTCTAACCTCAGGCTCGTTAATGGACAGGTAGCAGAAGGTTGGGGGCATTGTTACCCGGTTTTAGTCTGCGTGATTGAAAGAGTATGTCTGGCCCTTACTTCTTTCTTCATTCTCCCCTCCCTTGGGGAAAGCAGCATCCTGGTCTCTGCATAGCTGACCTCAACCTCTGCAGGTAAACCATGCTCCCTTGTGCTCCTAGTATTAGCTGTAATACTGTTTGGGTCCCCCATACCCTGACGAGGTGGTATTGGGAACGTCGTAGCTTAGATTTCCATCTAAAGAATTCCAGGTCAACTTCCTAGGACGAGTCACAACTTCCTCCACACTCAGCTTATGTAGGCCGCACATTCGTTGCAAGCAATGAATGTGCGAGGTGCAGGGACCCCTTTTCTCGAGTGCTGCTCACTCGGATTTTGGGTCCCCGGGTAAAGCCAAAGCCAGTAAGGCTGGGGACTTTCCGCCCTTCCTAAGGGGTAAGTCACCTTATGTAAATAGCGTGGTTTGTATTTCGGTTACGGAACAAATGACAAATTCGGAGATAATTCGTATTTTCCTAACCATACAAACCTTAGCTATTTACTCATATTTGCCCGCCAGCCCTGTCCCCCAAATCAAGTCCTACCTCTAAGTGAAGTGAGACAACTCACCAGTGAAAATATGAAAGATAGCCGATAAATTTATCCCCAACCCAACACCAGTGTTGCAGGTGAATGGTCAGTATGTGACTGAAGCAACTGAGGTTAGCATAGCAATGTTCTGGTTGTTCAATTCTACAATGTATCCTGGAAGTGTGAAGCAACTCCTGTTCACCAGTGTAGGAGCATTGAAAAACAGAAAATTTTAACTTTTGCAAAAGGAAGGAAAAAATCTTACAATTCTCCTTTTACTGAAAAAGAACTGGATTCTGCACTTGCTACTTTTAATGATATAGCCCCTGGATCTGATTGAATTCCATATGTAATGATTAAACATGTACAGTACCTTTTCATACCAAATTATTTATTTTAAGCATTATTAACAGACTGTGGTATGATCATAGCTGTACAAGTGTTTGGAAACTAACAACTATTTTGGCATTTTTAAAACCTGGTAAGGATAAGTCTTTAGCAGCAAACTATCGATCAATTGCATTATCCTAATTTTTTCATGTAAGATCATAGAAAAGATAGCCAATGCAAGATGGGTGTGGTACCTGTAGAGGAAAGGTATTTTATCACCTATCCAGTGTGAATTTAGAAAAATGCACTCGTCTGATGTATTGATACGACTTGAGTCCTCCATTTATGAAGTCTTTGCTTCAAAACAGCACCAGGTAACAGTGTTTTTTTACCTTAAAAAGGAGTATGATACTGCATAAACATATAGTATACTTAAAACATTCATAATTTTGTACTGAGGGGAGAGCTACCATTGTTCATTAAAGCATTTTTGTTAGATAGATTTTTTCAAGTTAGATTAGGTGAAACTATGTCAGAGAGGAAATGTCAGGAAGAGCGAGTTCCCCAGGGTAGTGTACCGAGTGTAACCCTATTTGCACTAGCCATCAATGGGATATCCTCTGTTATTCCTCAAAACATTCTCTCGACATTCTTTTTAAAGGATATTCCAATATCATTTGCCGGAGCTAGAATGTCAATAGCTGAGTGAAGATTACAACTCTCAATTGACAAAATAATTCAATGGCCTGATATGAATGGATTCAAGTTTTCAATAAGCAAAACTGTTGTCCATTTCTGTTGTATTCAGGAAGTACTTTCAGACCCAGATATGTAAATCAAAGGTCAATGGATCCCATGTGTAAGTGAAGTTAGAATTTTAGTATTGATGTTTGATTGTAGTCTTACATAGGTTCCTTACTTGAAAGCTTTAAAAGTAAAGTATGTTGAGGCTCTAAATCTTTTAAAAGTTTTGTCCCATATATCATGGGTTTTAAGTTTTTGAAAAATTAGTTATGTATGTGAAATATACTCCTCAACCACGCCAAGTCGACTTAAGATTTTTTTTTATTATATACACAATACTGGTATCAGATTGGCCACAGGAGCCTTTAGAACATTGCCTATCCCAAACATCCTTGTTGACGCCGGAGAGTTACTTTTAGACATTTACCAGAAGTTTTCTCGTGGTCAGTATTTGTTTCTGTTCCAAAGACTTCTAATTCTTTATCATATCAGGATACAAACCTCGTAAGGCATTTTGAGTTGCACCCAAGATCGCCTCAAATCATAGAGTTTCAGGTGAAACAATTGGTATACAATATAGTTAGAAGTAAGGTGATTCCATTTAAGATATCATCATCCCCTCCATGTAAATTACCACAGATTTTTGTTTTTTCAATTTTTTATTGGTGTTCAAAAGAATATGACTCGGATAGAAGCGAGGTCTCTTTTTATGGAACATGTTGCAGAACCTGGAGAATCAACTGTTATGTATACTAAAGGCTCCAAATTTGATGCTGGCGTTGGATTTGGAGTATATAGTAATTATTTCAATTGTAGAGGTTTACTTCCTCCAACAGTTTCCATATTTTCTGTTGAAATGTATTGCATAATTACCACTGTTGAGAAATTAGCATTTGAGAAGGAGGGTAATTTTACCAGTTTTAGTGATGCTGTGAGTGTCTTTCAAACTTTAGAAGTTTTTAATTCTAGTAACCCTTAAGTTTTAAAGCTTTAAGAATGGCTTTTTTATTATTGGACTGAATTCCAGCACACAGGTACGTTTGGAAATGAAAAGGCGGTTTTACTGACAAAGAATGCTGCAGCATAATTGTTACCAAGAAGGTATCCCATTTTCTGTGGTGTTTGTTTACGCAGCATTAAGAATTTTATTCATAATAATTGGTAACCGAATTAGAATAGTTTAGTTGAAAATAAAATGAGAGAGATTACGAGTGTTATATCCCCTTAGAAGTATAACATAATGCCCTGAAAGTGGAGACTACTTTTTGTAGTCTTCGCATTGGACCCACTCTGATAACATGAATTTCTGCTAACTGGCTAGTGCCAACCATATTTCAATGACTGTTCGGTATCTTTGACAGTGAGGCATTTGTTAACCCAATGCCCCACTTATAGTACTGGAAGAAATAGATTTATGTTTGAGGCTCAAGGTGAGGATAGAAGGTTTATCGTTGCCAAGATTCTTGGATATGATATGTCATTTGTTCTGTAACTGAATAGAAACCACGCTATTTACATGGGGTAATTACTTCGGCGCAGCCGATGACGAGCCATAAAGTTTTAACGAGGGTTTCCTATCCCACCGCTACCTCTCCCCCCTCACACACACCGGTGATTGACTCTTTACTTTTGGCTCGGAGAGACGACAGACCTGTCAGCGCTCTCCTCTTTGTTGAATGCCATAATTTTGTGCCCTGGCCTTCCCGGCCGCCGTTGTGGGACCTTTATGTCGGCCGTGGAAACGGATCCTCACTCCTTATGCCCTCAGTGTAGGGGCCAACGGTGTGATAGTTCTAATTTGTGCATTGAGTGTAGGGAGTGGTCTACCTCCCAGTGGGAGAGGTTTGCCTGGTGACGTAAGAATAAGGCTAAAAGGGATCTTTCTCCTTCCGAGGCTTCTCGGAAGAGAGAAAATCCCAAGTCTTCTTCTTCCGCCGCCCATTCCTCTTCCGAAGCTCCCGCTCGGGCGGCCTCTTCCGAGAGGCCGGCGAGTGGTAGTGTAGACCGTAATGTTGTTGATGTCATTAACCGATCCCGTGGTGAGGGAGAGGTCGTTGCCTCCCATAGCGAGGCTGCTGCCCCTCCCCCCTCAGAGGAGGTGTTTGTTTCTAACAATGATCTTTTTCAGCTTTGGGCTTCCTTGGGGCTACAGGGTTCGCCCTCCAAGGAAGCCCTGTTTGACATGATCAAACGGGGTGCAGCTGCCGAACAACTGTCAACCTCAGCGGAGATAGATCCTCTGTCTGTGATTGACGTTGTTGTGTCGGAAACATTCCTTGGGTCTGGCCAAACTCCCGTTCCTGTGAGTGCGGTAGTAGAAGGCTCTGTCTCCCCCTCCGAACATACTTCGAGGGAGGAGCTTAGGCCCACGGTCTCTCCTTCCGTTGAGATTCCCTCTCGGGGGAGTTCTCTGGTAGAGATGCCTCTTCGTAGGCCCATTGATGGTCAGCCTGCTGATCCCACGGCCCCTCGTGGGCGTATAAGGCGGAAGGCTCGTCCTCCCCTTCACAGTAGAGGCCTTCCTTCCCCCTTTAAAGAGGTTAGGAGGCGCCTCTTCGCCTCGTCATCATCACAGTCCTCTGCGGAGGAGACGACTCGCCGTTCTCCTGACCTGCCTGCTACCAACCTTGACCTCTCCAGGGATCGTTCGCGATCCCCTTCGGAGGATGGTCGTCCTTGGGGACAAGGTGAGCTGTCGCCCAGACCTTCGACATCTAAAGCTGCTGACGCGTATTACGCGCCACCTGAGAACGCCACTGTGCAATCTTCAGACCCTTCGGGGTCTCAGGGACTTGAGTGCGTAACTGCGCCTCTCGCCCCTAAGCGTAAGGCTCCACCTGCGCACCCTCCTGCAGCTGTTGTTCCTGACGTTCCTGACAAAGCGCCTCAGCGCTCACCCTTAGGCGTTCGTGCCACTGTTCCTGTTGTACGCCAGGGTTCCCCTGCGCGCCCACGCCCATCGGTGCCCCGTTGCCCTCTAGCAGTTCCTGGAGTAGAGCGCAAGCGCCCGACTGCGCAGGCGCGCCCTGCTCCTGATATAGTGCCACCGCACTCGCCTGCGCACTTGCGGCCAGTTCCTGATATGGCGCCTACGCATCCACCGGTGCCCCAGCGGCCTCCTGCGCCCACGCGCCCTCCGGCACCTCGCCGGCCCCCTGTTCCTGTTTCATAGCGCGCGATCCAGGAGGTTCCTGAGTTGGCGCACAGGCGCCCTCAGGCTCCTACGGACTCGCCGCGCCCTGCGGGGGACAGACGCGATACGCATCCCCACGTGTCGCTTTATACCCATCACGCCCACCTAGGGAGGTTCGCGATACAAGGGAGGCTCGCGATGCGCGCCCGCGCGTAGTTCCTGTTCCAGCACCAACGCGACCATGAGTCGCGACGACTCAGTTCGTCGCCCCAGAGGCTGCAAAGCCAGCGCACGGGCGCTCACGGCCGCCTCTGGAACCGCTACTGCAGATACGATTGCGCCCCACGTGCCAAAATCACGCCCTGTTCCTGCTATGCGCCCCGTGCCTGTCTTTAAGACAGCGGTGGTTGCGCAACTAACTCCAGAATGCCCTCACGCGGCTCGCACCACGCGACCTCCAAAGCAGCAAACCCCGGTGCGACCTGTTCCTGATGCGCGGTATGCGTACCCACGATCGCCTGCGCAACTAGCGCTTACACAGGCGAGTAAACCGGTCCAACCAGACCGTTACCAAACCTCTCGCTCCAGGTCGCTCGCGACCCTGCTATCGCGCCCTCGGCCGGTCCTCCCGGACACGTGCTCGGGCGCTCCCGTTATCTCGTGCCCTCCGGGGCCGCACCAGGTTGCTGCGCGCCCGCGCGTTCGGCCTCCTCCTGTTCCAGCTCCTGATCGCCGCACGCCTACACCATCCCCTATGCGCTCTCGCGGGCATGTTTCCGCTCAAGCTGCCGTGCGCCCCTGCGCCCACGCTCACGCTCTGTCGCCAGCGCATCATCGCTCCTGACCATCCTCCTGCGCGTCATCGCACCCCCGCGCCCGCTCACGCGGGTGCGCACGCGATTTCCCAGCTTCGTGCCCTCCTTTCACGCGCGACCCTGCTCTGGGCCCGACACACGAGCCCCAGCGCGATCGCCGACAGGCGGATTCTTCCTTGTCGCTTTCCCTGCCCCACAAGCGCGGACCAGTGCGCTCGCCAGAGGGGGAACACTCCTCGGACAGGTCTAGGGATTCTTCTCTTACAGCCCTGCAGGCGAACTCTTGTTTGTCGACTCCTCTTAGGGATCCCTCGATCCCTTTCCCTCCAGAGGGAGTGTCAGACAGCGCTGCTGTCAGTCAAAAGCCCTGGTTCGACACCCTAATCAGAGCTCTCGTGCGGGCGATTAAGCCAGCCTTCTCTGATTCGGGTCGCGAGCCAGCGGCAGCTTCCTCCCCCCTGAAGAGGAAGAGAGGAGTCTCTCCCGTGGATCCTCCTCCGAGGCCTGTGCTGTCCCCGCGTAGATCCTTGCGCAAGGCTCCTACTCCCCCTCAGACCTTCTCGCCCTCCCCTGCGGAGGAGGATTACCCCTCCTCAGGAGAGTCGGTCAAGCAGGAATACTCCCCCATCGCACCAATGGAGGACATTCCTCCTCTTCTCGAGCTAGGATCAGACAGGAACAGCCCAGAGCCGTCGAGGATGTCCACCATTTCCCCCCAGGAAGAGCCTCTGGGGTCCGGAGACTTCGCTGCAAGTCCGACAGGAGGCGAGCACCAGGAGTCAGAACACGAGTTCTGGCAAGTCCTGACTCTCATGAGGAACCTTAATGGGATTCCAGACCCTGAGGTCCCACCTCGTGAAGGTAAGGACACGGTCCTGGATCCCGTCTACGGCACTCAGAAACCCCCTAGGGCCAGCGCAGCATTGCCCTGGTCCCAAGGGATGAAAAGTGCCAGAGACAAGATCGAGGGCCAGCTCGCGGAGCTTGCCTCCTCCAGCAGATCCAGTGCCGGGAATAAGCTCCTCCCTCCTCCTCGAGTCCATCAGAGGTGGTACTTTGAAATCCTCGAGGAGTCTTCGCTGAACCTTCCCTTGCATCACTCCGTGGAAGGACTCACAGGGGGAGTCCCTCTTGAGAGACTCTCCAACTGGCACGTGTCCTTCTCAGCCACTGAGATCCAGAGCCAGGAGAAGGTCATCAAGTGCGCCATGCAGGCCACTTCATGGCTCGACATCTGGCTGGGGTCTCTGGGTATCCTGGTGCGGTCCCAGGACCTCTCCAAGGAAAGCTCCAGGAAAGCGCTGGAAACCTTTCTCCTCTCGGGCACTCGGACCATCGAGTTTCTGTCCCACCAAGTCTCGAGCTTGTGGGCCAACACGATCCTCAAGCGCCGGGACGCTGTTGCCGAGAGGTTCCACCATAAGGTTCCCAGCGCCGAGTCTAGCAGGCTCAGACGCAATTCCGTTCTCAGTAAGAGCTTGTTCGAGCCTAAGGACGTGGAGCTCTCTGCCGAGAGGTGGAGTAAATCCAACCAGGATTCCCTCATCCATAGGGCCCTGACATCGAGGCCCTACAAGCCTCCGGCGGTCCAGCAGCCCCGTCCTGCCAAGTGAACATCCTGATCCCCATGGGATCTGCGGAACGAGTGGACCTCAGGTGGTGGGTGGCAGACGAGAACCTGCGAAAGGGAGTGGATCTTCTCGTCTCTACCCCAGATTTGATGCTGTTTTCAGACGCATCAAACAAGGAGTGAGGTGCCCACGTTCTGAACCACAGGGCTTCAGGCCTGTGATCAGAATCAGAAAAGTACCTTCACGTAAACCTGCTGGAGATGAAGGCCGTTTTCCTGGCCCTTCAAAAGCTCCACCAAGTCCTGGCGGGCCTCTCCGTAGTGGTGATGAGCGACAACACCACTGTAGTGGCTTACATCAACAAGCAGGGAGGTACCTTTTCGGAACAGCTGTCCCATCTTGCAGTAGAGATCCTGAGATGGTCAAAAGTCCACTCGATATCACTTGCGGCTCGCTTCATTCCAGGCAAGAGGAATGTGCTCGCCGATAGTCTGAGCAGAGCGACGCAGATAGTGAGTACCGAGCGGTCTTTGGATCCTCGGATAGCCAACAAAGTCCTGACTTTGTGGGGTTCCCCGACTGTGGACCTGTTCGCTATGGCGTTGAACACCAAGCTTCCGCTGTACTGCTCCCCAGTCCCGGACCCCAAGGCCCTCTGGCAAGATGCCTTCCAACAACGGTGGGACAACATCGATGTGTACGCCTTTCCTCCATTCTGTCTGATGAGGAGGGTCCTCAACAAGACCAGAACATCGGTCAATCTCTCGATGACCTTGATAGCTCCGCTATGGCATCATGCAGAGTGGTTTCCGGACCTTCTGCAGCTCATCACGGAGATCCCAAGGGAGCTCCCTCCACGTCACGAGCTACTCAAACAACCACACTCCAACATCTTCCACAAAGCCGTAGCTTCGCTTAGACTTCACGCCTGGAGACTATCCAGCATCTCCTCAAAGAGAGAGGATTTTCGCAACAAGTTGCGGAAAGGATGTCTGGCCACCTGCGCAGGTCATCCGTTTGAGTCTACCGGGCGAAGTGGCGAGTTTTCTGTGGTTGGTGCCGTGGAAGGGGTATCTCTCCCCTCGATGCCACTTTACCAGCAATAGCGGAGTTCCTTGTGTATCTGCGGGAAGAAATGCGCCTTTCAGTCTCGGCAGTAAAAGGCTATCGCTCAGCCTTAAGTCTTGCCTTCAGGCTCAAAGGAATGGACATTTCCTCCTCGCTGGAACTCTCTCCTCATACGGAGTTACGAACTTACCTGCCCACAGTTGGAAGTGAGACCTCCTCCTTGGAACGTGGTTCGAGTCCTCAGGTCTCTTGAAAGGCCTCCCTACGAACTATTACGCCAGGCTTTTGATTACCACCTTACCTGGAAGACGGTGTTCCTGCTAGCTTTGGCCTCGGCCAAGCGAGTCGGCGAACTGCATGGTCTCTCCTACGACGTCGCCCATTCAAGGGGATGGGGGGTGGTAACGTTCGGCTTCGTCCCTGAGTTTGTTGCTAAGACTCAGAACTTGGGAGTGCCGGACCCTAGGTTCGACTCCTTCCAGATCTCGAGTCTTCGTTCTGTAACAGATGACTCAGACCATCTCCTACTTTGCCCAGTCAGGAGTCTGAGGTTGTATCTTAAAAGAACAGCTGCAGTCCGCCCCAAGGTGCGAGCCTTGTTTGTTAGCACTGGGGAAACGAAGAGGAGGGTCACCAGGAATACCATCTCGGCCTGGATCCGCAAGGTGATCCACCTGGCCTTGAGTTCTGACCCTCCTCCATCACGGCGCCCTAGGGCGCATGATGTCAGGGGCGTGGTTACGTCCCCGGCCTTCAAGAAGAACTTTTCGGTGACGCCGGTCCTGCAAGCTGGGGTGTGGAAGCGTCAGACCACCTTCACGGCCCACTACCTGCAAGACGTGACACACAGAAGGCTCGATACGTTTTCTATTGGCCCTGTGGTGGCTGCACAACAGCTGGTCTAACCTCAGGCTCCTAATTGGACAAGTAGCAGAAGGTTGAGGGCATTGTTACCCGGTTTTAGTCTGTGTGAAGGAAAAGATCTGTCTGGCCCTTTTCTTTTCTTCATCCTCTCCTCCCTTGGAGAAAAACAGCATCCTGGGTCCTTTGCACAACTGATCTCGAACCTCTGCAGGTAAGCCATGCTTTCTTGTGTTCCTAGTTGTAATACTGTCGTGTCCCCATACCCTGACGAGGTGGTATTGGGTAAGTCCTAGCCTAGATTTCTTTCTAAAGAACTCCAGGTCAACTTCCTAGGACGTGTCACTGCTCACCTTCACACACAACTTATGTAGGCCGCAGCAGCCCCTCAGCTGCCTGCGAGGCGCAGGGGCCCCAACGCTTGAATTGACCTATGAACTCGGGTTCGGGGCCCCCGGGCAAGCCAAAGCCAGTATGGCAGGGGACTTACCTCCCTTCCTAAGGGTTAAGTGACCCCATGTAAATAGCGTGGTTTGTATTCAGTTACGGAACAAATGACAAATTCGTAGATACAGTAATTTGTATTTTTCCTAACGATACAAACCTTAGCTATTTACAGTTATGTGCCTGCCAGCCCTGTCCCCCAAGATAAGTCCTACCTCAAAGTAAAGTGAGTTAATCACCGGTGTGTGGGAGGGGGGAGGGGTAACTAGGTACCCCTCCCTACCCCCCCCCCCCCGCTAACTAGCGGTGGTGTAGGAAGCCCCCGTTAAAACTTTATGGCTCGTCATTGGCTGCGCCGAAGTAATTGCCCCATGTAAATAGGTAAGGTTTGTATCGTTAGGAAAAATATAAATTATCTACGAATTTGTCATATTTTGCTAGCAATAATTTTAGATTAAAGTCGCCCTGCATTGACTCCAACTGGTTCACTCAGCTTCCATGGGTCCTTCTGGGACTAAATTTATTTCTTGCTACCATACTTACACTCCCTCATCAAAGCAACACATACCGACAGATTTACACTCGACAATGCACATTTTTCGGTGCAATGACTCTAGCAAGCCACGGCTAACACCCCTTTACACTGGTCCTTTCCTCAAGATCCGTCGTATGCAGAAAGTATTCCTAATTAATTAGAAAGCGTTACAAAGAAGATTGGGTCTCAATTGATCGTCTAAAACCTGTATATCTCCTGCCAGATATCCCGCCTACAGTGTCTGTCTCTAGAACAGGGTGCCATATTTCACATGCATGTAATTATAAGGGGGGAGCCATGTACAGCACGTGTTTCATACATGCTCGTACACTATCATGGATTTGATTATTTTTCTTATTCCTCACTCTTCAATGCACTGTTAACAGACCAACCAGTTTTATCATGTTAACTCATCCTTTATCATGTTTGAGGGGTCGTGATGTTTTTGCTTGCAAATTGCTGTATATTTGTTCTGTAACCGGAATACAAACCATGCTATTTAATAGGGGTATTACTTTCGACGTAGCTGAAATGGCAAGCCATTAAAATTTAACAAGGGTTTACTACCCACACCGCTAGTTAGCGGGGGTAGGGGAGGGTAGCTTGCCACCCCCCTCTCCCCCACCCCCCACACACACCTGTGCTTGCGCTCACTTTGCTCTTGGCTCGGATAGTAGTCGGACGTGTCCGCTTTCATCCTCGTCGCCATTGGCAGCCATTATTGCTTTTTTTATTTTCCTTTTACAGTTTTGTGTGTGAAGTTGGCCTCTGTTATTATGAGTACCTGCCCTGGATTTCCCGACAGCTCCTGTGGAACATTCATGTCGACGGTCGAGACCGATCCTCACGCCCTTTGTCCTTCCTATAGGGGCCAACGGTGTGAAAGCAATAACATGTGTAGTGAGTGTAGGGAGTGGTCTACTTCCCAGTGGGAGAGGTTTTCGCGGCGACGAAGAAGTCCAAACGGGATATTTCTAGTTCGATGTTTCTTTGAAAGGAGAAAAACCCAAGGCCTCTTCTTCCGTTGCTCAAACCTCCTCCGAAGCTCCCACTCGGTCGGTCTCTTTCGAGAGACTGTTGAGTGGTAGTGTAGGCCGTTGTACTGTTTACCAAACTCGGGGTTCGAGAGATGGCGTTACTTCCCTAGGCGTAGCATCTCCACCTCTCCCCCCGGGGGAGGATTTGTCACTAATCCCTCTTTTTCAGCTTTAGTCCTCCTTGGGGCTCGAGGGTTCGCCCTCCAACGAGGTCTTACTTGACTACATCCGATTGGGTGCCGCTGTCAAGCAATCGCCGCTTCCGACAGAGGTTGATCCTCTGTCGATTGTCGACGTTGTGGTGTCAGAGGTATCCAATGAGGTCTTTGGTTCAACATCTTCGTTGCAGTCCCCCGCAGAGGAGCCTCGTCATCGATCACCGAGTGTTCCTGTGGTCCTGGACCTTTCTGCGGATCGTTTGCGATCTCCTTCGGTGGAAGGTCGTCCTTTCAAAGGACAGATCGACCTTCCACCCGACAGACCTGCTGATCTGTCGTCACCCTTCTTGGATGCAGATGCGTGCTACCTGCCAACGAAACCTGACCTTCACGCTCGTGTAGCTCGTCAGGCCTCGTCAACAAACCCTAATACAAGGCATCAAGGGCGTATGCCCCAACGCGCGCAAACATCCCATCAGGAGCCCAGCTCTTCTATGCGCTATGCTCGCACTCATGAGCATACGCGCCCACGTTCTCCTGCACGCCAGGCTTTGCCTGAGCAGACACGCCCACGCCCAGCTGCGCGCCAACCCTCACCTGCGCGTCAGCGATTTCCTGCGTGCTGTCAACCTCCTGCGCGCCAGCGCCAGCGCCAGCGATCTCCTGCGTGCCAGCGCTCTCCCGCAATCCAGCGCCCACGCCCAGCGGTCATCTCTACTGTGTGCCCATGATCTTCTGATCTGGGCGCTATTGGGAAGTCAACTAGGTTGACTTCTCCCAAGCGCCAGCTCTTGCCATCACGCCAGCGCTCGCCCTCGCCTGCACACATCAACGAGGATATGCGAGCGCACCCTGCGCGCCCTCGCCCATCCTCTCCTGCAGTTGCGCACCCTCATTCTGACGCGCGCCTACGAGCAGCACAGGCTTCAACTGCACGCCCGCGCGCCAGGGGTCCTTCTCCAGAGCACGCTCGCCTTCGACTGGTTCAGGCTCACGCGAACTCTCGCCCGCGCACTCTACGCCCTGATCCTGTGTGCCCCAACAGTCTCCCGCACGCACTCCTGTGTACCCACAGTCTCCTGCATGCGCTCTAGTGCGCCATCAGTCTCCCACGCGCACGCCTGCAGTCTCCCGCGTGCGCATCAGCAGCCTCCCGCGCGCGATTCTCGGTACTCTCCATCGCGCGAGCACCATTACGCTCTCCCGCGCAAGGGTCAATATCCTCTCGCGCGCGAGATGGCTGAGCTACGCAGGACAAGGTCGCCATCGCCTCATTCCCTTCCCCGCAAGCGCATAATAGCGAGCATTGTGGCGAAAGGGAAACATCTAGAGGGGTCCAGGATCCCTAAGCCTTTCCAGGCGAACCCAGCAATGAGAACTCCTCCCAGGGATCCTTCAATTCCTGCCCCTTCAAAGGGGATATCTGACAGCGCGTCTGTCAGCCAACAGCCCTGGTTTGGTGCACTAATCAGAGTCTTTACGCAGGCGTTCAAGCCTGTTTTCTCTGAATTAGGACACATATCCTTGGCTGTTTCTACCCCTCAGAAGAGGAAAAGAGGAGTTCCAGACGCAGTAACTTCTCCAAGGGCTAAATTGACTCCAGGCAAGCCTTCGAGGCAGGTTCCTTTTGTTCCCCAGACTATTTCTCCTTCCCTGTTGGACGAAGATTTCTCGTCCTTAGAGGAATCACGTTAGGTGAGACTTTCCCCCATCGCACCAATGGGGGAAACCTCTCTTTGCGCTGAGGTATCATCTCAGGTGGGGACTGGAAGGAACTTTCCATCTTCATTAATGTTAGAGTCCTACATCCTTCCCAGGAAGGAATCTAAGGACTCTTAAGACATTAACAAAGTCCTCTATAAGGACTAGGACGGAGCCAACTAGCCACTCGGAGAACGTCCACGACTCTCCCCAAGAAGAGCCTTTGGGGACAAGAGACTTCGCTGCAAGTCCTACGTCAGGAGAACAAAAAGAGTCAGAACAAGGGGTTTGGCAAGTTATCACTCTAATGAGGGCTCTCAACGGGTTTTCCGACCCAGAGATCCCTCCTCGAGAGGGCAAGGACACGGTATTGGACCATGTATTTGGTACTCAGAAACCCTCCAAGACCAGTGCAGCTCTGCCCTGATCTCAGGGGGTTAAGAGTACCAGAGACAGGATCGCTGTACAGCTCTCCGAGATATCCTCCTCCAACCGTTCCAGTGCCACCAACAAGCTCCTTCCTCCTCCTCGCGTACAGCAGAGGAGGTACTTCGAGATCCTTATGGAGACTTGTTTAGCTCTTCCGCTTCACCACTCATTGGAAGAGCTGACCAGGGGAGTCCCTCTTGAGAGACTCTCCAACCGGCAGGTCTCTTTCTCGGCAACCGAGATCCTTAACCAGGAGAAAGCTGCGAAGTGTGCTATGCAAGCCACTTCCTGGCTTGACATTTGGTTAGGGACCTTAGGTATCCTGATACGTTCTGAGGACTTTTCCAAAGAACGTACTAGGAAAGATATGGAGACTTTCCTTCTCTCGGGTACTCGCACGATCGAGTTTCTGGCCCACCAAGTCTCGAACTTGTGGGCAAACACCATCCTGAAACGTCGGGATACGGTAGCCGAGAGATTCCATCAGAAGGCCCCTAGCACCGAGATCAATATGCTCAGATATTCCTCTTTAGATGGATCCATCCTGTTTGAGCCTAAGGATGTGGAACAGGGCGCTGAGAGGTGGAGGAAGTCTCATCAAGACTCCCTCCTTCATAGGGCTTTAACATCTAAGCCCTATAAGCCTCCAGCACCACAACAGTCCCGTCCAGCCAAGACCGCTAAAACGACGACAGCAGCGAAGACCGTGGTGTCTAAGCCCTTTTCTCTCAAGGATAGGAAAGGCAAAAAGTCCTCCAGGGGAGGCAAGAATCCTAGAGGGAGCAGCCGAGGCCGCAAACGCTAGGATAGCGTGTCCACCAGTGGAGGGATGCCTACAAAGTTGCTCAGACAGGTGGAAGCAACTTGGGCCGATTCCTGGACGATTTCCGTGACGAGTCAAGGATATCGTGTCCCGTTCATAACATCTCTACCTCCTCTGACGATGAATCCAGTGTCATTGAGCTCCCTTGCCATGGGATCAGCAAGAGGGTAAGCCCTTCGGGCAGAAGTCCAGACCCTGTTGAAGAAGGGCGCTCTCCAAGAGGTCCTCGACGAATCTCCAGGCTTCTTCAGTCGACTCTTTCTTGTAAAGAAGGCGTCTGGAGGCTGGAGACCAGTCATTGACCTCTCAGCTCTGAACAAGTTTGTCAAACAAACTCCTTTCAGCATGGAGACGGCGGACATGGTCAGACTAGCAGTAAGACCGCAAGACTTCATGTGTACACTGGACCTAAAGGACGCGTACTTCCAGATCCCACTCCATCCGTCTTCAAGGAAGTACATAAGATTCAGCCTAGACAACAAAAAGTACTAGTTCAAGGTGCTGTGCTTCGGTCTCTCCACAGCACCTCACGTTTTCACCAGAGTGTTCACCCTTATATCATCGTGGGCACACAGGATTGGCATCCGTCTCCTCCGCTATCTGGACCACCGGTTAATCTTAGCAGACTTGGTGTCATCCCTTCTTCAACAACGAGACAAACTTCTGAGACTTTGCCAAGATCTGGGGATCATGGTAAATCTCGAGAAGTCCTCACTGCTTCCCACTCAAACACTGGTATACCTAGACATGACTACAGACTCCAATCTCCACAAAGCCTTCCCATCAGACGACAGGATAGCAAGGCTGGGGAAGGTTGCAAGTCCTTTTCTCAGACGAGAAGAACTTCCAGCCCAATCGTGGTTACGTCTCCTCGGTCACCTTTCATCGCTGGCCTGTCTAGTTCCCAATGATCGCTTCAGGATGAGATCCATCCAGTGACGACTCAAGTCCCGGTGGAATCAAGGTTACATTTCCCCGGACGTCCAGATCCCCATGGGACCTGCGGAACTGACGGACCTCCAGTGGTGGGTGGCAGACTAGAACCTACGAGAAGGAGTGGATCTTCTTGTCCTGCCCCCAGATTTGATGCTGTTTTCAGACGCTTCAAAGAAAGGGTGGGGGGACCACGTGCTGCACCACATGACCTCAGGCCTTTGGTCAGAGTCAGGAAAGTATCTCCATATAAATCTCCTAGAGATGAAGGCCGTCTTCCTGGCCCTTCAACCGTTCCAACAGTACCTGGCAAGTCACTCTGTGGTGGTGATGAGTGACAACACCACAGTAGTGGCCTACATCAACAAACAAGGAGGTACGTTTTCGCAGCAACTATCCCATCTAGCAGTAGAGATACTGAGATGGGCCGAAATCCACTCGATACCACTATCGGCACGCTTCATTCCAGGCAAAAGGAATGTGCTCGCCGACAATCTGAGCAGAGCATCTCAGATAGTGAGTACCGAGTGGTCTGTGGATCATCTAGTAGCCAATAAAGTCCTGACTTTGTGGGGTTCTCCAACTGTGGATCTTTTCGCAACGGCCCTGAACTTCAGGCTCTTGCTGTACTGTTTCCCAGTCCCAGACCCCAAGGCTCTCTGGCAAGATGCTTTCCAACAACGGTGGGACAACAATGATGTTTACGCCTTTTCCCCCGTTCTGTCTGATGAGGAGGGTACTCAACAAGACCAGAACATCGGTCAATCTTTCAATTTTTGCAGCAACTATCCCATCTAGCAGTAGAGATACTGAGATGGGCCGAAATCCTCTCGATACCACTATCGTCACGCTTCATTCCAGGCAAAAGGAATGTGCTCGCCGACAATCTGAGCAGAGCATCTCAGATAGTGAGTACCGAGTGGTCTGTGGATCATCTAGTAGCCAACAAAGTCCTGACTTTGTGGGGTTCTCCAACTGTGGATCTTTTCGCAACGGCCCTGAACTTCAGGCTCCTGCTGTACTGTTCCCCAGTCCCAGACCCCAAGGCTCTCTGGCAAGATGCTTTCCAACAACGGTGGGACAACATTGATGTTTACGCCTTTCCCCCGTTCTGTCTGATGAGGAGGGTACTCAACAAGACCAGAACATCGGTCAATCCTTCAATGACCCTCATAGCTCTGCTATGGCATCACACGGAAGGGTTCCCGGACCTTCTGCAACTCCTAACGGAGCTACCAAGAGAACTTCCTCCACGACACAATCTTCTCAAACAACCACATGCCAACATCTTCCACAGAGCTGTAGGTTCACTACGACTTCACGCCTGGAGACTATTCAGCATCTCCTGTCTGAGAGAGGATTTCTGCAACAAGTTGCGGTCAGGATGTCTGGACACCTACGAAAGTCTTCTGCACCAGTCTACCAGGCAAAGTGGAAAGTCTTCTGTGGTTGGTGTCGTGGAAGGGGTATCTCTCCACTCGATGCCACTATTCCAACAATAGCGGAGTTCCTCGTGTATTTGCGTGAAGAAATGCGCCTTCCAGTCTCGGCAATGAAAGACTATCGCTCAGCCTTAAGTCTAGCTTTCATGCTGAAAGGAATGGACATTTCTTCATCGCTAGATCTTGTCCTACTCATACGTAGCTATGAACTTACCTGCCCTCAGTCGGAAGTGATACCTCCCCCATGGAACAGCTGCAGTACGTCCGCATGTGCCAGCACTATTCATCAGCACAGGAAGGACTAAGAGGAGTGTCACCAAGAACACCATCTCTGCATGGATTTGTAGGGTCATTGACCTGGTCTTGAATCCAGATCCTCCTCCGTCACGTCGCCCTAGAGCACATGATGTCAGGGGCATAGCTACGTCCTTGGCCTTCAAAAGAAATTTCTCAGTGAAGCAGGTTCTTCAAGCGGGGGTGTGGAAATGTCAAACAACGTTCACAGCTCACTACCTGCAAGACGTGACCCACAGGAGGCTCATTACGTTCTCTATCGGCTCTGTGATGGCTGCACAACAGCTGGTTTAAAACCTCAAGCTCCTAATTGGACAAGTAGCAGAAGGATGAGGGCATTGTTACCCGGTTTTAGTCTGCTTAAATGAAAAGGTTTGACTGGTCCTTATTCTTTTCTCCTTCATCCCCTCTCTTGGGGAAAGCAGCATCCTGGGTTCTCTGCTTAGCTGACCTCAAACCACTGCAGGTAAACCATGTTTCCTCGTGTTCCTAGTATTAAGATTAATACTGTTTCCTTCCCATACCCTGACGAGGTGGTCTCGGGAAAGTCCTAGTCTACAAATTTCCATCTAAAGAACTTGGAACAAATTCCTAGGACGAGTCACAATTCTTCATACCTTCACACACACAGCTTGCGTAGGCTGCAGTCCTTGCGTAGCAAGGTTCTAGCGAGGTGCAGGGACTCCTTATTTCTTGGGTGCTTACACACTCAAATAACGAGTCCCCAGGCAAAGCCAAAAAGCCAGACTGGCTGGGACGTCCACCCTTCCTAATGGGTGAGTCACCCATATTAAATAGCGTGGTTTGTATTCCAATTATGGAACAAATGACAAATTCTGAGATAATTTGTATTTTTCTTAAATATACAAACCTTAGCTATTTTACCAAACTTGCCCACCAGCCCTATCCCCCTTGAAGTCCTACCTCCAAGCAAAGTGAGCTCAAGCACAGGCGTGTGAGAGGGGGGGGGGGTTGGTGGTTAGCAAGCTACCCTCCCCTACCCCCGCTAACTAGCGGTGTGGGTAGTAAACCCTAGTTAAATTTTGATGGCTCGTCATTTCAGCTACGCCAAAAGTAATACCCCTATTAAATAGCTAAGGTTTGTATAGTTAGGAAAAACACAAATTATCTACGAATTTGTCATGTTTTCAATGACTTTTACAGCTTCCCCAACAACCGATGGGTGACCAAAAGGCTTCCCTTGCCCTCTGGGAAATGATCATTATCACTCGCCTGCAATCTACCGTAGACGGCTCCCCTTGGGAAGTGAATCTACTTCATGACCTTTGGGTACATACCTACCCGAACCTGTACGTGCTGCCATTACAGATGTTGATCTTTTGCCCATGAAGGACATGATGACCAAAGTGGTTGCTCTTATGGATAGCCACTTCACGACCGTCAAGATCTCCATCAATGCCTTCACTCTTGGCGAAGAGGACAACTATTCAACATCGACTGAAGCTGATGTGAATGCGGTAGGACAAAGCTGCCCACTACCCACATATACCACCCCTCCTCTATGCCACTACCAATGACCTCCCCAGCCACTGACATTGGCCGCAGTTATGCTACTTCCATTCCAGATTCGGGGCTGTTGCGAAGAAATGTGTGAATGGTTGTCAGTGGCCAGAAAACATGTTAGTAGGCCAATAGTTGTGATGGTTGCCTCCCCTGTAAGTAATATTTCTTTTTACTTGATGCAGAAACAGGTGCACGATTTATGGTAGACGTGTACTTGCCATTCTCTTTTGCCAAGGCCACTTTCCAGGTCACACCATAGTCTATCTAAGTCTGCCTACGTCCACCTGGTAGTTGTGGATGGTTTTGATATACCCACCCACGGTTATGATATCCTCACATTATCGTTTGGAAGGGTTGAATATGATTAGATGTTTCTCGTGGCTGATGTCACATTGCCAATCCTCAATACAGATTTTCTCTTACATTTCTACCTCAGTGTTATAACTCATTGTCAGTTAGTCAACTCAGATTTGTACTCCTCGACACCTCTCCACATTAGCGCATCCATGGATGCCTACGTCCTACTCCACTCGCACCCTGAAGTTTTCAATCCAGAATTTAGTCAAACACTCACGGTTCCTGCCAAATAGGATATTTATCACCATATCAAGACGATGGAGCCCCCAGTATTCTCCAGGTTCAGGCATCTGTTACCGGATCGTTTGGCAACCGCTAAACAAATGTTCATGAAATAAGAGAAATGAGCCTTTGCCAAAAGGCCTCAAACCCATAGTCGCCACCCTTACACATCATCCTGAAGAAAGAGGCTTTTTCTGTCCATGTTGGGATTATAGGTGCATGAACAGGAAGGCAAAACCAGATCATTACCCCTTCCAAACATTGCCGACGTGAACTCCTACTTTCACAAAGCGAAGGTTTTCTCCACATTCGACTTCCTGAAGGAGTATTATCAGGTGCCCATGAACCAAGAAGATATCCCTAAGACCACCGTCACTGCCTCCTCCGGTACATACACTTTTAATTTCTCCTATTTTGGCCTTTGTAGTTCTTGGGACACTTCAACGTCTCATGGACTGAATCTTAGGGGACACCCCCCCTTCTGTTTATGTTACGTGGATGACATAGTTGCGTTCTCTTCCTCCAAAGAGGAACACCTCCGTCATCTACGCATCATGCTTGACCGCCTACAGAAGAATGGCCTTGTAGTCCAGTACGTCAAATGTACCTTTGGCGCCAAGGAACTATTGTTCTTGAGGCACCGCATCACTCCTGAAGGAGTCCACCCCCTCCCTGAGAAAGTAGCAACTTCCCACACCTTCATCGGTCAAAGCACTACAAGAATTCTTCAAAATAATCAACTATTATCACTGTATCCTGACAGCCATCGCCGCCACACTGGCCTCCATCTACGCCTTCCTCAAGAGCAAGACAAAAGACCTGAAGTGGAGTCCCCTTCAACAAGTGACCTGCAACGCAAAGAATGCCCTATCAACTTCTGCTACTCACACTTTTCCTGTGCCACATGCACCTCTCCTCTCCATCGATGCCAGCGATGTTGTTATTGGTGCAGTACTCTAGCAAGTGGTTAACAGCTTGCCCCACACATTGGTCTACTTCAATAGAAATCTGTCGAAGACGGAATCGGCTAACCTACCTACGACCGCGAATTGTATGCGGTGCATTTGGTGGGCCGTCACTTTCGCCACTTCTTGGGAGGTACGCCCTTCGTCATTCGCTCGGAAAACTTGCTTCTGGTGTACACCTTCACTCGACAGTCCGACGCCTGGTCCGTCTGTCAACACCGACATCTCTCTCTTGGTTGAATATAATTGCACCCTTCAAAACGTCCATGGGAAAATGAATCCCATTGCCGATGCCCTGTCAGGAAACACATTGGCCGCCATTCACCTGGAATTTTATTACAATGCCTTGGTAGAAGCCCAGCGAAAAGATCCAGGGTCCCAAGCATGTAGGACATCCTTCACGTCCCTCTTTTGGGAAGACGTCCCACTCGACAACTCCAACGCCACCGCCCTCTGTGACGTCGCTACTGGTAGACCAGGACCGTGGATATCTACTCTCATGCGCCGACAGGCGTTTAATTTCATCCATGGACATTCACATACCTTGAGCCAATCTAGTGCACAGCTACTGAAGACTTCATTTGGCATGGCATTCTAAGAATGTTAAGGATTGCATCTGAACCTGTACTGCATGCCAAAACTCAAAAGTACATCGACACACGGATACAGGAGTGGGCACCCTTCCTCAACCTCGGCGTAGTTTTACCCACATTCACGCCGATGTAGTAGTCTACTAGCCGCATTGCAAGGGCATCGTTACCTGTTTACCGTATTGACCACTCCACTCTCTGATCTGAAGCTATTCCCATGGAAACTTCAACATCCGGCTCATGTACACATGCCTTGCTCTGAGGGTGGATAGCATGATTCGGCATGCCCAAGCATATTACATGTACTTTAGACAGGGGTGCCACTTTCACCTCTCAATTATGAACATCAGTAGCAAATCTCCTGAGAATCACCATACATCAGACAACCACCTAGATCCCTGCTGCTAACAGAATGGTTAAATTTTTTAATCTCATCCTCAAAGCACCTTTGGTGTACTGCTGCAAAGACTCCAACTGGTTTACTTAGCTTCCCTTGGTCTTTCTGGGATTAAGAACCACTCCTAAATACACCCTGGATGTCTTGGCAGGTGGAAGGGTGTATGGTGACCCGTTGGTTGTCCCTGTTCAATTATTTTTTCTCCTCAGTTTACAACTTCTTCCAATAATCTTCAGCGTCTACGTTACATTGTGGGAAAATTTACTCCTTGCCGCCAAACTTACAAGGCCCCAGCAATGCAACCCATACCAACAGATCTACTCAGCATTGCATATATGTCGGTGTAACCACACTAGCAAGCCACTGATAAAGCCTCATTATACTGGCACTTTCCTCGTTATCCGTCTTATGCAGAAAGCTTTCTTAATTATCATGCGTGGCAAAGAAGACTGTCTCAATCTATCAACTAAAACGTGCATATCTTCTGCCAGATGACACGCCTACAGTAAAGCCCTATAGAGCTATGTGCTGTATTTCATATGAATGTCACTTTTGAGGGGAAAGCCATGTACCACAGTGTTTCATACACGCTAGTACAGTGTAACGGTTTTGATCTTTTATCTTATCACTTGTTATTCCCTGCACTGTTATCATGTTAACTCGTGCTTTGTCATTTTTTAATTTTTGTGATGTTCTTTCTTGCAAGTAGCTGTATATAAACTCGATGATAGTTTAATAAAGTTTAGTTGCATTCTCAGCTCCTCACAGTTATCACCTAACTGTCGCCTCGCACAAAGACATTCAACCTTTTCGTACACATTCTGTTGCAATTCCTGGATATAATCCTATGAAGAAATTTACTGGAGAAGACAGTTAATCCTTATTACAAATCTTTAGTAACATGATAATCTAATTTTCTTTTGTGGATAGTGTTAAGTCTCTAATCCTTTGTGTCTATGTTTGGGTTTAATTCGTGACTTTTTTTCTGGTTTCTTGGGAACATTTACTTTTCATTTAGTTTTTAGAGGTGGGCAAGATCTGATTAACAAACTGCTTTTATCTCTCGAGGCTCAATTACCTTTCACAATATTCTTGATACCATTACTAGTTTCATCGCAAGATATCATCACAAGCATCATTTTATCATTAATTATTATTATTATGTTCTCGTATCATATTCTTTTATATTTTAATATTTTGATGAGGTCTTTAATCATTTGGAGATACATCTTAAGGGTGGACCTTGGAGTACATTAATTTTAATACTTACTTTTGAACCTAGCTTTATTTCTAGGATATTACCCTTTGTAAAGTTATAATATTCATTGATTTTTTACCCTAAATAGTCATCTCATTGCCCAGGGACTTTGTCATCTATCAAGGAGTTTAGTAGTCTTTCTTTTATCTGTCTAACAGAAATATAGTATTTCTCATAATTTTTCATTTAATGAGCTAATCAATGTAAATTTTTCTCCTACTAAAACTAATTATTAGTGTTCTATGGTTGGACTAATGATAGTTCACAGGACATTCAGGGCCCCTTTTATTTGCCCTTTCCACTCTTCTGTTTGAACTTTACCTATAGCTGGTTATCTCTCCCCTGTAAAGGGCACTTGCTGCTTTCTACCTTCTCCAGCTGTGGGCTGGTCTCTTAGTCTCTGCTCTCTTTCTCCAGTTTTGGAGCATATATCAGTATAGCAAGAGTCGGACAATCTCCTACCTTCCTTGAATGTTCCATCTACACCATGACTGGATGGCGTCAATTTTAGAGTCGGGGGCCTCTGCTGTTTGGTGGATATCTGTCCATTTCTAAGGACAGAATGTCGTAGGTGAACGCCGGACACCGTGGGGGTTTGCTGTAAGGTCGACCCGACCTTTTAGTGACAATTTGCTGGGTGGACAGGACTGCTTCATTACTCCTATCCTCCTTCCTTTATACAGTGGATTTTTGGGGGTTTTTCAACATGGCGGCTTATGACTAATCTGTGGTGAGTCACCTGGCGTTGTCTCAAAATGGGGGTTGTCACTAAGTCGGAATAGGTACAATGGATAAAGGAATTACTGGTTCACCTTGCTCTGGTGAATTACGCCCTGTCACACCCTTATTACGTGGCGAGTGACTAAACAGATAGTGAAGGGAGAGATGACGGAAGTGGTGGTTTGGGCTATGCACTGGAACTTGTTGCACAGTAATGACGTGATAGAGTGAAATTCCTCAGAGCAAGGTGTGCCAGGAATTCCTGTGTCTAACTGTACCTTAAATTGAGGTTTTTACTTAGAAATACTGTATCTAGGACATAAAACTTGAATGGAGTCAAAGAAAGAATCTACTTCATAATTATCAAGTTTATTCCCTTTTTTGGAAACGTGATACGAATATTATTTTCTCGAGAGCTTTTTCAAATACAGGGATTAGAATATTGTTACCTCGGGATGTTTTTTTTTTTTTTTTTTTTTTACATCCTTAAGGGCTGTCAAGTCGCTATTCGTGTATTTTTCTATATAACTAATGTACACGAACCGCCATTAATGACGGCTAAATATTTAGATAGATATGCATAAAGATTTAGTCTCAGAGCTGAGGAAATTTTATTTATGTTTTCGAGTTCAAAAGGTTTATAAGTTATTTCGTGTTCAGAATTTTATGACGAATTTAAAAATCCATTTGGGGGATTTTCCAGAAAAGGCATTTGAAGTAGGTTACCTTGTGCTGATACAGACACATTTTTGCGTGTTCATAAATGTGGGATGGCTGCTACATTATATACAGATATTATGAGTCCAGCAAATTTATCAATTGCTAACTTAGGTATATCACTGGAAATTAAATTACATTATTTTCACACACACACACACACACACACACACACACTATATATATATATATATATATATATATATATATATATATATATATATATATATATATATATATATATATATATATATATATATATATATATATATATATATATATATATATATATATATATATATATATATATATATATATAACAAATATCCAATGAAAAGTAACAAATCAAATGAAATTATTTTTTTTTTTTCATATGTAAAGAAAACGTTGCACTTTTACAATGAAAATAATATTCTATCGGAATTGTTGAAAATAGACTTACTTTTTTTTTCTTGGCTAGTATTATTTCATATAGTTGGAAAGACTATTCAATCCCCTTCAAAATTATCAATGTATGATGTTTCATTATGCCCGTTCCGTCATAGTTTATATCAAATTCGAAATGAAACATCGATTTACAAAATTCAAAATTATATATAAAAGGCAACACTGGCTGTGAATGATGTTCATTTGGTTACAGTTATTTTGGCTTTATTTCCACAAAACCACACGTGCCTGTATTACTTGCTAATTACAAATAATCTTACATACAGTTTTATTCATAAATGTAATAAAATGAAATATTTCATAACTTGAGACATTAGTATCGATGACAGTCGTTTGAATTTCGTATAATCCCATAAAAATGTGTGTATTCAGTCTGGATATTGGAGCATATTTCTGAAAAGACACGTTATATAAAAAATATATTGTTTATTTAATATATCAACATTTATTATGTTTAAGAAAATATAATGGTAAACTGGTTTCAGAAGTCAATGTAAATCAGCAAAATCACTGCCAATCTTGGTCATCTTCCGAGTCATCTGAACCAGGCTGGTCAGCGCTTGTCTTCTGCTCGCCATCATCCTTAACATCAGTCAACGCTGCAACAAAAAATTAAGCAAAATCGTAAGGAACTTTGGGTCCTGGTGCCATTTTATTACATGAGATCCATCGCGCTGTTCCATCCCATTTCCTTCTGGACTACAAGATCTGGTGGGCAGTGCTAGAAAAGCATTTTCTTTTTCCAAGTGGCAGAACCATGGTTAGTCTTTTGATATTTTTAGTAGGCACTTTGCAACATGGTGGCATGCTATTTTGATCTATTACCTTTATCCTATCAAGTGGATCCTTGTCTGGACTGTGTTTCATGGGTTATGCAGTTGTCATCACAAGGTTGGCAAATGCATAGTGGAACTTGTCAGGATACCAAATTATACCTCTGGTAATGCCGCTCAGTGTGACCAGATATATATATATATATATATATATATATATATATATATATATATATGTGTGTGTGTGTGTGTGTGTGTGTGTATACACATACACACACACACACACACACACACACACACACATATATATATATATATATATATATATATATATATATATATATATATATATATATATATATATATATATATAAACAGACCCTTGTTCTTCACTTTTTTTGGCCAGGAGCGAGGGTAGAGGGGCTAATTCACGTCTCTATATGTTTTAGAAAATTCAAAATTCCTAACAACTGTGTTATTTGTTTATCTTCACCAAACCAAGTTATGTTTTGGTTTGCGAGTCCTTTGCCTTGTCCTTGGAGCAGGGCTGAATTCATAGGTCTCAGAGCCTACTCATACTTGTCACATATATAAGTTGTTTCATGAATAAAATATACCGTAAATGAAATGGAAAAAGTTGCCTCCCAATCAAGTATTCAAAGATGGAGTTTTCATTTTTTTAATGATATGCCCCCTAAAAAGAAATGTATATTGTAATGGAAGTGTAAATAACCATGATGAAGGTAACTTAATTAAAAAGCCCCTATGATGCTTAACTTGAATTCCACTGTCATTGAGAGAGAGGAAACTATTTACAGAGACCTTTTTGATTGAGGACTTTTTCCTTATGAAGATTGTTCCTACATGTGTTAGTGTGCGTGTGTTAATCTGTGTTATTAACCACTATGATATATTGATAGAAGAATGCAATATCTATGACCTTGAATTATTTCACACAGCTTAATAGATTATCTAAGAGCTTGAATTATTACACACAGATAAATAGATGAAGATGATGGAAAACATAGTAACATGCAAATGTCCTGTATAAATATTATGCTCACAATCGGAGAATGGGGTAAGCAGAGTGAATCAATGTATTTTTGCAATCAAATTTTAAGAATAGATCAGATAAAAAATAAAAAAAGCATAATGTATTCCAAGGGGGTCTTAATTGACGATACATTTTATAAGAACAACAACCAATGCACCAATTTCTAGTCCATTGCAGGACAAAGACCTCAGACATGTCCTAATTTTAATGTGGGTTTTTCCATTTTTCATCACCACATTGGCCAGTGCGAATTGGCGATAGTCTGATCGCTCACAGCAAACCAACCTAATATGGGTGGCCCTGATAGTACAGCTTTGCTGCTCATGGCGATACACAAACCCTTTTCACTACGTTAAGGTTCCCCCACTCAGAAAATAGAATTGTTAGTCGATATAGAAGAATCCATCTCAAAACGAGATAACTTATAACTTTAGAAACATTCTGATAATAGTGATTAAATAACATGCAGTCAGGTTAGAAGAATATGCGATTCATCTTGCGTATAACTACTCGGTCTCTCCCTGTTCCTTGGGTAGGGGGAGGGAGTAACCATACCCTGGTGAAAAATGTCACTGAGAGAGGTACGTTCGGATAACACAGTCTCCTACAATTTGCCGAAACTGCCGTGTTTTTTTTATAAGAAAGGGGGAGGTATGGGAAGGGTTGAATGTGTGTGCATATCTATCTAAGTATTTAGCAGTCAATTTCAACGAGTCGCGTATACTAATGTAGAATATCTGACACCACATTTTACATTTCAATCTGTTGTTCGTGTAATGGGCAGCACTGATTTTCCATAACAGGGACATTATCAAGATATTACTGTCGATCATTATTGCATTTCATTTGAATTTTCAACAATAATTATTGACTTTTCTCTGTTAGAAATAGGCCAAACCTTATGGCCATAGCCGTTAAGTAATTAAGTGAGCTGGTATGTATTCTAACGTTCTCTTTAGGTTATGAAAATAACCCATTCTAGTTTAACGACGTTTTTATTTTCGCTGTTGAAGGTGGTGTTGTAACTGTCGAATAGTTGGATGGGTAGTTAGTCGATAGAACTTCTGTGAGAAAAAATTCTTTACTGAACTTACTCAAATTTATTTAACCAGAATCTGCGCAGAGAAATTTAAGGTATGATATGCTACATAGTTTTTAGGCTTGACCTGAGTAAATACTTTGCTTATTTTATTTAAAGGACTGCTTTTCTGGGCCTATACAGCAGGGAACCCTACTCTGTACAAAACCTTTGTGAAGCTATTTGGAGCAGAATCAGTTTTAATTTATAGCCACAAGTGTTTTATATTTTGAATTATTATTTTATAAGTTATGCTGAGTGGTCACTGTCATTAAACCTGCAGCGCATTTAATTACTTTTATAATCAAGACCCTCAAAAGAAGGGGTGCAGGTAAAATGCAGTTCTTTTTCGTTCTTTTAATATGTGAACTTCGGTGAACAATACTTTTACAAGTATCTTCTAAATTTAAAGAGTTATTACACAAAACTGGTAACAAAATTAATTCTCTTGAAGATTGGACGGGTGCATCCATGGACTGGAACTTAACCAATTTTCCGTGTGTTGCGGACTCCATGAGTCCCAAATTCAGGCAGGAAGGGAACTCGGTCTAAGACAGGTGACATGCAAATGGACACATCGAAAAATTCCTCCTACCTCGTCTTGGGCAGAAGTTAGTTATTTATCCTCCTCTCGGGTTGAAAGGCAAAAGGGCATCTCCAAATAGTATGAACTTTACTCCATTCCTTTTGGGCCCAGTACACTCCCCTGTGGTACCCCTCTGTTTAATGGTTCATAAGATAATTCAGAATTTCCAATTTTCGCACAGTAGTTTCTGTCAACAACTTAGTCTTTTAGGTATTCAAAAGTTTGATCTTCAATACTGATGGACCATAGATCATTTAGTAGTAATTCATGCACAACTGTATGAAAAGCAGTGCCAAGATCAAGCAGTAGTAAAATACCACATATGTTTTCATCCAAAATTTCTAGCATATCATTTACAACAGAACAAATAGCTGTCTCCGTAAGGTATAATTTTCTGTAAGCAGACTAGTTGTCTGGCAAAGCTTTAATTTTCTTTTTTAAAAGACCTACATATTTTAGCACTTGAAATAAAGGATAGATCCTTGTTCTGGCGTCCAACTGTATCACATTTCTTGAAATTAAGTGCATATCACGTCGGCACTTGGTTTGGGGGCCATGACCCAAGATGGGGGAGAAGGGGGAACCTTTCACTGCATTTGTTGGTGATGGAAAAGCCGCCCTGCTTCCTCACAGGCGTCTTTTGTAGTCCAATCTAAGGTGTAGCAATCCTACATTACATCATGTGACTGTTCCTTTGTTTTATTGGTCCCCTTCTTCTAACGTAATGTTTACGTCATTCATTGTGCTTGACGTCCTGGTGACATCATTATTACCGGCTTCTTTGCAGCGTCTTTTTAGCCGGTGAGCAGCGCTTGGCAATTACCGGCTTTTTGCAAGTGAATCACGCGCTTTAGCTTCAGGTTTTGTCTTCTTATGTCTATAAAAACTACAATGTAAGCATTTAACTAGCACAATGCCTTTCCAATCCCTCTCTCTCTTGTTTCTAGTCTGTATTCAATAAGTCTTCACGAAATAAAATAATTTTATTTGTCTCTATCGTTTCATTAATGATCAAAACTTATAGAATAGCTAATCACATATATTTATTAACTTATTCAATGTGAAATTCTCTTGACATCACATATTTAAAGTTATTTTACCATGTGAATCCCAAGGTCTTCAGCTTTTGTCTCCACATATTCCTCGTTTATTGTCAAATCCCCACTATCAAAGCACTTAGAGAACAAGAAAGTCTTTAGTTTCCTCTTGAAAGCCGTAATATCTTCAGTCTTTAGGATGTCTAGTGGAAACTTATTTGTATAGTCTTGTGGCTGCATATTTAAAGGCTCTAGAGCCTATTGTAGACATATATCTAGGTTCCAATAATTTGAAAACATCTGTAAATATTCTCGTGTTAACACAATTTGTTGGCTGCACAATATGTGGCAATTTTCTTAGATATTTACGACGTTCGTTTCGGACAAGTTGATGGGTTATTGTACATATTTCAATATCAATTTTCGCTTGAATGGGCGGCCAGTGTAAATCAATTATTGTAGGGGTGATTCTTTCTCGTGGCGGGACATTTTTTCAGTTTTGCTCCTTTTATATATTGTTTTGTAATTTCTTAAGTTTCACTTTTGGTAAACTGTGATAGATGGAGTTACAGTAGCCAATCCTGGTAATAACACAGTTTATCATAAGTTTCTTGACAGAATGTTCATCCAGATACTTCTTTATAAAACAATGTTTCTAAGATGATACCCTGCAGATTTAACTACATTATTTATTTGGACATTGAAAACCAAGTTACTGTCAAGAGATACTCTTGGATCTCGAGCTTTACTAGATATCATGGCTAAGTTGTTGTTTATGTTTATTTAAATATCCCCCAAGTTTCTTAGGCTGTTTTTCTTTCCGACCACCATAAACTCAGTTTTATTTTCATTTAATTTCAATTGTTTGATTGCCATCTATTCCCTAACACTGGCAAGAATTCTGTTTGGAGTTTCAGTAGTGTCGTCTACATCATTCATGGAGAAGTAACATTATGTATCATCTGCAAATAGTTTCAACTTTACTCCATTCCTTTGCAGACATTAAGGCTTTCAAGAGGAAACTGAAATACTTTCTTATTCAAAAAATCATGTAACAGTCATGAGTTAACAGTAAATTAACAATACGTGATCTGAAATGATAAATACTCTGAACGAACAAGGTAAAACGACAGCGTAGGTCCTGTAGAGAGTAGGGTTCTCTTGCTGTATGGGACCGGAAAAGCAGCCATCAAAGTAAGTAAAGTAAGTAAGTACTTTCGATAGGTCAATAATATAGATGCATAATAAAATTTGGGCCCAGTACACTTCCCTGTGGTACCCCTCTGTTTAATGGTTAATAAGATAATTCAGAATTTCCAATTTGCGCACAGTAGTTTCTGTCAACGACGTAGTGTTTTAGGTATTCAAAAGTTTGATCTTCAATACTGATGGACCGTAGATCATTTTGTAGTAATTCATGCACAACTGTATGAAAAGCAGTGCCAAGATCAAGCAGTAGTAAAATACCACATATGTTTTCATCCATAATTTCTAGCATATCATTTACAACAACAAATAGCTGTCTCCGTAAGGTATAATTTTCTGTAAGCAGACTAGTTGTCTGGCAAAGCTTTAATTTTCTTTTTTAAAAGACCTACATATTTTAGGACTTGAAATAAAGGATAGATCCTTGTTCTGGCGTCCAACTGTATCACATTTCTTGAAATTAAGTGCATATCACGTCGGCACTTGGTTTGGGGGCCATGACCCAAGATGGGGGAGAATGGGGAACCTTTCACTGCATTTGTTGGTGATGGAAAAGCCGCCCTGTTTCCTCACAGGCGTCTTTTGTAGTCCAATCTAAGGTGTAGCAATCCTACATTACATCATGTGACTGTTCCTTTGTTTTATTGGTCCCCTTCTTCTAACGTAATGTTTACGTCATTCATTGTGCTTGACGTCCTGGTGACATCATTGTTACCGGTTTTTTGCAAGTGAATCACGCGCTTTAGCTTCAGGTTTTGTCGTCTTATGTCTATAAAAACTACAATGTAAGCATTTAACTAGCACAATGTCTTTCCAATCCCTCTCTCTCTTGTTTCTAGTCTGTATTCAATAAGTCTTCACGAAATAAAATAATTTTATTTGTCTCTATCGTTTCATTAATGATCAAAACTTATAGAATAGCTAATCACATATATTTATTAACTTATTCAACGTGAAATTCTCTTGACATCACATATTTAAAGTTATTTTACCATGTGAATCCCAAGGTCTTCAGCTTTTGTCTACACATATTCCTCGTTTATTTTCAAATCCCCACTATCAAAGCACTTAGAGAACAAGAAAGTCTTTAGTTTCCTCTAGAAAGCCGTAATATCTTCAGTCTTTAGGATGTCTAGTGGAAACTTATTTGTATAGTCTTGTGGCTGCATATTTAAAGGCTCTAGAGCCTATTGTAGACATATATCTAGGTTTCAATAATTTGAAAACATCTGTAAATATTCTCGTGTTAACACAATTTGTTGGCTGCACAATATGTGGCAATTTTCTTAGATATTTACGACGTTCGTTTCGGACAAGTTGATGGGTTATTGTACATTTTTCAATATCAATTTTCGCTTGAATGGGCGGCCAGTGTAAATCAATTATTGTAGGGGTGATTCTTTCTCGTGGCGGGACATATTTTTCAGTTTTGCTCCTTTTATATATTGTTTTGTAATTTTTTAAGTTTCACTTTTGGTAAACTGTGATAGATGTAGTTACAGTAGCCAATCCTGGTAATAACACAGTTTATCATAAGTTTCTTGACAGAAAGTTCATCCAGATACTTCTTTATAAAACAATGTTTCTAAGATGATACCCTGCAGATTTAACTACATTATTTATTTGGACACTGAAAACCAAATTACTGTCAAGAGATACTCTTGGATCTCGAGCTTTACTAGATATCATGGCTAAGTTGTTGTTTATGTTTATTTAAATATCCCCCAAGTTTCTTAGGCTGTTTTTCTTTCCGACCACCATAAACTCAGTTTTATTTTCATTTAATTTTAATTGTTTGATTGCCATCTATTCCCTAACACTGGCAAGAATTTTGTTTGGAGTTTCAGTAGTGTCGTCTACATCATTCATGGAGAAGTAACATTATGTATCATCTGCAAATAGTTTCAACTTTACTCCATTCCTTTGCAGATATTAAGGCTTTCAAGAGGAAACTGAATACTTTCTTATTCAAAAAATCATGTAACAGTCATGAGTTAACAGTAAATTAACAATACATGATCTGAAATGATAAATACTCTGAACGAACAAGGTAAAACGACAGCGTAGGTCCAGTAGAGAGTAGGGTTCTCTTGCTGTATAGGACCGGAAAAGCAGCCATCAAAGTAAGTAAAGTAAGTAAGTACTTTTGATCGGTCAATAATATAGATGCGTAATAAAATTTGGGCCCAGTACACTTCCCTGTGGTACCCCTCTGTTTAATGGTTAATAAGATAATTCAGAATTTCCAATTTGCGCACAGTAGTTTCTGTCAACGACGTAGTGTTTTAGGTATTCAAAAATTTGATCTTCAATACTGATGGACCGTAGATCATTTTGTAGTAATTCATGCACAACTGTATGAAAAGCAGTGCCAAGATCAAGCAGTAGTAAAATACCACATATGTTTTCATCAATAATTTCTAGCATATCATTTACAACAACAAATAGCTGTCTCCGTAAGGTATAATTTTCTGTAAGCAGACTAGTTGTCTGGTAAAGCTTTAATTTTCTTTTTTAAAAGACCTACATATTTTAGGACTTGAAATAAAGGATAGATCCTTGTTCTGGCGTCCAACTGTATCACATTTCTTGAAATTAAGTGCATATCACGTCGGCACTTGGTTTGGGGGCCATGACCCAAGATGGTGGAGAATGGGGAACCTTTCACTGCATTTGTTGGTGATGGAAAAGCCGCCCTGTTTCCTCACAGGCGTCTTTTGTAGTCCAATCTAAGGTGTAGCAATCCTACATTACATCATGTGACTGTTCCTTTATTTTATTGGTCCCCTTCTTCTAACGTAATGTTTACGTCATTCATTGTGCTTGGCGTCCTGGTGACATCATTGTTACCGGTTTTTTTGCAAGTGAATCACGCGCTTTAGCTTCAGGTTTTGTCGTCTTATGTCTATAAAAACTACAATGTAAGCATTTAACTAGCACAATGTCTTTCCAATCCTCTCTCTCTCTTGTTTTTAGTCTGTATTCAATAAGTCTTCACGAAATAAAATAATTTTATTTGTCTCTATCGTTTCATTAATGATCAAAACTTATAGAATAGCTAATCACATATATTTATTAACTTATTCAACGTGAAATTCTCTTGACATCACATATTTAAAGTTATTTTACCCTGTGAATCCCAAGGTCTTCAGCTTTTGTCTACACATATTCCTCGTTTATTTTCAAATCCCCACTATCAAAGCACTTAGAGAACAAGAAAGTCTTTAGTTTCCTCTAGAAAGCCGTAATATCTTCAGTCTTTAGGATGTCTAGTGGAAACTTATTTGTATAGTCTTGTGGCTGCATATTTAAAGGCTCTAGAGCCTATTGTAGACATATATCTAGGTTTCAATAATTTGAAAACATCTGTAAATATTCTCGTGTTAACACAATTTGTTGGCTGCACAATATGTGGCAATTTTCTTAGATATTTACGACGTTCGTTTCGGACAAGTTGATGGGTTATTGTACATTTTTCAATATCAATTTTCGCTTGAATGGGCGGCCAGTGTAAATCAATTATTGTAGGGGTGATTCTTTCTCGTGGCGGGACATATTTTTCAGTTTTGCTCCTTTTATATATTGTTTTGTAATTTTTTAAGTTTCACTTTTGGTAAACTGTGATAGATGTAGTTACAGTAGCCAATCCTGGTAATAACACAGTTTATCATAAGTTTCTTGACAGAAAGTTCATCCAGATACTTCTTTATAAAACAATGTTTCTAAGATGATACCCTGCAGATTTAACTACATTATTTATTTGGACACTGAAAACCAAATTACTGTCAAGAGATACTCTTGGATCTCGAGCTTTACTAGATATCATAGCTAAGTTGTTGTTTATGTTTATTTAAATATCCCCCAAGTTTCTTAGGCTGTTTTTCTTTCCGACCACCATAAACTCAGTTTTATTTTCATTTAATTTTAATTGTTTGATTGCCATCTATTCCCTAACACTGGCAAGAATTTTGTTTGGAGTTTCAGTAGTGTCGTCTACATCATTCATGGAGAAGTAACATTATGTATCATCTGCAAATAGTTTGAACTTTACTCCATTCCTTTGCAGACTTTCAAGAGGAAACTGAATACTTTCTTATTCAAAAAATCATGTAACAGTCATGAGTTAACAGTAAATTAACAATACATGATCTGAAATGATAAATACTCTGAACGAACAAGGTAAAACGACAGCGTAGGTCCAGTAGAGAGTAGGGTTCTCTTGCTGTATAGGACCGGAAAAGCAGCCATCAAAGTAAGTAAAGTAAGTAAGTACTTTTGATCGGTCAATAATATAGATGCGTAATAAAATTTGGGCCCAGTACACTTCCCTGTGGTACCCCTCTGTTTAATGGTTAATAAGATAATTCAGAATTTCCAATTTGCGCACAGTAGTTTCTGTCAACGACGTAGTGTTTTAGGTATTCAAAAATTTGATCTTCAATACTGATGGACCGTAGATCATTTTGTAGTAATTCATGCACAACTGTATGAAAAGCAGTGCCAAGATCAAGCAGTAGTAAAATACCACATATGTTTTCATCAATAATTTCTAGCATATCATTTACAACAACAAATAGCTGTCTCCGTAAGGTATAATTTTCTGTAAGCAGACTAGTTGTCTGGTAAAGCTTTAATTTTCTTTTTTAAAAGACCTACATATTTTAGGACTTGAAATAAAGGATAGATCCTTGTTCTGGCGTCCAACTGTATCACATTTCTTGAAATTAAGTGCATATCACGTCGGCACTTGGTTTGGGGGCCATGACCCAAGATGGTGGAGAATGGGGAACCTTTCACTGCATTTGTTGGTGATGGAAAAGCCGCCCTGTTTCCTCACAGGCGTCTTTTGTAGTCCAATCTAAGGTGTAGCAATCCTACATTACATCATGTGACTGTTCCTTTATTTTATTGGTCCCCTTCTTCTAACGTAATGTTTACGTCATTCATTGTGCTTGGCGTCCTGGTGACATCATTGTTACCGGTTTTTTTGCAAGTGAATCACGCGCTTTAGCTTCAGGTTTTGTCGTCTTATGTCTATAAAAACTACAATGTAAGCATTTAACTAGCACAATGTCTTTCCAATCTCTCTCTCTCTTGTTTTTAGTCTGTATTCAATAAGTCTTCACGAAATAAAATAATTTTATTTGTCTCTATCGTTTCATTAATGATCAAAACTTATAGAATAGCTAATCACATATATTTATTAACTTATTCAACGTGAAATTCTCTTGACATCACATATTTAAAGTTATTTTACCCTGTGAATCCCAAGGTCTTCAGCTTTTGTCTACACATATTCCTCGTTTATTTTCAAATCCCCACTATCAAAGCACTTAGAGAACAAGAAAGTCTTTAGTTTCCTCTAGAAAGCCGTAATATCTTCAGTCTTTAGGATGTCTAGTGGAAACTTATTTGTATAGTCTTGTGGCTGCATATTTAAAGGCTCTAGAGCCTATTGTAGACATATATCTAGGTTTCAATAATTTGAAAACATCTGTAAATATTCTCGTGTTAACACAATTTGTTGGCTGCACAATATGTGGCAATTTTCTTAGATATTTACGACGTTCGTTTCGGACAAGTTGATGGGTTATTGTACATTTTTCAATATCAATTTTCGCTTGAATGGGCGGCCAGTGTAAATCAATTATTGTAGGGGTGATTCTTTCTCGTGGCGGGACATATTTTTCAGTTTTGCTCCTTTTATATATTGTTTTGTAATTTTTTAAGTTTCACTTTTGGTAAACTGTGATAGATGTAGTTACAGTAGCCAATCCTGGTAATAACACAGTTTATCATAAGTTTCTTGACAGAAAGTTCATCCAGATACTTCTTTATAAAACAATGTTTCTAAGATGATACCCTGCAGATTTAACTACATTATTTATTTGGACACTGAAAACCAAATTACTGTCAAGAGATACTCTTGGATCTCGAGCTTTACTAGATATCATAGCTAAGTTGTTGTTTATGTTTATTTAAATATCCCCCAAGTTTCTTAGGCTGTTTTTCTTTCCGACCACCATAAACTCAGTTTTATTTTCATTTAATTTTAATTGTTTGATTGCCATCTATTCCCTAACACTGGCAAGAATTTTGTTTGGAGTTTCAGTAGTGTCGTCTACATCATTCATGGAGAAGTAACATTATGTATCATCTGCAAATAGTTTCAACTTTACTCCATTCCTTTGCAGATATTAAGGCTTTCAAGAGGAAACTGAATACTTTCTTATTCAAAAAATCATGTAACAGTCATGAGTTAACAGTAAATTAACAATACATGATCTGAAATGATAAATACTCTGAACGAACAAGGTAAAACGACAGCGTAGGTCCAGTAGAGAGTAGGGTTCTCTTGCTGTATAGGACCGGAAAAGCAGCCATCAAAGTAAGTAAAGTAAGTAAGTACTTTTGATCGGTCAATAATATAGATGCGTAATAAAATTTGGGCCCAGTACACTTCCCTGTGGTACCCCTCTGTTTAATGGTTAATAAGATAATTCAGAATTTCCAATTTGCGCACAGTAGTTTCTGTCAACGACGTAGTGTTTTAGGTATTCAAAAATTTGATCTTCAATACTGATGGACCGTAGATCATTTTGTAGTAATTCATGCACAACTGTATGAAAAGCAGTGCCAAGATCAAGCAGTAGTAAAATACCACATATGTTTTCATCAATAATTTCTAGCATATCATTTACAACAACAAATAGCTGTCTCCGTAAGGTATAATTTTCTGTAAGCAGACTAGTTGTCTGGTAAAGCTTTAATTTTCTTTTTTAAAAGACCTACATATTTTAGGACTTGAAATAAAGGATAGATCCTTGTTCTGGCGTCCAACTGTATCACATTTCTTGAAATTAAGTGCATATCACGTCGGCACTTGGTTTGGGGGCCATGACCCAAGATGGTGGAGAATGGGGAACCTTTCACTGCATTTGTTGGTGATGGAAAAGCCGCCCTGTTTCCTCACAGGCGTCTTTTGTAGTCCAATCTAAGGTGTAGCAATCCTACATTACATCATGTGACTGTTCCTTTATTTATTGGTCCCCTTCTTCTAACGTAATGTTTACGTCATTCATTGTGCTTGGCGTCCTGGTGACATCATTGTTACCGGTTTTTTTGCAAGTGAATCACGCGCTTTAGCTTCAGGTTTTGTCGTCTTATGTCTATAAAAACTACAATGTAAGCATTTAACTAGCACAATGTCTTTCCAATCTCTCTCTCTCTTGTTTTTAGTCTGTATTCAATAAGTCTTCACGAAATAAAATAATTTTATTTGTCTCTATCGTTTCATTAATGATCAAAACTTATAGAATAGCTAATCACATATATTTATTAACTTATTCAACGTGAAATTCTCTTGACATCACATATTTAAAGTTATTTTACCCTGTGAATCCCAAGGTCTTCAGCTTTTGTCTACACATATTCCTCGTTTATTTTCAAATCCCCACTATCAAAGCACTTAGAGAACAAGAAAGTCTTTAGTTTCCTCTAGAAAGCCGTAATATCTTCAGTCTTTAGGATGTCTAGTGGAAACTTATTTGTATAGTCTTGTGGCTGCATATTTAAAGGCTCTAGAGCCTATTGTAGACATATATCTAGGTTTCAATAATTTGAAAACATCTGTAAATATTCTCGTGTTAACACAATTTGTTGGCTGCACAATATGTGGCAATTTTCTTAGATATTTACGACGTTCGTTTCGGACAAGTTGATGGGTTATTGTACATTTTTCAATATCAATTTTCGCTTGAATGGGCGGCCAGTGTAAATCAATTATTGTAGGGGTGATTCTTTCTCGTGGCGGGACATATTTTTCAGTTTTGCTCCTTTTATATATTGTTTTGTAATTTTTTAAGTTTCACTTTTGGTAAACTGTGATAGATGTAGTTACAGTAGCCAATCCTGGTAATAACACAGTTTATCATAAGTTTCTTGACAGAAAGTTCATCCAGATACTTCTTTATAAAACAATGTTTCTAAGATGATACCCTGCAGATTTAACTACATTATTTATTTGGACACTGAAAACCAAATTACTGTCAAGAGATACTCTTGGATCTCGAGCTTTACTAGATATCGTAGCTAAGTTGTTGTTTATGTTTATTTAAATATCCCCCAAGTTTCTTAGGCTGTTTTTCTTTCCGACCACCATAAACTCAGTTTTATTTTCATTTAATTTTAATTGTTTGATTGCCATCTATTCCCTAACACTGGCAAGAATTTTGTTTGGAGTTTCAGTAGTGTCGTCTACATCATTCATGGAGAAGTAACATTATGTATCATCTGCAAATAGTTTCAACTTTACTCCATTCCTTTGCAGATATTAAGGCTTTCAAGAGGAAACTGAATACTTTCTTATTCAAAAAATCATGTAACAGTCATGAGTTAACAGTAAATTAACAATACATGATCTGAAATGATAAATACTCTGAACGAACAAGGTAAAACGACAGCGTAGGTCCAGTAGAGAGTAGGGTTCTCTTGCTGTATAGGACCGGAAAAGCAGCCATCAAAGTAAGTAAAGTAAGTAAGTACTTTTGATCGGTCAATAATATAGATGCGTAATAAAATTTGGGCCCAGTACACTTCCCTGTGGTACCCCTCTGTTTAATGGTTAATAAGATAATTCAGAATTTCCAATTTGCGCACAGTAGTTTCTGTCAACGACGTAGTGTTTTAGGTATTCAAAAATTTGATCTTCAATACTGATGGACCGTAGATCATTTTGTAGTAATTCATGCACAACTGTATGAAAAGCAGTGCCAAGATCAAGCAGTAGTAAAATACCACATATGTTTTCATCAATAATTTCTAGCATATCATTTACAACAACAAATAGCTGTCTCCGTAAGGTATAATTTTCTGTAAGCAGACTAGTTGTCTGGTAAAGCTTTAATTTTCTTTTTTAAAAGACCTACATATTTTAGGACTTGAAATAAAGGATAGATCCTTGTTCTGGCGTCCAACTGTATCACATTTCTTGAAATTAAGTGCATATCACGTCGGCACTTGGTTTGGGGGCCATGACCCAAGATGGTGGAGAATGGGGAACCTTTCACTGCATTTGTTGGTGATGGAAAAGCCGCCCTGTTTCCTCACAGGCGTCTTTTGTAGTCCAATCTAAGGTGTAGCAATCCTACATTACATCATGTGACTGTTCCTTTGTTTTATTGGTCCCCTTCTTCTAACGTAATGTTTACGTCATTCATTGTGCTTGACGTCCTGGTGACATCATTGTTACCGGCTTTTTGCAAGTGAATCACGCGCTTTAGCTTCAGGTTTTGTCTTCTTATGTCTATAAAAACTACAATGTAAGCATTTAACTAGCACAATGTCTTTCCAATCTCCTCTCTCTCTTGTTTTCTAGTCTGTATTCAATAAGTCTTCACGAAATAAAATAATTTTATTTGTCTCTATCGTTTCATTAATGATCAAAACTTATAGAATAGCTAATCACATATATTTATTAACTTATTCAACGTGAAATTCTCTTGACATCACATATTTAAAGTTATTTTACCCTGTGAATCCCAAGGTCTTCAGCTTTTGTCTACACATATTCCTCGTTTATTTTCAAATCCCCACTATCAAAGCACTTAGAGAACAAGAAAGTCTTTAGTTTCCTCTAGAAAGCCGTAATATCTTCAGTCTTTAGGATGTCTAGTGGAAACTTATTTGTATAGTCTTGTGGCTGCATATTTAAAGGCTCTAGAGCCTATTGTAGACATATATCTAGGTTTCAATAATTTGAAAACATCTGTAAATATTCTCGTGTTAACACAATTTGTTGGCTGCACAATATGTGGCAATTTTCTTAGATATTTACGACGTTCGTTTCGGACAAGTTGATGGGTTATTGTACATTTTTCAATATCAATTTTCGCTTGAATGGGCGGCCAGTGTAAATCAATTATTGTAGGGGTGATTCTTTCTCGTGGCGGGACATATTTTTCAGTTTTGCTCCTTTTATATATTGTTTTGTAATTTTTTAAGTTTCACTTTTGGTAAACTGTGATAGATGTAGTTACAGTAGCCAATCCTGGTAATAACACAGTTTATCATAAGTTTCTTGACAGAAAGTTCATCCAGATACTTCTTTATAAAACAATGTTTCTAAGATGATACCCTGCAGATTTAACTACATTATTTATTTGGACACTGAAAACCAAATTACTGTCAAGAGATACTCTTGGATCTCGAGCTTTACTAGATATCAGCTAAGTTGTTGTTTATGTTTATTTAAATATCCCCCAAGTTTCTTAGGCTGTTTTTCTTTCCGACCACCATAAACTCAGTTTTATTTTCATTTAATTTTAATTGTTTGATTGCCATCTATTCCCTAACACTGGCAAGAATTTTGTTTGGAGTTTCAGTAGTGTCGTCTACATCATTCATGGAGAAGTAACATTATGTATCATCTGCAAATAGTTTGAACTTTACTCCATTCCTTTGCAGACATTTCAAGAGGAAACTGAATACTTTCTTATTCAAAAAATCATGTAACAGTCATGAGTTAACAGTAAATTAACAATACATGATCTGAAATGATAAATACTCTGAACGAACAAGGTAAAACGACAGCGTAGGTCCTGTAGAGAGTAGGGTTCTCTTGCTGTATAGGACCGGAAAAGCAGCCATCAAAGTAAGTAAAGTAAGTAAGTACTTTTGATCGGTCAATAATATAGATGCGTAATAAAATTTGGGCCCAGTACACTTCCCTGTGGTACCCCTCTGTTTAATGGTTAATAAGATAATTCAGAATTTCCAATTTGTCAACGACAGTGTTTTAGGTATTCAAAAATTTGATCTTCAATACTGATGGACCGTAGATCATTTTGTAGTAATTCATGCACAACTGTATGAAAAGCAGTGCCAAGATCAAGCAGTAGTAAAATACCACATATGTTTTCATCCATAATTTCTAGCATATCATTTACAACAACAAATAGCTGTCTCCGTAAGGTATAATTTTCTGTAAGCAGACTAGTTGTCTGGCAAAGCTTTAATTTTCTTTTTTAAAAGACCTACATATTTTAGGACTTGAAATAAAGGATAGATCCTTGTTCTGGCGTCCAACTGTATCACATTTCTTGAAATTAAGTGCATATCACGTCGGCACTTGGTTTGGGGGCCATGACCCAAGATGGGGGAGAAGGGGGAACCTTTCACTGCATTTGTTGGTGATGGAAAAGCCGCCCTGCTTCCTCACAGGCGTCTTTTGTAGTCCAATCTAAGGTGTAGCAATCGTACATTACATCATGTGACTGTTCCTTTGTTTTATTGGTCCCCTTCTTCTAACGTAATGTTTACGTCATTCATTGTGCTTGACGTCCTGGTGACATCATTGTTACCGGCTTCTTTGCAAGTGAATCACGCGCTTTAGCTTCAGGTTTTGTCTTCTTATGTCTATAAAAACTACAATGTAAGCATTTAACTAGCACAATGCCTTTCCAATCCCTCTCTCTCTTGTTTCTAGTCTGTATTCAATAAGTCTTCACGAAATAAAATAATTTTATTTGTCTCTATCGTTTCATTAATGATCAAAACTTATAGAATAGCTAATCACATATATTTATTAACTTATTCAATGTGAAATTCTCTTGACATCACATATTTAAAGTTATTTTACCATGTGAATCCCAAGGTCTTCAGCTTTTGTCTCCACATATTCCTCGTTTATTGTCAAATCCCCACTATCAAAGCACTTAGAGAACAAGAAAGTCTTTAGTTTCCTCTTGAAAGCCGTAATATCTTCAGTCTTTCGGATGTCTAGTGGAAACTTATTTGTATAGTCTTGTGGCTGCATATTTAAAGGCTCTAGAGCCTATTGTAGACTTATATCTAGGTTTCAATAATTTGAAAACATCTGTAAATATTCTCGTGTTAACACAATTTGTTGGCTGCACAATATGTGGCAATTTTCTTAGATATTTACGACGTTCGTTTCGGACAAGTTGATGGGTTATTGTACATTTCAATATCAATTTTCGCTTGAATGGGCGGCCAGTGTAAATCAATTATTGTAGGGGTGATTCTTTCTCGTGGCGGGACATTTTTTTCAGTTTTGCTCCTTTTATATATTGTTTTGTAATTTCTTAAGTTTCACTTTTGGTAAACTGTGATAGATGGAGTTACAGTAGCCAATCCTGGTAATAACACAGTTTATCATAAGTTTCTTGACAGAATGTTCATCCAGATACTTCTTTATAAAACAATGTTTCTAAGATGATACCCTGCAGATTTAACTAGATTATTTATTTGGACATTGAAAACCAAGTTACTGTCAAGAGATACTCTTGGATCTCGAGCTTTACTAGATATCATGGCTAAGTTGTTGTTTATGTTTATTTAAATATCCCCCAAGTTTCTTAGGCTGTTTTTCTTTCCGACCACCATAAACTCAGTTTTATTTTCATTTAATTTAATTGTTTGATTGCCATCTATTCCCTAACACTGGCAAGAATTTTGTTTGGAGTTTCAGTAGTGTCGTCTACATCATTCATGGAGAAGTAACATTATGTATCATCTGCAAATAGTTTGAACTTTACTCCATTCCTTTGCAGACATTAAGGCTTTCAAGAGGAAACTGAAGACTTTCTTATTCAAAAAATCATGTAACAGTCATGAGTTAACAGTAAATTAACAATACGTGATCTGAAATGATAAATACTCTGAACGAACAAGGTAAAACGACAGCGTAGGTCCTGTAGAGAGTAGGGTTCTCTTGCTGTATGGGACCGGAAAAGCAGCCATCAAAGTAAGTAAAGTAAGTAAGTACTTTCGATAGGTCAATAATATAGATGCATAATAAAATTTGGGCCCAGTACACTTCCCTGTGGTACCCTCTGTTTAATGGTTCATAAGATAATTCAGAATTTCCAATTTGCGCACAGTAGTTTCTGTCAACGACGTAGTCTTTTAGGTATTCAAAAGTTTGATCTTCAATACTGATGGACCGTAGATCATTTAGTAGTAATTCATGCACAACTGTATGAAAAGCAGTGCCAAGATCAAGCAGTAGTAAAATACCACATATGTTTTCATCCATAATTTCTAGCATATCATTTACAACAGAACAAATAGCTGTCTCCGTAAGGTATAATTTTCTGTAAGCAGACTAGTTGTCTGGCAAAGCTTTAATTTTCTTTTTTAAAAGACCTACATATTTTAGGACTTGAAATAAAGGATAGATCCTTGTTCTGGCGTCCAACTGTATCACATTTCTTGAAATTAAGTGCATATCACGTCGGCACTTGGTTTGGGGGCCATGACCCAAGATGGGGGAGAAGGGGGAACCTTTCACTGCATTTGTTGGTGATGGAAAAGCCGCCCTGCTTCCTCACAGGCGTCTTTTGTAGTCCAATCTAAGGTGTAGCAATCGTACATTACATCATGTGACTGTTCCTTTGTTTTATTGGTCCCCTTCTTCTAACGTAATGTTTACGTCATTCATTGTGCTTGACGTCCTGGTGACATCATTGTTACCGGCTTCTTTGCAAGTGAATCACGCGCTTTAGCTTCAGGTTTTGTCTTCTTATGTCTATAAAAACTACAATGTAAGCATTTAACTAGCACAATGCCTTTCCAATCCCTCTCTCTTTTTTCTAGTCTGTATTCAATAAGTCTTCACGAAATAAAATAATTTTATTTGTCTCTATCGTTTCATTAATGATCAAAACTTATAGAATAGCTAATCACATATATTTATTAACTTATTCAATGTGAAATTCTCTTGACATCACATATTTAAAGTTATTTTACCATGTGAATCCCAAGGTCTTCAGCTTTTGTCTCCACATATTCCTCGTTTATTGTCAAATCCCCACTATCAAAGCACTTAGAGAACAAGAAAGTCTTTAGTTTCCTCTTGAAAGCCGTAATATCTTCAGTCTTTCGGATGTCTAGTGGAAACTTATTTGTATAGTCTTGTGGCTGCATATTTAAAGGCTCTAGAGCCTATTGTAGACATATATCTAGGTTTCAATAATTTGAAAACATCTGTAAATATTCTCGTGTTAACACAATTTGTTGGCTGCACAATATGTGGCAATTTTCTTAGATATTTACGACGTTCGTTTCGGACAAGTTGATGGGTTATTGTACATATTTCAATATCAATTTTCGCTTGAATGGGCGGCCAGTGTAAATCAATTATTGTAGGGGTGATTCTTTCTCGTGGCGGGACATTTTTTTCAGTTTTGCTCCTTTTATATATTGTTTTGTAATTTCTTAAGTTTCACTTTTGGTAAACTGTGATAGATGGAGTTACAGTAGCCAATCCTGGTAATAACACAGTTTATCATAAGTTTCTTGACAGAATGTTCATCCAGATACTTCTTTATAAAACAATGTTTCTAAGATGATACCCTGCAGATTTAACTAGATTATTTATTTGGACATTGAAAACCAAGTTACTGTCAAGAGATACTCTTGGATCTCGAGCTTTACTAGATATCATGGCTAAGTTGTTGTTTATGTTTATTTAAATATCCCCCAAGTTTCTTAGGCTGTTTTTCTTTCCGACCACCATAAACTCAGTTTTATTTTCATTTAATTTCAATTGTTTGATTGCCATCTATTCCCTAACACTGGCAAGAATTCTGTTTGGAGTTTCAGTAGTGTCGTCTACATCATTCATGGAGAAGTAACATTATGTATCATCTGCAAATAGTTTGAACTTTACTCCATTCCTTTGCAGACATTAAGGCTTTCAAGAGGAAACTGAAGACTTTCTTATTCAAAAAATCATGTAACAGTGATGAGTTAACAGTAAATTAACAATACGTGATCTGAAATGATAAATACTCTGAACGAACAAGGTAAAACGACAGCGTAGGTCCTGTAGAGAGTAGGGTTCTCTTGCTATATGGGACCGGAAAAGCAGCCATCAAAGTAAGTAAAGTAAGTAAGTACTTTCGATAGGTCAATAATATAGATGCATAATAAAATTTGGGCCCAGTACACTTCCCTGTGGTACCCTCTGTTTAATGGTTCATAAGATAATTCAGAATTTCCAATTTGCGCACAGTATTTCTGTCAACGACGTAGTCTTTTAGGTATTCAAAAGTTTGATCTTCAATACTGATGGACCGTAGATCATTTAGTAGTAATTCATGCACAACTGTATGAAAAGCAGTGCCAAGATCAAGCAGTAGTAAAATACCACATATGTTTTCATCCATAATTTCTAGCATATCATTTACCCAGAACAAATAGCTGTCTCCGTAAGGTATAATTTTCTGTAAGCAGACTAGTTGTCTGGCAAAGCTTTAATTTTCTTTTTTAAAAGACCTACATATTTTAGGACTTGAAATAAAGGATAGATCCTTGTTCTGGCGTCCAACTGTATCACATTTCTTGAAATTAAGTGCATATCACGTCGGCACTTGGTTTGGGGGCCATGACCCAAGATGGGGGAGAAGGGGGAACCTTTCACTGCATTTGTTGGTGATGGAAAAGCCGCCCTGCTTCCTCACAGGCGTCTTTTGTAGTCCAATCTAAGGTGTAGCAATCGTACATTACATCATGTGACTGTTCCTTTGTTTTATTGGTCCCCTTCTTCTAACGTAATGTTTACGTCATTCATTGTGCTTGACGTCCTGGTGACATCATTGTTACCGGCTTCTTTGCAAGTGAATCACGCGCTTTAGCTTCAGGTTTTGTCTTCTTATGTCTATAAAAACTACAATGTAAGCATTTAACTAGCACAATGCCTTTCCAATCCCTCTCTCTCTTGTTTCTAGTCTGTATTCAATAAGTCTTCACGAAATAAAATAATTTTATTTGTCTCTATCGTTTCATTAATGATCAAAACTTATAGAATAGCTAATCACATATATTTATTAACTTATTCAATGTGAAATTCTCTTGACATCACACATTTAAAGTTATTTTACCATGTGAATCCCAAGGTCTTCAGCTTTTGTCTCCACATATTCCTCGTTTATTGTCAAATCCCCACTATCAAAGCACTTAGAGAACAAGAAAGTCTTTAGTTTCCTCTTGAAAGCCGTAATATCTTCAGTCTTTCGGATGTCTTGTGGAAACTTATTTGTATAGTCTTGTGGCTGCATATTTAAAGGCTCTAGAGCCTATTGTAGACTTATATCTAGGTTCCAATAATTTGAAAACATCTGTATATATTCTCGTGTTAACACAATTTGTTGGCTGCACAATATGTGGCAATTTTCTTAGATATTTACGACGTTCGTTTCGGACAAGTTGATGGGTTATTGTACATTTTTCAATATCAATTCTCGCTTGAATGGGCGTCCAGTGTAAATCAATTATTGTAGGGGTGATTCTTTCTCGTGGCGGGACATTTTTTTCAGTTTTGCTCCTTTTATATATTGTTTTGTAATTTCTTAAGTTGCACTTTTGGTAAACTGTGATAGATGGAGTTACAGTAGCCAATCCTGGTAATAACACAGTTTATCATAAGTTTCTTGACAGAATGTTCATCCAAATACTTCTTTATAAAACAATGTTTCTAAGATGATACCCTGCAGATTTAACTAGATTATTTATTTGGACATTGAAAACCAAGTTACTGTCAAGAGATACTCTTGGATCTCGAGCTTTACTAGATATCATGGCTAAGTTGTTGTTTATGTTTATTTAAATATCCCCCAAGTTTCTTAGGCTGTTTTTCTTTCCGACCACCATAAACTCAGTTTTATTTTCATTTAATTTAATTGTTTGATTGCCATCTATTCCCTAACACTGGCAAGAATTCTGTTTGGAGTTTCAGTAGTGTCGTCTACATCATTCATGGAGAAGTAACATTATGTATCATCTGCAAATAGTTTGAACTTTACTCCATTCCTTTGCAGACATTAAGGCTTTCAAGAGGAAACTGAAGACTTTCTTATTCAAAAAATCATGTAACAGTGATGAGTTAACAGTAAATTAACAATACGTGATCTGAAATGATAAATACTCTGAACGAACAAGGTAAAACGACAGCGTAGGTCCTGTAGAGAGTAGGGTTCTCTTGCTTATGGGACCGGAAAAGCAGCCATCAAAGTCCGTAAAGTAAGTAAGTACTTTCGATAGGTCAATAAATAGATGCATAATAAAATTTGGGCCCAGTACACTTCCCTGTGGTACCCTCTGTTTAATGGTTCATAAGATAATTCAGAATTTCCAATTTGCGCACAGTAGTTTCTGTCAACGAGTAGTCTTTTAGGTATTCAAAAGTTTGATCTTCAATACTGATGGACCGTAGATCATTTTGTAGTAATTCTTGCACAACTGTATGAAAAGCAGTGCCAAGATCAAGCAGTAGTAAAATACCACAAATGTTTTCAGCCATAATTTCTAGCATATCATTTACACCAACAAATAGCTGTCTCCATAAGGTATAATTTTCTGTAAGCAGACTAGTTGTCTGGCAAAGCTTTAATTTTCTTTTTTAAAAGACCTACATATTTTGGGTCTTGAAATAAAGGATAGATCCTTGTTCTGGCGTCCAACTGTATCACATTTCTTGAAATTAAGTGCATATCACGTCGGCACTTGGTTTGGGGGCCATGACCCAAGATGGGGGAGAAGGGGGAACCTTTCACTGCATTTGTTGGTGATGGAAAAGCCGCCCTGCTTCCTCACAGGCGTCTTTTGTAGTCCAATCTAAGGTTTAGCAATCGTACATTACATCATGTGACTGTTCCTTTGTTTTATTGGTCCCCTTCTTCTAACGTAATGTTTACGTCATTCAGTGTTCTTGACGTCCTGGTGACATCATTGTTACCGGCTTCTTTGCAAGTGAATCACTCTTTTTAGCTTCAGGTTTTGTCTTCTTATGTCTATATAAACTACAATGTAAGCATTTAACTAGCACAATGCCTTTCCAATCCCTCTCTCTCTTGTTTCTAGTCTGTATTCAATAAGTCTTCACGAAATAAAATAGTTTTATTTGTCTCTATCGTTTCATTAATGATCAAAACTTATAGAATAGCTAATCACATATATCTATTAACTTATTCAATGTGAAACTCTCTTGACATCACGCATTTAAAGTTATTTTACCATGTGAATCCCAAGGTCTTCAGCTTTTGTCTCCACATATTCCTCGTTTATTGTCAAATCCCCACTATCAAAGCACTTAGAGAACAAGAAAGTCTTTAGTTTCCTCTTGAAGGCCGTAATATCTTCAGTCTTTCGGATGTCTAGTGGAAACTTATTTGTATAGTCTTGTGGCTGCATATTTAAAGCCTCTAGAGCCTATTGTAGACTTATATCTAGGTTTCAATAATTTGAAAACATCTGTATATATTCTCTTGTTAACACAATTTGTTGGCTGCACAATTTGTGGCAATTTTCTTAGATATTTACGACGTTCGTTTCGGACAAGTTGATGGGTTATTGTACATATTACAATATCAATTCTCGCTTGAATGGGCGTCCGGTGTAAATCAATTATTGTAGGGGTGATTCTTTCTCGTGGCGGGACATTTTTTTTCAGTTTTGCTCCTTTTATATATTGTTTTGTAATTTCTTAAGTTGTACTTTTGGTAAACTGTGATAGATGGAGTTACAGTAGTCAATCTTGGTAATAACACAGTTTATCATAAGTTTCTTGACAGAATGTTCATCCAAATACTTCCTTATAAAACAATGTTTCTAAGATGATACCCTGCAGATTTAACTAGATTATTTATTTGGACATTGAAAACCAAGTTACTGTCAAGAGATACTCTTGGATCTCGAGCTTTACTAGATATCATGGCTAAGTTGTTGTTTATGTTTATTTAAATATCCCCCAAGTTTCTTAGGCTGTTTTTCTTTCCGACCACCATAAACTCAGTTTTATTTTCATTTAATTTCAATTGTTTGATTGCCATCTATTCCCTAACACTGGCAAGAATTCTGTTTGGAGTTTCAGTAGTGTCGTCTACATCATTCATGGAGAAGTAACATTATGTATCATCTGCAAATAGTTTGAACTTTACTCCATTCCTTTGCAGACATTAAGGCTTTCCAGAGGAAACTGAAGACTTTCTTATTCAAAAAATCATGTAACAGTCATGAGTTAACAGTAAATTAGCAATACGTGATCTGAAATGATAAATACTCTGAACAAACAAGGTAAAACGACAGCGTAGGTCTTGTAGAGAGTAGGGTTCTCTTGCTGTATGGGACCGGAAAAGCAACCATCAAAGTACGTAAAGTAAGTAAGTACTTTCGATAGGTCAATAATATAGATGCATAATAAAATTTGGGCCCAGTACACTTCCCTGTGGTACCCTTCTGTTTAATGGTTCATAAGATAATTCAGAATTTCCAATTTGCACACAGTAATTTCTGTCAACGACGTAGTCTTTTAGGTATTCAAAAGTTTGATCTTCAGTACTGATGGACAGTAGATCATTTAGTAGTAATTCATGCACAACTGTTTGAAAAGCAGTGCCAAGATCAAGCAGTAGTAAAATACCACATATGTTTTCATCCATAATTTCTAGCATATCATTTACAACAGAACAAATAGCTGTCTCCGTAAGGTATAATTTTCTGTAAGCAGACTAGTTGTCTGGCAAAGCTTTAATTTTCTTTTTTAAAAGACCTACATATTTTAGGACTTGAAATAAAGGAGAGATCCTTGTTCTGGCGTCCAACTGTATCACATTTCTTGAAATTAAGTGCATATCACGTCGGCACTTGGTTTGGGGGCCATGACCCAAGATGGGGGAGAAGGGGGAACCTTTCACTGCATTTGTTGGTGATGGAAAAGCCGCCCTGCTTCCTCACAGGCGTCTTTTGTAGTCCAATCTAAGGTGTAGCAATCGTACATTACATCATGTGACTGTTCCTTTGTTTTATTGGTCCCCTTCTTCTAACGTAATGTTTACGTCATTCATTGTGCTTGACGTCCTGGTGACATCATTGTTACCGGCTTCTTTGCAAGTGAATCACGCGCTTTAGCTTCAGGTTTTTTCTTCTTATGTCTATAAAAACTACAATGTAAGCATTTAACTAGCACAATGCCTTTCCAATCCCTCTCTCTCTTGTTTCTAGTCTGTATTCAATAAGTCTTCACGAAATAAAATAATTTTATTTGTCTCTATCGTTTCATTAATGATCAAAACTTATAGAATAGCTAATCACATATATTTATTAACTTATTCAATGTGAAATTCTCTTGACATCACACATTTAAAGTTATTTTACCATATGAATCCCAAGGTCTTCAGCTTTTGTCTCCACATATTCCTCGTTTATTGTCAAATCCCCACTATCAAAGCACTTAAGAGAACAAGAAAGTCTTTAGTTTCCTCTTGAAAGCCGTAATATCTTCAGTCTTTCGGATGTCTTGTGGAAACTTATTTGTATAGTCTTGTGGCTGCATATTCAAAGGCTCTAGAGCCTATTGTAGACTTATATCTAGGTTCCAATAATTTGAAAACATTTGTATATATTCTCGTGTTAACACAATTTGTTGGCTGCACAATATGTGGCAATTTTCTTAGATATTTACGACGTTCGTTTCGGACAAGTTGATGGGTTATTGTACATTTTTCAATATCAATTTTCGCTTGAATGGGCGTCCAGAGTAAACCAATTATTGTAGGGGTGATTCTTTCTCGTGGCGGGACATTTTTTTCAGTTTTGCTCCTTTTATAAATTGTTTTTAATTTCTTAAGTTGCACTTTTGGTAAACTGTGATAGATGGAGTTACAGTAGCCAATCCTGGTAATAACACAGTTTATCATAAGTTTCTTGACAGAATGTTCATCCAGATACTTCTTTATAAAACAATGTTTCTAAGATGATACCCTGCAGATTTAACTACATTATTTATTTGGACATTTAAAACCAAGTTACTGTCAAGAGATACTCTTGGATCACGAGCTTTACTAGATATCATGGCTAAGTTGTTGTTTATGTTTATTTAAATATCCCCCAAGTTTCTTAGGCTGTTTTTCTTTCCGACCACCATAAACTCAGTTTTATTTTCATCTAATTTTAATTGTTTGATTGCCATCTATTCCCTAACACTGGCAAGAGTTCTGTTTGGAGTTTCAGTAGTGTCGTCTACATCATTCATGGAGAAGTAACATTATGTATCATCTGCAAATAGTTTGAACTTTACTCCATTCCTTTGCAGACATTAAGGCTTTCAAGAGGAAACTGAAGACTTTCTTATGCAAAAAAATCATGTAGCAGTGATGAGTTAACAGTAAATTAACAATACGTGATCTGAAATGATAAATACTCTGAACGAACAAGGTAAAACGACAGCGTAGGTCCTGTACAGAGTAGGGTTCTCTTTCTTTATGGGACCGGAAAAGCAGCCATCAAAGTACGTAAAGTAAGTAAGTACTTTCGATAGGTCAATAAAACAGATGCATAATAAAATTTGGGCCCAGTACAC